>NC_091195.1:28650592-28801222 GCF_040958095.1 Procambarus clarkii
TAACAGAGTCACAGTGACAGAGCCACAGTAACAGAGCCACAGTAACAGAGCTACAGTAACAGCCACAGTAACAGCCACAGTAACAGAGCCACAGTAACAGAGCCACAGTAACAGAGCCACAGTAACAGAGCCACAGTAACAGAGCCACAGTAACAGAGCCACAGTAACAGAGCCACAGTAACAGCCACATTAACAGAGTCACAGTAACAGAGCCACAGTGACAGAGCCACAGTAACAGAGCCACAGTAACAGCCACAGTAACAGAGCCACAGTAACAGAGCCACAGTAACAGAGTCACAGTGACAGAGCCACAGTAACAGAGCCACAGTAACAGAGCCACAGTAACAGAGCCACAGAAACAGAGCCACAGTGACAGAGTCACAGTAACAGAGCCACAGTAACAGCCACAGTAACAGAGTCACAGTAACAGAGCCACAGTGACAGAGCCACAGTAACAGCCACAGTAACAGAGCCACAGTAACAGCCACAGTAACAGAGCCACAGTGACAGAGCCACAGTGACAGAGCCACAGTAACAGCCACAGTAACAGAGCCACAGTAACAGAGCCACAGTAACAGCCACAGTAACAGAGCCACAGTAACAGGCCACAGTAACAGAGCCACAGTGACAGCCACAGTAACAGCCACAGTAACAGAGCCACAGTGACAGAGCCACAGTGACAGCCACAGTAACAGAGCCACAGTAACAGCCACAGTAACAGCCACAGTAACAGAGCCACAGTAACAGAGCCACAGTAACAGCCACAGTAACAGAGCCACAGTAACAGCCACAGTAACAGAGCCACAGTAACAGCCACAGTAACAGAGCCACAGTAACAGCCACAGTAACAGAGCCACAGTGACAGAGCCACAGTGACAGCCACAGTAACAGAGCCACAGTGACAGAGCCACAGTAACAGCCACAGTAACAGAGCCACAGTGACAGAGCCACAGTAACAGAGCCACAGTAACAGAGCCACAGTAACAGAGCCACAGTAACAGAGCCACAGTGACAGAGCCACAGTGACAGCCACAGTAACAGAGCCACAGTGACAGAGCCACAGTAACAGAGCCACAGTAACAGCCACAGTAACAGCCACAGTAACAGAGCCACAGTGACAGAGCCACAGTAACAGCCACAGTAACAGCCACAGTAACAGCCACAGTAACAGCCACAGTAACAGAGCCACAGTGACAGAGCCACAGTAACAGAGCCACAGTGACACAGCCACAGTAACAGAGCCACAGTAACAGAGCCACAGTGACAGAGCCACAGTAACAGCCACAGTAACAGAGCCACAGTGACAGAGCCACAGTGACAGAGCCACAGTAACAGCCACAGTAACAGCCACAGTAACAGCCACAGTAACAGCCACAGTAACAGCCACAGTAACAGAGCCACAGTAACAGAGCCACAGTAACAGAGCCACAGTAACAGAGCCACAGTGACAGAGCCACAGTAACAGCCACAGTAACAGAGCCACAGTAACAGCCACAGTAACAGAGCCACAGTAACAGCCACAGTAACAGAGCCACAGTAACAGAGCCACAGTGACAGAGCCACAGTGACAGAGCCACAGTAACAGAGCCACAGTAACAGAGCCACAGTAACAGCCACAGTAACAGCCACAGTAACAGCCACAGTAACAGAGCCACAGTGACAGAGCCACAGTAACAGAGCCACAGTAACAGAGCCACAGTAACAGAGCCACATTAACAGAGCCACATTAACAGAGCAACATTAACAGAGCCACAGTGACAGAGCCACAGTGACAGAGCCACAGTAATAGAGCCACAGTAACAGCCACAGTAACAGAGCCTCAGTAACAGCCACAGTAACAGAGCCACAGTAACAGCCTCAGTAACAGAGCCACAGTGACAGAGCCACAGTGACAGAGCGACAGTAACAGAGCCACAGTGACAGAGCCACAGTGACAGAGCCACAGTAACAGAGCCACAGTAACAGAGCCACAGTAACAGAGCCACAGTGACAGAGCCACAGTAACAGAGCCACAGTAACAGAGCCACAGTAACAGCCACAGTAACAGAGCCACAGTGACAGAGCCACAGTAACAGCCACAGTAACAGAGCCACAGTAACAGAGCCACAGTAACAGCCACAGTAACAGCCACAGTAACAGCCACAGTAACAGAGCCACAGTAACAGCCACAGTAACAGCCACAGTAACAGCCACAGTAACAGAGCCACAGTAACAGCCACAGTAACAGCCACAGTAACAGAGCCACAGTAACAGCCACAGTAACAGCCACAGTAACAGAGCCACAGTAACAGAGCCACAGTAACAGCCACAGTAACAGCCACAGTAACAGCCACAGTAACAGAGCCACAGTAACAGCCACAGTAACAGCCACAGTAACAGCCACAGTAACAGCCACAGTAACAGCGCCACAGTAACAGCGCCACAGTAACAGCCTCAGTATCAGCGCCACAGTAACAGCCACAGTAACAGCCACAGTAACAGCCACAGTAACAGCGCCACAGTAACAGCCTCAGTAACAGAGCCACAGTAATAGAGGCACAGTAACAGCCACAGTAACAGAGCGACAGTAACAGCCTCAGTAACAGAGCCACAGTAATAGAGGCACAGTAACAGCCACAGTAACAGAGCCACAGTAACAGCCACAGTAACAGAGCCACAGTAACAGAGCCACAGTAACAGCCACAGTAACAGCCACAGTAACAGCCACAGTAACAGCCACAGTAACAGCCACAGTAACAGCCACAGTAACAGCCACAGTAACAGAGCCACAGTAACAGCCACAGTAACAGCCACAGTAACAGCCACAGTAACAGCCACAGTAACAGCCTCAGTAACAGAGCCACAGTAATAGAGGCACAGTAACAGCCACAGTAACAGCCACAGTAACAGCCACAGTAACAGCCACAGTAACAGCCACAGTAACAGCGCCACAGTAACAGCCTCAGTAACAGAGCCACAGTAATAGAGGCACAGTAACAGCCACAGTAACAGCCACAGTAACAGAGCCACAGTAACAGCCACAGTAACAGAGCCACAGTAACAGCCTCAGTAACAGAGCCACAGTAATAGAGGCACAGTAACAGCCACAGTAACAGAGCCACAGTAACAGCCACAGTAACAGAGCCACAGTAACAGCCACAGTAACAGAGCCACAGTAACAGCCACAGTAACAGAGCCACAGTAACAGCCACAGTAACAGCCACAGTAACAGCCACAGTAACAGCCACAGTAACAGCCACAGTGATAGAGCCACAGTGAAAGAGGTTCACAGCAATAGTTCCTGTGAACATTATTCTCAGAACAAGATTTTCACTTTCTCAAGCCATTATGGCAATTGTTATCCGTGTTCTTGAATTATCTGTCGCCTTGAGGGTGATGAACATGCTGTTCTGGTGGTGTGTTCACTCACAGGATGAACACTGCTGGTGTTCTTCCTGCTGTGGGGGTGTTGAACATGCTGTTCTGGTGGTGTGTTCACTCACAAGATGAACACTGCTGGTGTTCTTCCTGCTGTGGGGGTGTTGAACATGCTGTTCTGGTGGTGTGTTCACTCACAGGATGAACACTGCTGGTGTTCACACTGCAGAGTGTTCATCTACCACTGTGGTAGACTGTACTATGGTCTTAAACCTCTACCACTGTACTCACCTAAATAAACTCGCTTAATTGTGCTTGTGGAGGTTGAGCTCTGGCTCTTTGGTCCCGCCTCTCAACTGTCAATCAACAGGTGTACAGGTTCCTGAGCCTATTGGGCTCTATCATATCTACACTTGAAACTGTGTATGGAGTCAGCCTCCACCACATCACTGCCTAATGCATTCCACCTGTTAACTACTCCCACACTGAAAAAAATCTTTCTAACATTCCTGTGGCTCATGTGGGTACTCAGCTTCCACCTGTGTCCCCTTGTTCGTGTACCACCAGTGTTGAATAATCCATCTTTGTCCACCCTGTCAATTCCCCTGAGAATTTTTTGTATGTGGTGATCATGTCTCCCCTAGCTCTTCTGTCTTCCAGCGACGTGAGGTGCAGTTCACGTAGTCTGTCCTCGTAACTCATGCCTCTTAGTTCTGGGACTAGCCTAGTGACATTCCTTTGAACTTTGTCCATCTTCGTCTTGTGCTTGACAAGGTACGGGCTCCATGCTGGGGCCGCATACTCCAGGATTGGTCTTACATATGTGGTGTACAAGGTTCTGAATGATTCCTTACACACGTTCCTGAACGCTGTTCTGATGTTAGCCAGCCTCGCATATGCCGCAGACGTTATTCTCTTTATGTGGGCTTCAGGAGACAGGTTTGGTGTGATATTAACTCCCAGATCTTTCTCTCTGTCGGTTTCATGAAGTACTTCATCTCCTATTCTGTATCTTGTGTCTGGCCTCCTGTTTCCACCGCCTAGTTTCATTACTTTGCATTTACTCGGGTTGAACTTTAGCAGTCATTTGTTGGACTATTCATTCAGTCTGTCTAGGTCATCTTGTAGCCTCCTACTATCATCCTCAGTTTCAATCCTCCTCATATTTACTGCATTGTCAGCAAACATTGAGAGAAACGAGTCTATACCCTCTAGGAGATCATTTACATATATCAGAAACAGTATGGGTCCAAGGACTGAACCCTGTGGGACTCCACTGGTAACTCTCCGCCACTGCCGAGACCTCACCCCTCACAGTGACTCGGTGTGTCCTGTTGCTTAGGTACTCTCTCATCCAGTGGAGTACCTTCCCTTTCACTCCTGCCTGCATCTCCAGTTTGTGCACTTGTCTCTTATGTGGTACTGTGTCAAAAGCTTTCTGGCAGTCCAGAAATATGCAGTCTGCCCAGCCCTCTCTCTCTCTTGCCTGATTTTTGTTGTCTGGTCATAGAACTCAATTAATCCTGTGAGGCATGATTTGCCATCTCTGAACTTATGTTGATGTTGTTACAAAGTTCTTCCTCTCCAGATGTTCCACTAACTTTTTTCGCACAATATTCTCCATCGTCTTGCATGGAATACAAGTTAGGAACACTGGCCTGTAGTTCAGTGCCTCCTGCCTATCACCCTTCTTGTATATTGGGACTACATTGGCCGTCTTCCAAATTTTTGGCAGTTCACCTGTTACCAGTGACTTGTTGTACTCCATGGAGAGTGGCAGGCACAGTGCTTCTGCTCCTTCCTTTAGAATCCGTGGTGAGATTCCGTCCGGGCCTATTGCCTTTGTCACGTCCAAATCTAGCAGATGCTTCCTCACCTCCCCACTGGTAATCACGAACTCCTCTAGTGGTGTCTGGTTTGATGTTCCCTCCCTTATATTTGGGACTTCTCCTTGCTCTGAGGTGAAGACTTCCTGGAATTTCTTATTGAGTTCCTTGCACACTTCCTTGTCGTTTGTAGTGAATCTTTCTGCCCCTATCCTCAGTTTCATTACCTGTTCCTTCACTTGTTTTCCTCCTGATGTGGCTGTGCAGCAGTTTGGGTTGAGTCTTTGCCTTGCTCGCTATGTCATTTTCATATTGTGCCTCTACCTCTCTTCTCAACCTGACGTATTCATTCCTGGCACTCTGGTATCTTTCTCTACTCTCTAGTATTCTGTTGTTTCTATAGTTTCTCCATGCCCTTTTACTTAGCTGCTTTGCTAGCTTGCGACTCTGATTAAACCATGGGTTTCTCATCTCCATTTCATTTTTTTTCCTTTGGGACTGGGACGAACTTGTCTGCTGCCTCCTTACACTTCTGTGTGATGTAGTCCTATCACGTCTTGAACCGTCTTTCCTCTGAGCTCTGTTTCCCAAGCTATTTCAGTTAGGAATTTTCTCATCTCCTCATAGTTTCCCTTCCGGAATGCCGGCCTCTTGCTTTCTGGTCTCTTCCTTGAGTACATTAACCCTTCTTCGACCAGATACTCAAACAACAGTACACTGTGATCACTCGTACCCACGGGGGCTTCAAGACCGATTTCCCTTATGTCTGAATCCTTCAGAGTGAACACTAGGTCGAGTCTTGCTGGTTCATCATTGCCTCTCATTCTCGTGGGACCCTCGACATGCTGACTTAAAAAGTTTCTAGTCGTCACCTCTAGCAGTTTCGCTCTCCACTGTTTCCTCACCACCATGTGGTTCTCTGTTTTCCCAGTCTATCCTTCCATGATTAAAGTCCCCCATGATGAGCAGATGGGATCGATTTCTACAGGCAGCAGCGGCGGCTCTCTCAATGATAATGTTAACTGCCATGTTGTTTCTGTCATACTCTTGCCTGGGTCTTCTTTCATTTGGTGGTGGGTTATATATCACTGCTACTACTACTCTTGGTCCTCCCATCGTCATGGTGCCTGTTATGAAGTCTCGGAACCCTTCACAGTCCGGAATAATCATCTCCTCGAAACTCCATTCCTTTCTCATCAGTAGAGCCACTCCGCCTCCTCCCCTTCCTTCCCTCTCTTTCCTTATTACAGTGTAGTCCTGGGGAAACACCGCATTCATTATGATTCCTGAGAGTTTTGTTTCTGTGAGTCCAATTACATCTGGGTTTACTTCTTGTGTTCTTTCCCTAAGTTCACTCGCCTTGCTTGTAATCCCATCTATGTTCGAGTAAATGACCTTGAAGCTGACTCTTCTGTCCATTCTCAGTTTCTGTTGATTCCACTGGAGTTGGGGGGTAAGGGATGTCTGGGATGGGTGAGCCTAGGAAGGAGGACCTGGGGGGTCTGGGGTGTGAGGGGGCTGGGAGGGATCTGGAACATGGGGGGGGGCTGAATGGGGGGCTAGGGTCGTGATGCGGCTGAGGGGGTCCGGGGTTGGGGGTTAGTTGGGGCATGGGATGGGGGAGCCTGGAGGGGCATGTGGTGGGAGGTCACGGGTTGGGGTATGCAGGGTAAACTGGGGTGGGTTGACAGGGAGGTCAGAGGTTGGGGAGGGGATGGGAGCCTGGGGAGGGGGGAGGGAGGGAGGTGGTTGGGGTAGGGAGGAGAGGTTGGGATGGGGAAACTGGGAAGGGCACAGGCTGGAGAAACAGAGAAGGGCATGGGGGTGCAGGAACAGTGAGGGTCTGGGGTAGGGGTTGGGGGAGAAAAAGGGCATGGGGGAACATGGGGGGGGGCATGGTCTGAAGGGGGACTTTACTGTCTGGAGGAGGTGCAGGTGATTGGTGGGGGATGGCTGAGGGGTTGGTTGGTGGGAGGCTTCTGTTACAATCCTCCCTGGGGGGGGGGGGGGGGATGCTGGTGGGGGGATTCCCACTCCCCTCTGAGGTTCCTGGAGATATTGAGCTGAGTCCTGTGGCTCCCATATACCCACCCCTTTCTCTGCGTCTCCTCCTTGCTTGTGCCGCCTTCCTTCTCTCTTCCCTTGTCATGTCCCTTTGCAGAAAGACGTCCTTGTATCCCCCCTAACCTCACAAGTCTGCTCTTCCTGGATAGGATTTTCTCCCTTGTTGCCTCGTTCGTGAGCGCTACCTTTATCAGTCGTTTCCTTTCCCTATTGTAGATGCCCAGCCTGACAACCTTCTGTTTCCATCTACCTCCTCCATATCCAGTCTCTCCAAGATCTCTGTCATGGTTGCTCGGTTCCTCCTTCTCCACTCCTCCCGATTGGATCCCCTCTGGTTCCTGTACTCCTACAACTAGAATTGTTCGTTTCCTTTCCAGCATTTGTTCAGTGCATTTTGCAGCTTCCTGTGAGGTAGCTGCTGCCTCTAGAGCGGCCTTGGCACCTGGGCTGTTCTGCAGTATTTCTGCAAAAGAGTCCCCCCTGGAAGGAGCCCCCCCCTGGAAGGAGCCCCCCCCTGGAAGGAGTCTTCCATCAGCTTCGTCCCCTGTTTCCAGGAGGTTGCATACCCTGTGCTGGTTTGAATTCTGATTTTCCCTGAGTCTGTTTATCTCCTCTCTGGCTTCCTCTAACTCACTCCTTTGGCTCTGTATTAATGCTTGCATGTCCTGCAGGTCTCTGCCAAACCTCTCTCTCATGTCCTGCAGGTCCCTGCTGAATCCCCCTAATGTCTGGTTGAGCCATTCCAAGGTAGTATCCACCATTCTCCCCTGTCCCTGTGTGTGGTGGTGTCCCTCCATCATTGTCCCTGGCTGAGGGAAAATGTCCTGGCTTTTTCTTGTGCGTGTGTTTGTGTTTATGTGTGTGTGCGTGCGTGTGAGTGCAAGTGCGTGTGTGTTTACTAGTTGTGTTTTTGCGGGGGTTGAGCTTTGCTCTTTTGGCCCGCCTCTCAACTGTCAATCAACTGTTTACTAACTAACTACTAACTTACTAACTACTTTTTTTTTTTTCCACACCACACACACACACACACACCCCAGGAAGCAGCCTGTGATAGCTGACTAACTCCCAGGTACCTATTTACTGCTAGGTAACAGGGGCACTTAGGGTGAAAGAAACTTTGCCCATTTGTTTCTGCCTCTTGCGGGAATCGAACCCGCGCCACAGAATTACGAGTCCTGCGCGCTATCCACCAGGCTACGAGGCCCTCCTCGTAGCGTGTGTGTGCGTGCTCGCGTGTGTGTTTGTAGGGGAGGGGATTCGTGGGAAACTGGGGGGTGGGGGGGGTGGGAGGGGGCGGAGATGTCACTTCAGGTCAGGTGGTCAGATGGTGGGAGGGAGTAAGGGAGCTGGGAGGGTCCACTGTGTGGGAGGGGATTGGGTGTATGGGGGGGGGGGGTTATGTGGTATGCTACAGAGGCAGTGTGAAAAAGGGTGGGGGCGTTATGTATGTATGTGTGTGTGTATTTCTGGGAGTGGGGGGGGAGTATTTTGGTTGAGTGAGTTGGGGGGAGCGTGCGTGCGTACGTGCGTGCGTGAGTGAGTGCACGTGCGTGGGTGTGCGTGCGTGCGTGCGGAGTGTGTGTATTGGGAGAAAGGGGGAGAGAGGCACAGAAGAGATCTATTTGTGTATGCTTAGGGGAAGGAGGGGGAGGGGAGGAGGAGGAGAGTGATAGATAAGAGGTCTGGTCAGTTGTCCAACAGTTGTCAACTAAGTGTCAAAGGCCGCTATCTAGCAGGTTCCCATACAGGGGGGGGGGGAGTGCCTCGGGAAAGAGGGGGTGGTGGGGGGGGAGTACCTCGGGAAAGAGGGGGGGGTGGGGGGGGGGTTATCCTGTGACGAGTGATGTTTTACATAAGTAAAAATGTTTCGTATTTATTATTTACTCCATCTCTTTACTGTGTGTGTGTGTACTCACCTATTTGTGCTTGCGGGGGTTGAGCTTTGGCTCTTTGGTCCCGCCTCTCAACTGTCAATCAACTGGTGTACAGGTTCCTGAGCCTACTGGGCTCTATCATATCTACACTTGAAACTGTGTATGGAGTCAGCCTCCACCACATCACTGCCTAATGCACTCCACCTGTTAACTACTCCCACACTGAAAAAGTTCTTTCTAATATCTCTGTTTGTGTGTGTTTGTGTGTGTGTGTGAACTGCGCTTGGACTCGATTTTGTATGGTTGACTGTTACTCTGTGTTCTGCTCGACAGAAAACTGAGTATCATGCAGCGTCCTACTTTACCAGTTATTCCCATTGATCTCACTCTGTGTGCTATCACGCCATGGTCACATTTGTCGAATGTCTTTGTGAAGTCTGTGTGAGGTGATGTGTAGTCTGGTGGTGGTGACAACGACAACAACAGTATAGTCTGGTGGTAGGTTTCCAGAATGATGTTCAGAAACCTGAACATCATTCAGGTTTCTGAATGGTGTTCTAACTTCTGCCAGTGTAGAGTACGCTGCTGTCGTTATCCTATTAATATGTGCCTCAGGAGATAGATTAGGTGTTACGTCCACCCCAGGTCTCTTTCTCGCGTTGTCACAGGTAGGCAGTTTCCCTTCATTGTGTACTGTCCCTTTGGTCTCCTATCTCCTAGTCCCATTTCCATAACTTTACATTTGCTCGTGTTGAACTCCAGTAGCCACTTCTCTGACCATCTCTGCAACCTGTCCAAGCCCTCTTGGAGGATCCTGCAATCCTCATCTGTCACAACTCTTCTCATCAACTTTGCGTCATCTGCAAACATCGACATGTAGGACTCTACGCCTGTAAACATGTCGTTAACATATACAAGAAATAGAATTGGTCCCAGCACCGATCCTTGTGGTACTCCACTTGTTACTGTTCGCCAGTCCGACTTCTCGCCCCTTACCGTAACTCTTTGGCTCCTTCCTGTTAGGTAGTTCCTTATCCATGCTAGGACCTTCCCCCCCCCCCCCGCCTGTCTCTCGAGCTTGAATAGCGGTCTCATGTGTGTGGGCGGGCGGTGTGTGTGTGGGCGGTGTGTGTGTGGGCGGTGTGTGTGTGGGCGGTGTGTGTGTGGGCGGTGTGTGTGTGGGCGGTGTGTGTGTGGGCGGTGTGTGTGTGGGCGGTGTGTGAGGGCAGAGTGGTGTGTGTGTGGGCGGTGTGTGTGTGGGTGGTGTGTGAGGGCAGGGTGGTGTGTGTGTGGGCGGTGTGTGTGTGGGCGGTGTGTGTGTGGGCGGTGTGTGTGTGGGCGGTGTGTGAGGGCAGAGTGGTGTGTGTGTGGGCGGTGTGTGTGTGGGTGGTGTGTGAGGGCAGGGTGGTGTGTGTGTGGGCGGTGTGTGTGTGGGCGGTGTGTGAGGGCAGGGTGGTGTGTGTGTGGGCGGTGTGTGTGTGTGGGCTGTGTGTGTATGTGGGCTGTGTGTGTGTGTGGGCTGTGTGGGTGTGGGCGGTGTGTGTGTGGGCGGTGTGTGAGGGCAGGGTGGTGTGTGTGTGGGCGGTGTGTGTGGGGGCGGTGTGTGAGGGCAGGGTGGTGTGTGTGTGGGCGGTGTGTGAGGGCAGGGTGGTGTGTGTGTGGGAGGTGTGTGAGGGCAGGGTGGTGTGTGTGTGGGCGGTGTGTGTGTGGGCGGTGTGTGAGGGCAGGGTGGTGTGTGTGTGGGCGGTGTGTGAGGGCAGGGTGGTGTGTGTGTGGGCGGTGTGTGAGGGCAGAGTGGTGTGTGTGTGGGTGGTGTGTGAGGGCAGGGTGGTGTGTGTGTGGGCGGTGTGTGAGGGCAGGGTGGTGTGTGTGTGGGCGGTGTGTGTGTGGGCGGTGTGTGTGTGGGCGGTGTGTGTGTGGGCGGTGTGTGTGTGGGCGGTGTGTGAGGGCAGAGTGGTGTGTGTGTGGGCGGTGTGTGTGTGGGTGGTGTGTGAGGGCAGGGTGGTGTGTGTGTGGGCGGTGTGTGTGTGGGCGGTGTGTGAGGGCAGGGTGGTGTGTGTGTGGGCGGTGTGTGTGTGTGGGCTGTGTGTGTATGTGGGCTGTGTGTGTGTGTGGGCTGTGTGGGTGTGGGCGGTGTGTGTGTGGGCGGTGTGTGAGGGCAGGGTGGTGTGTGTGTGGGCGGTGTGTGTGGGGGCGGTGTGTGAGGGCAGGGTGGTGTGTGTGTGGGCGGTGTGTGAGGGCAGGGTGGTGTGTGTGTGGGCGGTGTGTGAGGGCAGGGTGGTGTGTGTGTGGGCGGTGTGTGTGTGGGCGGTGTGTGAGGGCAGGGTGTGTGTGTGTGTGGGCGGTGTGTGAGAGCAGGGTGGTGTGTGTGTGGGCGGTGTGTGTGTGGGCGGTGTGTGAGGGCAGGGTGGTGTGTGTGTGGGCGGTGTGTGAGGGCAGGGTGGTGTGTGTGTGGGCGGTGTGTGTGTGGGCGGGGAGCGTGAGGGCGGGAGTGAGAGTGAGGACCTTGAGAGGCCGCCCACCCGCCCGGGAAGGCTCCGCCCATCACCAGGGTGTTCCCATCACCACCAACCTTCACTCACCGCCCCGCCTCCTCCTTCCTGGGAACGCTCCAGTCATAGGGCGCCCTCAGTGTACCTCAGTGTACCTCCCTCAGTGTACCTCAGTGTACCTCCCTCAGTGTACCTCAGTGTACCTCAGTGTACCTCCCTCAGTGTACCTCAGTGTACCTCAGTGTACCTCAGTGTACCTCCCTCAGTGTACCTCCCTCAGTGTACCTCCCTCAGTGTACCACAGTGTACCTCCCTCAGTGTACCTCCCTCAGTGTACCTCCCTCAGTGTACCTCCCTCAGTGTACCTCCCTCAGTGTACCACAGTGTACCACCCTCAGTGTACCTCCCTCAGTGTACGGAACACCATCAGTGTATCGTCATATAGTGAACTCTGTACCATTAGTGTACCGTACAGCGTACCTGGCTGTACCTCTCACTATTAGGAGTACCTCTCATCGTGGCTGGGAGTACCAGCAAAAACTGCTTGTGGCGGGGATACCGTGGACACACCAGGCTGTTGCTGCTAGCATTGCTTGGAGTTAATGTAAGTCTACTTCATGTGCTTCCCTAGCACTGTGCTTCCCTAGCACTGTGCTTCCCTAGCACTGTGCTTCCCTAGCACTGTGTTTCCCTAGCACTGTGCTTCCCTAGCACTGTGCTTCCCTAGCACTGTGCTTCCCTAGCACTGTGCTTCCCTAGCACTGTGCTTCCCTAGCACTGTGCTTCCCTAGCACTGTGCTTCCCTAGCACTGTGCTTACCTAGCACTGTGCTTCCCTAGCACTGTGCTTCCCTAGCACTGTGCTTCCCTAGCACTGTGCTTCCCTAGCACTGTGCTTCCCTAGCACTGTGCTTCCCTAGCACTGTGCTTACCTAGCACTGTGCTTCCCTAGCACTGTGCTTACCTAGCACTGTGCTTCCCTAGCACTGTGCTTACCTAGCACTGTGCTTCCCTAGCACTGTGCTTACCTAGCACTGTGCTTCCCTAGCACTGTGCTTCCCTAGCACTGTGCTTACCTAGCACTGTGCTTACCTAGCACTGTGCTTACCTAGCACTGTGCTTACCTAGCACTGTGCTTACCTAGCACTGTGCTTCCCTAGCACTGTGCTTACCTAGCACTGTGCTTACCTAGCACTGTGCTTACCTAGCACTGTGCTTACCTAGCACTGTGCTTCCCTAGCACTGTGCTTCCCTAGCACTGTGCTTCCCTAGCACTGTGCTTCCCTAGCACTGTGCTTACCTAGCACTGTGCTTACCTAGCACTGTGCTTACCTAGCACTGTGCTTACCTAGCACTGTGCTTACCTAGCACTGTGCTTCCCTAGCACTGTGCTTACCTAGCACTGTGCTTACCTAGCACTGTGCTTACCTAGCACTGTGCTTCCCTAGCACTGTGCTTACCTAGCACTGTGCTTACCTAGCACTGTGCTTACCTAGCACTGTGCTTCCCTAGCACTGTGCTTCCCTAGCACTGTGCTTACCTAGCACTGTGCTTCCCTAGCACTGTGCTTCCCTAGCACTGTGCTTACCTAGCACTGTGCTTACCTAGCACTGTGCTTACCTAGCACTGTGCTTACCTAGCACTGTGCTTACCTAGCACTGTGCTTACCTAGCACTGTGCTTCCCTAGCACTGTGCTTCCCTAGCACTGTGCTTCCCTAGCACTGTGCTTCCCTAGCACTGTGCTTCCCTAGCACTGTGCTTCCCTAGCACTGTGCTTCCCTAGCACTGTGCTTACCTAGCACTGTGCTTACCTAGCACTGTGCTTACCTAGCACTGTGCTTACCTAGCACTGTGCTTCCCTAGCACTGTGCTTCCCTAGCACTGTGCTTACCTAGCACTGTGCTTACCTAGCACTGTGCTTCCCTAGCACTGTGCTTACCTAGCACTGTGCTTACCTAGCACTGTGCTTACCTAGCACTGTGCTTACCTAGCACTGTGCTTACCTAGCACTGTGCTTCCCTAGCACTGTGCTTACCTAGCACTGTGCTTCCCTAGCACTGTGCTTCCCTAGCACTGTGCTTACCTAGCACTGTGCTTACCTAGCACTGTGCTTCCCTAGCACTGTGCTTACCTAGCACTGTGCTTACCTAGCACTGTGCTTACCTAGCACTGTGCTTCCCTAGCACTGTGCTTCCCTAGCACTGTGCTTACCTAGCACTGTGCTTCCCTAGCACTGTGCTTCCCTAGCACTGTGCTTCCCTAGCACTGTGCTTCCCTAGCACTGTGCTTCCCTAGCACTGTGCTTCCCTAGCACTGTGCTTCCCTAGCACTGTGCTTCCCTAGCACTGTGCTTCCCTAGCACTGTACTTACCTAGCACTGTGCTTACCTAGCACTGTGCTTCCCTAGCACCGTGCTTCCCTAGCACTGTGCTTCCCTAGCACTGTGCTTCCCTAGCACTGTGCTTCCCTAGCACTGTGCTTACCTAGCACTGTGCTTACCTAGCACTGTGCTTACCTAGCACTGTGCTTACCTAGCACTGTGCTTCCCTAGCACTGTGCTTCCCTAGCACTGTGCTTCCCTAGCACTGTGCTTCCCTAGCACTGTGTTTACCTAGCACTGTGCTTCCCTAGCACTGTGCTTCCCTAGCACTGTGCTTACCTAGCACTGTGCTTACCTAGCACTGTGCTTCCCTAGCACTGTGCTTCCCTAGCACTGTGCTTCCCTAGCACTGTGCTTCCCTAGCACTGTGTTTACCTAGCACTGTGCTTCCCTAGCACTGTGCTTCCCTAGCACTGTGCTTACCTAGCACTGTGCTTCCCTAGCACCGTGCTTCCCTAGCACTGTGCTTACCTAGCACTGTGCTTCCCTAGCACTGTGCTTCCCTAGCACTGTGCTTACCTAGCACTGTGCTTCCCTAGCACTGTGCTTCCCTAGCACTGTGCTTCCCTAGCACTGTGCTTACCTAGCACTGTGCTTCCCTAGCACCGTGCTTCCCTAGCACTGTGCTTACCTAGCACCGTGCTTACCTAGCACTGTGCTTACCTAGCACTGTGCTTCCCTAGCACTGTGCTTCCCTAGCACTGTGCTTCCCTAGCACTGTGCTTCCCTAGCACTGTGCTTACCTAGCACTGTGCTTACCTAGCACTGTGCTTCCCTAGCACTGTGCTTACCTAGCACTGTGCTTACCTAGCACTGTGCTTACCTAGCACTGTGCTTACCTAGCACTGTGCTTACCTAGCACTGTGCTTACCTAGCACTGTGCTTCCCTAGCACTGTGCTTCCCTAGCACTGTGCTTACCTAGCACTGTGCTTCCCTAGCACTGTGCTTACCTAGCACTGTGCTTACCTAGCACTGTGCTTCCCTAGCACTGTGCTTACCTAGCACTGTGCTTACCTAGCACTGTGCTTACCTAGCACTGTGCTTACCTAGCACTGTGCTTCCCTAGCACTGTGCTTACCTAGCACTGTGCTTCCCTAGCACTGTGCTTCCCTAGCACTGTGCTTCCCTAGCACTGTGCTTCCCTAGCACTGTGCTTACCTAGCACTGTGCTTCCCTAGCACTGTGCTTCCCTAGCGCTGTGCTTACCTAGCACTGTGCTTCCCTAGCACTGTGCTTCCCTAGCATTGTGCTTCCCTAGCACTGTGCTTCCCTAGCACTGTGCTTACCTAGCACTGTGCTTACCTAGCACTGTGCTTACCTAGCACTGTACTTACCTAGCACTGTGCTTACCTAGCACTGTGCTTACCTAGCACTGTGCTTACCTAGCACTGTGCTTCCCTAGCACTGTGCTTACCTAGCACTGTGCTTACCTAGCACTGTGCTTCCCTAGCACTGTGCTTCCCTAGCACTGTGCTTACCTAGCACTGTGCTTACCTAGCACTGTGCTTACCTAGCACTGTGCTTCCCTAGCACTGTACTTACCTAGCACTGTGCTTCCCTAGCACTGTGCTTACCTAGCACTGTGCTTACCTAGCACTGTGCTTACCTAGCACTGTGCTTACCTAGCACTGTACTTACCTAGCACTGTGCTTACCTAGCACTGTGCTTACCTAGCACTGTGCTTACCTAGCACTGTGCTTACCTAACACCGTGCTTCCCTAGCACTGTGCTTACCTAGCACTGTACTTACCTAAAAGTCTACGGGAAAATGAGGTCAAACTGCTTATACCCTGGCCTACCAGCCTCGTTATACCTGTTGTGTTATAATATAGCTATTCTAACATTCTCTTTGTCGAATCTAGTCTTAAAAGTTGTGGATGGAGGTGGCTTCTACAACCTCTTCTTTCCACTTCTTGAGAACTCGTAGAGGTGCGAGTACTCCTGTTTGTCGTCGGCTATTCCTACTTATTCCCAGTTTAAAGCGAATGTCATTGTCCACCCTGTCTATTTTTTAATTTTTTATGTCGTGATCATATCCCCTCTTGTTTATTCAAGCCTTCAGGGTTATGAAATCTTGTCCCAATTGCCGGTTTTAACAGCTCGTAACCATCTTAGGTCGTGCAACAATCTTGTTGCAAAGCTTTGTATGTGTGTTTTCAATTTTACGTTTAAGAATACTAATTCATTGTGTTCGGGGACAGGCAGCCATACATACATTATACATACGTTGCATGTTAGGCTTGTATCGAGGGCACCCCCGCCCCTCCCCAGGATGCAACCCCCATAACCAGCTGACTACCTCCTGGGGGCCTATATACTGCAACCCATTCTCGCAAATTCGTAAAGTCAATATTGACTTATTAACTACGTGCATAGGTGATATACTAAACATAATAGATACCCTTAATAAGATTCATAGAAAACACCGACCTTACCTAACCTTGTTAGTATCTTAAGATAAGCATCTTATTGCTTCGTAATTACAATTATTACTTAACCTATAACTATTATAGGTTAAGTAATAATTGTAATTACGAAGCAATAAGATGCTTATCTTAACATACTAAGTAGGTTAGGTAAGGTCGGTGTTTTCTATGAAGCTTTTTAAGGGTATCTATTATGTTAAGTATGTGGTAGGTGGACAGGGGCATTAGGTGTTATATTGCCTCTGATCACTGCCATCATTTTTAGGTTAGATCATTTTTTTACCCATGTTAAAAGCCTCTTTATCACTCCTGCATTTTTCCAGTTTCCAGAACAACCTCTTATGTGGGACTGTTCAACCCGTCCTCTTAAAAATAACGTTACTTTTGGCTGGTAGGCGCGGCACTATGGCCAAATTTGGACGTAATTTGAAATGAAATCGACTCACAAAAGTGACGTTCTGTCCCGTTTTCTGTTCGAGTCGTCCGGCTTACTCGACAAGCTTAAAAGAGGCAACTTTCCATTAACGTTTTTCATACCATTTTGAAACTTTATGAGAATTTCCTTCCCACCTAACCTATCAGAGGACCCTTAACTTACTGTTTTTGAAAAAAAAAATATCAAAATTTATTTTCATTTTTTTTTTATTTTCAAAATACGTCCATATTCGGCCATACGGACAAACGGCCAAAAGCCACGTTCTTTTTAAGAAAACAGGTTGCAACTTTTTTTTAGGGCCAGATAGATGCAGTCAACCCAACCATCTCTGTCCTGTCAAATCTCTGTGGCTCGGTTATAGAAACTGAGTAAATTCGTTACACAGGATCTTCCAGATTGAAGCCTTTTTGATACTACTTGTGAAGGAGGAAATGTAATGTTTACCTCTCAGAATGTTTGGTAATATGTTTATTGTTTGTGATGTGTATATATGTCTCGGGGCCTCGTAGCCTGGTGGATAGCGCGCAGGACTCGTAATTCTGTGTCGCGGGTTCGATTCCCGCACGAGGCAGAAACAAATGGGCAAAGTTTCTTTCACCCTGAATGCCCCTGTTACCTAGCAGTAAATAGGTACCTGGGTGTTAGTCAGCTGTCACGGGCTGCTTCCTGGGGGTGGAGGCCTGGTCGAGGACCGGGCCGCGGGGACACTAAAAAGCCCCGAAATCATCTCAAGATAACCTCAAGATAACCTACCTCATCCCTTTGTGTGTATGTTACATCAATAAACTTATTTCAATTTCAATTCAATTTCCAGATTGAAAACCATACTCTCTGTTATTATATCATTTTTCTCCAGGTGTTTTATTTATTTAGTTATAATTATTTTTCCAATATTTTGACAAGAACATTTTGTCAATGATACAGGTCTATAATTAAGGGGACTCGTCCCTGCTGCCACTTTTGTTGATGAGAACTTTGTTAGCCATATTCCATATATCTTCCAGGACTCCTGGCCACAGGGATGCTGAGTTCAGGTGCACATTCTCTCAGGACCCAGGGTGATACTCCATCTGGGGCAAATGCTTTGTTCTTACTTAGTTCCTTCAACATTTGTGACCGCTGCATCTCGCGAAACCTCTATATCCTATTATTCTGTGAAATTCGCCTTGTGTCTGGTTGTCTGAAATCTTTTTGCACAAACACACGTTGAAAATCATTTAATTTTTCACACATTTCCTTTTCTTTATCCATGAATCTATTTCCCATTTTCAACCTCTCAATTTTATCCTTTACCTGCAGTTAACTTTTAATGAATTTATAGACTAGGTCTTATCAACACGGTAAGGTAAGGCCTGGATCTGGTTTACATTTGTCAACTATTCTTTTCTAAAACATATCTTTCTGCCTCTCTCCTCACTGCCGTGTAGTTGTTTCTCGCATCTTTTTTTTTTTTTTTTGAGATATATAGAAGAGTTGTTACATTCTTGTAGAGCCACTAGTACGCGTAGCGTTTCGGGCAAGTCCTTAATCCTATGGTCCCTGGAATACGATCCCCTGCCGCGAAGAATCGTTTTTTCATCCAAGTACACATTTTACTGTTGCGTTAAACAGAGGCTACAGTTAAGGAATTGCGCCCAGTAAATCCTCCCCGGCCAGGATACGAACCCATGACATAGCGCTCGCGGAACGCCAGGCGAGTGTCTTACCACTACACCACTTTGTATCTCTGGTATGTTTGGGGGTTTGGCCTCTTCCTGTATTGATTCCTTTTTTGTGTCTTTGGTCCTCTCGTAATTTCTGTTCAACAGATCCTGTTTCCTACTTCTGCATCTCTGTTTTGGTATAAATTTTTGAGGCATTTGTCATATATTTCACATAAATTGGCATCTCATTTATTTCCTTATCTAACAGTAAGTCTTTCCAGTTAAAATCATTAAAGACCTTCCTAATCTTACCATAATGTCCTCTCCTGAAATCAGGTCTTTCGACTGCTTAAATTTCCTCATTCTCTTCTAGAATGGCAGAAACAAATGGGCAGAGTTTCTTTCACCCTGATGCACCTGTTCACCTAGCAGTAAATAGGTACCTGGGAGTTAGATAGCTGCTATGGGCTGCTTCCTGAAGGAGGGGAGGGGGGGGGGTGTAACAAAAAAGGAGCCCTGGTCGAAGACCGGGCCGCAGGGACGTTAAGCCTCGAAATCATCTCAAGATAGATTATAATACATTGCATATTTAATATCCAAAAGGACATGGTCATTTTTTCCCCAAGAGAGGAAGGTACTGAATGTCAAATATCTCTTCTTCCCTCGTAGTGAATATGAGATCCTTGAGGGAACATCCCCTTTCCTCATCCTCGTAGCTTGTTTAACTTGTTGATAACGTATGGAGCCGGTCGGCCGAGCGGACAGCACACTGTATTTGTGATCCTGTGGTCCTGGGTTCGATCCCAGGCGCCGGCGAGAAACAATGGGCAGAGTTTCTTTCACCCTATGCCCCTGTTACCTAGCAGTAAAACAGGTACCTGGGAGTTAGTCAGCTGTCACGGGCTGCTTCCTGGTGGTGGAGGCGTGGTTGAGGACCGGGCCGCGGGGACACTAAAAAGCCCCGAAATCATCTCAAGATAACCTCAAGATTGATACACGGAGGTCTCCAGAATTATATTTACGAGTGTACTGGTCCAAAAGTCCTCCAATCTCTATTGTAGGCCTCCCAGTCTATGGATTTCAAGTTGAAATCACCTAGTATCAATAGTCGTGATTTATGCAGGCGATGAGTCACAATAACGTGGCTAAAGTATGTTGACCAGACCACACACTAGAAGGTGAAGGGACGACGACGTTTCGGTCCGTCCTGGACCATTCTCAAGTAGATGGACTTGAGAATGGTCCAGGACGGACCGAAACGTCGTCGTCCCTTCACCTTCTAGTGTGTGGTCTGGTCCACTGTCGTGATTTATATCTGTTTACACTTACAATATCTCTCTCATTGTTATCAAGCTCTCTCGTATGTCGTCTCTGCTTGTTTCTGTATGATTCTAAAGTGGAATGTATGTAGCTTCCTACATAAGTCGGGGGGGGGGGGTAATTACATAGCCTATCAAATCGAAATTAATCGATTGGTAGAAATTTGCTTGCTGCAGATGGTTAATCCACAAATGATTAATAATATTTAAATGAGTAACAGCTTAGATATAGTGTAGTATGTAGCCTGGTCAGTCAGACATTGACACATAAGATCATGCAAACTGATTCTCGTGGTGGTGAGGCTATACCTGGTTGACACCTGGTTGATGGGGTTCTGGGAGTTGTTCTACTGCCCAAGCCTGGCCCGAGGCCAGGCTTGACTTGTGAGAGTTTGGTCCACCAGGCTGTTGCTTGGAGCGGCCCGCAGGCCCACATATACCTGGTTGATGGGGTTCTGGGAGTTGTTCAACTGCCCAAGCCCGGCCCGAGGCCAGACTCGACTTGTGAGAGTTTGGTCCACCAGGCTGTTGCTTGGAGCAGTCCGCAGGCCCACATATACCTGGTTGATGGGGTTCTGGGAGTTGTTCTACTGCCCAAGCCCAGCCCGAGGCCAGGCTCGACTTGTGAGAGTTTGGTCCACCAGGCTGTTGCTTGGAGCGGCCCGCAGGCCCACATATACCTGGTTGATGGGGTTCTGGGAGTTGTTCTACTGCCCAAGCCTGGCCCGAGGCCAGGCTTGACTTGTGAGAGTTTGGTCCACCAGGCTGTTGCTTGGAGCGGCCCGCAGGCCCACATATACCTGGTTGATGGGGTTCTGGGAGTTCTTCTACTGCCCAAGCCCAGCCCGAGGCCAGGCTTGACTTGTGAGAGTTTGGTCCACCAGGCTGTTGCTTGGAGCGGCCCGCAGGCCCACATATACCTGGTTGATGGGGTTCTGGGAGTTGTTCTACTCCCCAAGCCCGGCCCGAGGCCAGGCTTGACTTGTGAGAGTTTGGTCCACCAGGCTGTTGCTTGGAGCGGCCCGCAGGCCCACATACCCACCACAGCCCGGTTGGTCCGGCAATATTTCTTATGCTCGCTGGGAGGACATTCTATTATATAGCATTCTCAGGTGTTGTACCAGGTAGTGTCTGCTAATGTCTCCTTCCCCCTTCAATTTAATCTATCAAATAGCCATATATTAATAAGCAACAAGTAGTTTATGATGGCTATGTCAGAGACAAAATATTATAGAGAATTCATTTAGTTAATTTAAGCTTAGCTGTTCCGGCGGCTTGTCATGTATTCAACCCACTTGACATAATATACTAAACATGGCCATCTTCTTGAGGTTATCTTGAGTTGATTTCGGGGCTTTAGTGTCCCCGCGGCCCGGTCCTTGACCAGGCCTCCACCCCCAGGAAGCAGCCCGTGACAGCTGACTAACTCCCAGGTACCTATTTACTGCTAGGTAACAGGGGCATTCAGGGTGAAAGAAACTTTGCCCATTTGTTTCTGCCTCGTGCGGGAATCGAACCCGCGCCACAGAATTACGAGTCCTGCGCGCTATCCACCAGGCTACGAGGCCCTCGGAGGGCCTCGTAGCATATATGTACATTAATAATAGGCAAATGGATATAGAACACTTCACTAGTAGCTAGTGAAGGTGTGATAGGTGATACGGCATTTGTCATCCCATAACACTGTGACTATCTTGAGGTTATCTTGAGATGATTTCGGGGCTTTAGTGTCCCCGCGGCCCGGTCCTCGACCAGGCCTCCAACCCCAGGAAGCAGCCCGTGACAGCTGACTAACACCCAGGTACCTATTATACTGTTACGTAACAGGGGCATAGGGTGAAAAAAACTCTGCCCAATGTTTCTCGCCGGCGCCTGGGATCGAACCCAGGACCACAGGATCACAAGTCCAGCGTGCTGTCCGCTCGGCTCCCCGGCTAGCGGGATATTTTTGTGTAACTTATGCTCGCGTCCTCTCAGGCAGGAGTTGACGTTAATAATGGCGTCTCCTTCCCGCCATGACCAAGCGACGCGCCGAGAGATCCGATCAATGTTCTGCCTGTTATCTACAATGGGAGGGCGACCTTGGCTGTATTTGTAACTTATTACAAAAATATAAAAGTGGCGAATAATTTTGATCTATTTTGTTACCCAGAACTGGTGTCTTAAGAGGAATCCACAATACTTTTAGCTGGCGAATTTAAATCTGGTTACGTGGCAATTATATCCTCATTTTCTAGGGGAAAATTCCACAATTCTAGTTTTCTTTGAATGCGTGACTAAGATAATTTGTTTAATTTATGTTACTACAAAATCAGCAGCAATATTATCTGCATTTTGGAAGTTAAAACATGGTGTTGTATTTCCGACATAATTCAGGAGGGAGGAGGGAGTGGGGGTGAGAAACTCGGGTCGGAGTCCACTATTTACAACTGACAAACACTGATACTACTCAGAATTATTAAATTAATTTGATGTTCTGCCCACTAGTATGGGGCCAGATTCACGAAAGCACTTACGCAAACACTTACGAACCTGTACATCTTTTCTCAATCTTTGGCGGCTTTGTTTACAATTATTAAACAGTTAATGAGCTCCGAAGCACCAGGAGGCTGTTTATAACAATAACAACAGTTGATTGGCAAGTTTTCATGCTTGTAAACTGTTTAATAAATGTAACCAAGGCCATCAAAGATTGAGGAAAGATGTACACGTTCGTAAGTGATTTCGTGAATCTATAGTAGAGTTGTAGAGGTTGGAAAACTTGAGTCGATTTAATTTTCCTGCTAATTCTTATGCTGCTAGGCTTCTAGCTTAATTAAATTTTTATTAAACCCAGAGGACTGAATGTGATCAAGTACTTCAATCAAGCAAGGTTCTGGGACTACAGTGGAAGCAGTGACATTGGTCGCCATGACGTGTGGCTTGTTTAGGCTACTGGTCACTAACTAGCCTCTGAGGCCCTTGAAATATATCTCGGCTAATAATAATTGTATCAAAATCAGTCTTCGGGGTTTAATGTCAGCTGTGCTCCCTTGTGCTTAATTACTGGAGATTATTTTGACAAAATGCTGATTTTATTTTAGTTTAATTAAGAGGAATGAATTTGCTCAATCATTAAAGTAAAGTATGGCAGCTCTGAGACTACAGTGGGTTCAGTGACATTGGTCGCAGTGACTCGTAGGTGATATAGGCTACTGTTCACTGATTTGTAACTGAGGCTTCAAGAACACATCTTCAGCTTTTAAAAGCTGATATCAAGATCAATCTCTGTTGATATAATCAGCTATATTCTCCGCAGTATAGGGAGCCGGTCGGCCGAGCGGACAGCACACTGGCTTGTGATCCTGTGGTCCCGGGTTCGATCCCGGGCGCCGGCGAGAAACAATGGGCAGAGTTTCTTTCACCCTATGCCCCTGTTACCTAGCAGTAAAATAGGTACCTGGGTGTTAGTCAGCTGTCACGGGCTGCTTCCTGGGGGTGGATGCCTGGTCGAGGACCGGGCCGCGGGGACACTAAAGCCCCGAAATCATCTCAAGATAACCTCAAGATAGTATACTTTACTGGAGTTGTATAGTCAGCTGACAAATTTACATTTCAATTTGTATTGTTTGTATGCAGGCACAGACCGGCTCAGTGCTAATACTGGGACTGTGAGTAAATTACCTCCTGCAGAAGTTAACGGGTTTATTCCCTGATATTTAGTTTGGCTAATGATGAATTTGTTTTAGTAGTCTGAACCTACAAGGATCCGTACGGCGGTGAGGTGATCAGACTTGAATTTTGTCTGCCAATTTGATTCTCCTTTTTCTCAGGAATTTTGCAGTAGCTCCTTGACCATGTACATGTAGGTCCGTTGGAAGTGTATCCACCTCAATGGCTTGTTCTGGATAGACGTAGCTGCCTAATTGTACCGACGGTTGCACCACCTGGTATCCTTGACCATGTACATGTAGGTCCGTTGGAAGTGTATCCACCTCAATGGCTTGTTCTGGATAGACGTAGCTGCCTAATTGTACCGACGGTTGCACCACCTGGTATCCTTGACCATGTACATGTAGGTCCGTTGGAAGTGTATCCACCTCAATGGCTTGTTCTGGATAGACGAAGCTGCCTAATTGTACCGACGGTTGCACCACCTGGTATCCTTGACCATGTACATGTAGGTCCGTTGGAAGTGTATCCACCTCAATGGCTTGTTCTGGATAGACGAAGCTGCCTAATTGTACCGACGGTTGCACCACCTGGTATCCTTGACCATGTACATGTAGGTCCGTTGGAAGTGTATCCACCTCAATGGCTTGTTCTGGATAGACGAAGCTGCCTAATTGTACCGACGGTTGCACCACCTGGTATCCTTGACCATGTACATGTAGGTCCGTTGGAAGTGTATCCACCTCAATGGCTTGCTCTGGATAGACGTAGCTGCCTAACTGTACCGACGGTTGCACCACCTGGTAGACTTGACCATGTACATGTAGGTCCGTTGGAAGTGTATCCACCTCAATGGCTTGTTCTGGATAGACGTAGCTGCCTAATTGTACCGACGGTTGCACCACCTGGTAGACTTGACCATGTACATGTAGGTCCGTTGGAAGTGTATCCACCTCAATGGCTTGCTCTGGATAGACGTAGCTGCCTAATTGTACCGACGGTTGCACCACCTGGTATCCTTGACCATGTACATGTAGGTCCGTTGGAAGTGTATCCACCTCAATGGCTTGTTCTGGATAGACGTAGCTGCCTAATTGTACCGACGGTTGCACCACCTGGTATCCTTGACCATGTACATGTAGGTCCGTTGGAAGTGTATCCACCTCAATGGCTTGTTCTGGATAGACGTAGCTGCCTAATTGTACCGACGGTTGCACCACCTGGTATCCTTGACCATGTACATGTAGGTCCGTTGGAAGTGTATCCACCTCAATGGCTTGTTCTGGATAGACGTAGCTGCCTAATTGTACCGACGGTTGCACCACCTGGTATCCTTGACCATGTACATGTAGGTCCGTTGGAAGTGTATCCACCTCAATGGCTTGTTCTGGATAGACGTAGCTGCCTAATTGTACCGACGGTTGCACCACCTGGTATCCTTGACCATGTACATGTAGGTCCGTTGGAAGTGTATCCACCTCAATGGCTTGTTCTGGATAGACGTAGCTGCCTAATTGTACCGACGGTTGCACCACCTGGTATCCTTGACCATGTACATGTAGGTCCGTTGGAAGTGTATCCACCTCAATGGCTTGTTCTGGATAGACGTAGCTGCCTAATTGTACCGACGGTTGCACCACCTGGTATCCTTGACCATGTACATGTAGGTCCGTTGGAAGTGTATCCACCTCAATGGCTTGCTCTGGATAGACGTAGCTGCCTAATTGTACCGACGGTTGCACCACCTGGTATCCTTGACCATGTACATGTAGGTCCGTTGGAAGTGTATCCACCTCAATGGCTTGCTCTGGATAGACGAAGCTGCCTAATTGTACCGACGGTTGCACCACCTGGTAGACTTGACCATGTACATGTAGGTCCATTGGAAGTGTATCCACCTCAATGGCTTGTTCTGGATAGACGAAGCTGCCTAATTGTACCGACGGTTGCACCACCTGGTATCCTTGACCATGTACATGTAGGTCCGTTGGAAGTGTATCCACCTCAATGGCTTGTTCTGGATAGACGAAGCTGCCTAATTGTACCGACGGTTGCACCACCTGGTATCCTTGACCATGTACATGTAGGTCCGTTGGAAGTGTATCCACCTCAATGGCTTGCTCTGGATAGACGTAGCTGCCTAACTGTACCGACGGTTGCACCACCTGGTAGACTTGACCATGTACATGTAGGTCCGTTGGAAGTGTATCCACCTCAATGGCTTGTTCTGGATAGACGAAGCTGCCTAATTGTACCGACGGTTGCACCACCTGGTATCCTTGACCATGTACATGTAGGTCCGTTGGAAGTGTATCCACCTCAATGGCTTGCTCTGGATAGACGTAGCTGCCTAACTGTACCGACGGTTGCACCACCTGGTAGACTTGACCATGTACATGTAGGTCCGTTGGAAGTGTATCCACCTCAATGGCTTGTTCTGGATAGACGTAGCTGCCTAATTGTACCGACGGTTGCACCACCTGGTAGACTTGACCATGTACATGTAGGTCCGTTGGAAGTGTATCCACCTCAATGGCTTGTTCTGGATAGACGTAGCTGCCTAATTGTACCGACGGTTGCACCACCTGGTATCCTTGACCATGTACATGTAGGTCCGTTGGAAGTGTATCCACCTCAATGGCTTGTTCTGGATAGACGTAGCTGCCTAATTGTACCGACGGTTGCACCACCTGGTAGACTTGACCATGTACATGTAGGTCCGTTGGAAGTGTATCCACCTCAATGGCTTGTTCTGGATAGACGTAGCTGCCTAATTGTACCGACGGTTGCACCACCTGGTATCCTTGACCATGTACATGTAGGTCCGTTGGAAGTGTATCCACCTCAATGGCTTGTTCTGGATAGACGTAGCTGCCTAATTGTACCGACGGTTGCACCACCTGGTATCCTTGACCATGTACATGTAGGTCCGTTGGAAGTGTATCCACCTCAATGGCTTGTTCTGGATAGACGTAGCTGCCTAATTGTACCGACGGTTGCACCACCTGGTATCCTTGACCATGTACATGTAGGTCCGTTGGAAGTGTATCCACCTCAATGGCTTGTTCTGGATAGACGTAGCTGCCTAATTGTACCGACGGTTGCACCACCTGGTATCCTTGACCATGTACATGTAGGTCCGTTGGAAGTGTATCCACCTCAATGGCTTGTTCTGGTTAGACGTAGCTGCCTAATTGTACCGACGGTTGCACCACCTGGTATCCTTGACCATGTACATGTAGGTCCATTGGAAGTGTATCCACCTCAATGGCTTGTTCTGGATAGACGTAGCTGCCTAATTGTACCGACGGTTGCACCACCTGGTATCCTTGACCATGTACATGTAGGTCCATTGGAAGTGTATCCACCTCAATGGCTTGTTCTGGATAGACGTAGCTGCCTAATTGTACCGACGGTTGCACCACCTGGTATCCTTGACCATGTACATGTAGGTCCGTTGGAAGTGTATCCACCTCAATGGCTTGTTCTGGATAGACGTAGCTGCCTAATTGTACCGACGGTTGCACCACCTGGTATCCTTGACCATGTACATGTAGGTCCGTTGGAAGTGTATCCACCTCAATGGCTTGTTCTGGATAGACGTAGCTGCATAATTGTACCGACGGTTGCACCACCTGGTATCCTTGACCATGTACATGTAGGTCCATTGGAAGTGTATCCACCTCAATGGCTTGTTCTGGATAGACGTAGCTGCCTAATTGTACCGACGGTTGCACCACCTGGTAGACTTGAGGTCCTGTATCAGCTAGGAACCCTGATACACCTGGGTTACAGGCTTTAATTGTGGTTTATCTGCCACACTTTTAGTGACAAATGTTCTCTGGGACGCTTGGTCAAACACGGGTATGGATCTTGGCCCTCATATTCTGCATGGTAAGTCGGGCAGTAGGCAAAGTTGCAGTATCTTTTTGGTCTTTGTTGATAGGACACTAATTTTCTGTTGCACCTTGCAGTACTGTGGTGGGAATGTTATCTTCCACCTTGTGGTTTAGAGACTTTATTTTGGTGTTAACATACAATGCTGCCTGGTGCTGACCCTTGTTACACCTATTACAGGTGTGTAATTGGGTCTGGAAGGTGTTGGTGTTGTGTGTCCTGAGGCACCTCGTGCAATGTTGCAACTCTTTGAGTCGCTTGACACGGGCGTCACACTCAGGATAATTGGTGCAGTGGTACATGGAATGTTTCTCTTGGTAGAAGAAACATGTTCCATGGCTTCCAGTACCCTTTGGTGTCGCTGTCTTGGGTGACACAGTAACTATAGGAGTACCCTTTGGTGTCACCGTCTTGGGTGACACAGTAACTATAGGAGTACCCTTTGGAGTCGCTGTCTTGGGTGACACAGTAACTATAGGAGTACCCTTTGGTGTCACCGTCTTGGGTGACACAGTAACTATAGGAGTACCCTTTGGTGTCGCCGTCTTGGGTGACACAGTAACTATAGGAGTACCCTTTGGTGTCGCCGTCTTGGGTGACACAGTAACTATAGGAGTACCCTTTGGTGTCGCCGTCTTGGGTGACACAGTAACTATAGGAGTACCCTTTGGTGTCGCCGTCTTGGGTGACACAGTAACTATAGGAGTACCCTTTGGTGTCGCTGTCTTGGGTGACACAGTAACTATAGGAGTACCCTTTGGTGTCGCTGTCTTGGGTGACACAGTAACTATAGGAGTACCCTTTGGTGTCGCCGTCTTGGGTGACACAGTAACTATAGGAGTACCCTTTGGTGTCGCCGTCTTGGGTGACACAGTAACTATAGGAGTACCCTTTGGTGTCGCCGTCTTGGGTGACACAGTAACTATAGGAGTACCCTTTGGTGTCGCCGTCTTGGGTGACACAGTAACTATAGGAGTACCCTTTGGTGTCGCCGTCTTGGGTGACACAGTAACTATAGGAGTACCCTTTGGTGTCGCCGTCTTGGGTGACACAGTAACTATAGGAGTACCCTTTGGTGTCGCCGTCTTGGGTGACACAGTAACTATAGGAGTACCCTTTGGTGTCGCCGTCTTGGGTGACACAGTAACTATAGGAGTACCCTTTGGTGTCGCTGTCTTGGGTGACACAGTAACTATAGGAGTACCCTTTGGTGTCGCCGTCTTGGGTGACACAGTAACTATAGGAGTACCCTTTGGTGTCGCCGTCTTGGGTGACACAGTAACTATAGGAGTACCCTTTGGTGTCGCCGTCTTGGGTGACACAGTAACTATAGGAGTACCCTTTGGTGTCGCTGTCTTGGGTGACACAGTAACTATAGGAGTACCCTTTGGTGTCGCCGTCTTGGGTGACACAGTAACTATAGGCTTGGAGCGTCCCACAACATAGACGCCCACTCTGCCACTGTTCCACTTTGGCGTGGAAATATGTTCAGAATTAGTTGAAGTACTTGTTGTACTCTGTGGTTTACTATTATTGGTTTCTGAAGGTTCATTTTTTGTTTTGAGATATATAGAAGAGTTGTTACATTCTTGTGGGGGCCTCGTAGCCTGGTGGATAGCGCGCAGGACTCGTAATTCTGTGGCGCGGGTTCGATTCCCGCACGAGGCAGAAACAAATGGGCAAAGTTTCTTTCACCCTGAATGCCCCTGTTACCTAGCAGTAAATAGGTACCTGGGAGTTAGTCAGCTGTCACGGGCTGCTTCCTGGGGGTGGAGGCCTGGTCGAGGACCGAGCCGCGGGGACACTAAAAGCCCCAAAATCATCTCAAGATAACCTCAAGATAAGATTCTTGTACAGCCACTAGTACGCGTAGCGTTTCGGGCAGGTCCTTAATCCTATGGTCCCTGGAATACGATCCCCGCCGCGAAGAATCGTTGTTACAACCAAGTACACATTTTACTGTTGCGTTAAACAGAGGCTACAGTTAAGGATTTGCGCTCAGTAAATCCTCCCCGGCCAGGATACGAACCCATGACATAGCGCTCGCGGAACGCCAGGCGAGTGTCTTACCACTACACCACGGAGACTGGTGGTTTTAATTTATCATGTGTTCGTAGTTGATGAATTACTGAACGTAAACCCTCAGATATTTCACTTAAGGATAAGATACTTTTATTGTAATGAGCACTTACTTGTCTCAATACGTCCAGAGGTATTTTCTCCTGGACGATTATTTTCAAGACCCACTCAGCTTTGGTTGAATTGGCCGTTAGGCTTAGGGCCTTTTATCTTGCGGTTATCGGGGCTTGGCATCCCCGCGGCCCGGTCCTCGACCAGGCCTCCTTTTTGTTACACACCCCCAGGAAGCAGCCCGTAGCAGCTGTCTAACTCCCAGATACCTATTTACTACTAGGCGAACAGATGCATCAGGGTCAAAGAAACTATGCCCATTTGTTTCCGCCTCCATCGAGATTCGAACCCGGAACCTCAGGACAACGAATCCTGAGCGCTGCCCACTCAGCTGTCAGGCCTTGATCATGGATTCTACCTCCAGCTTAAAGTCTTGGAGTGAATCAGGTGACGCCTCCGGTGGGGGTAAATGTAACAGGTCAGGTACTACCTCCAGCTTAAAGTCTTGGAGTGAATCAGGTGACGCCTCCGGTGGGGGTAAATGCAACACCTCAGGTACTACCTCCAGCTTAAAGTCTTGGAGTGAATCAGGTGACGCCTCCGGTGGGGGTAAATGCAACACCTCAGGTACTACCTCCAGCTTAAAGTCTTGGAGTGAATCAGGTGACGCCTCCGGTGGGGGTAAATGTAACAGGTCAGGTACTACCTCCAGCTTAAAGTCTTGGAGTGAATCAGGTGACGCCTCCGGTGGGGGTAAATGCAACACCTCAGGTACTACCTCCAGCTTAAAGTCTTGGAGTGAATCAGGTGACGCCTCCGGTGGGGGTAAATGCAACACCTCAGGTACTACCTCCAGCTTAAAGTCTTGGAGTGAATCAGGTGACGCCTCCGGTGGGGGTAAATGTAACACCTCAGGTACTACCTCCAGCTTAAAGTCTTGGAGTGAATCAGGTGACGCCTCCGGTGGGGGTAAATGCAACAGCTCAGGTACTGAGTGTCAAGTTCTTATGAACAAATCCACAAGGGCCGTGACGAGGATTCGAACCTGCGTCCGGGACCATCCCTGACACTGCCTTAATCGACTGAGCTACGACAGGGTTAAAAGGGTTGAAACCGAAGTTCTACTGAACTTACTGGATCCCGTAGCCTCTCCGAGGCACAAACCAAGATTTTACACAACCCCCCCCCCCCCGTTGAGGGTTGTGTAAAAGCCTGGTTTGTGCCTCGGAGAGGCTACGGGATCCTGTAAGTTCAGTAGAACTTCGGTTTCAACCCTTTTAACCCTGTCGTAGCTCAGTCGATTAAGGCAATGTCTGGGATGGTCCCGGACGAAGGTTCGAATCCTCGTCACGGCCCTTGTGGATTTGTTCATTTGATGCATCACGTTAGTGTGATCTGTGTGTGTGTGTCAAGTTCTTACCTCTGGATCAGTATAATTATCCTTGATGCATCACGTTAGTGTGATCTGTGTGTGTGTGTCAAGTTCTTACCTCTGGATCAGCATAATTATCCTTGATGCATCACGTTAGTGTGATCTGTGTGTGTGTGTCAAGTTCTTACCTCTGGATCAGCATAATTATCCTTGATGCATCACGTTAGTGTGATCTGTGTGTGTGTGTCAAGTTCTTACCTCTGGATCAGCATAATTATCCTTGCGGAGTTGTACAGCGAGGTCATGGCCGTCGGCAGTTAGCCTCAGATGAGATACTCCTGATTTAGCTTGTAACCTACCATTACATTACGTATATTTGCTTGGTTAGATGCACACACTTTAGTGGCTTTTTCATATTTATTTAGTAGTGATGGTTATGGGAGCCGGTCGGCCGAGCGGACAGCACGCTGGACTTATGATCCTGTGGTCCTGGGTTCGATCCCAGGCGCCGGCGAGAAACAATGGGCAGAGTTTCTTTCACCCTATGCCCCTGTTACCTAGCAGTAAAATAGGTACCTGGGTGTTAGTCAGCTGTCACGGGCTACTTCCTGGGGGTGGAGGCCTGGTCGAGGACCGGGCCGCGGGGACACTAAAAAGCCCCCGAAATCATCTCAAGATAAGATAACCAAGATATAGCAGTCAATTGTTCGCAGTGTCGTAGACCTTGAGACGGAGCCTGGAGCAGAGCTGAGAGCAGAGTGAGGCTAGGGGGTAGAGAGCTTCATGCGGGACGAGAGCGTGAAAGCTCGAAGCGGTCGGAGTCTGCTGTCTGCTCTTTGTCGAAGGTACAGCATCTTGAGGTCGGTAGGAACTGTCCACGTCTGTGCCACGTTCTTGAGGTCGAAGGTGTGCGGTAACTCTCCGGCGTCGGTACTGAACTGAACCACTGTGGAAATTATTCTGATTAATTGATGAAGATTAAGGCACCCAAGAGGTGACACGGGTAGGAGATTACTCGAGTCAAGTTGTGATAAGGTGATAATAGTTACGTTGTGTGTTTGTAGCGTTACTCATGGCCAGAAGTTCCTCTCCGAGGTTCCCAATCTATCTTCCCGTGATTTAGGTCCCCCATGATTAGGAATGTGTGTCCGAGGTTCCCAATCTATCTTCCCGTGAATTAGGTCCCCCATGATTAGGAATGTGTGTCCGAGGATCCCAATCTATCTTCCCGTGATTTAGGTCCCCCATGATTAGGAATGTGTGTCCGAGGATCCCAATCTATCTTCCCGTGATTTAGGTCCCCCATGATTAGGAATGTGTGTCCGAGGATCCCAATCTATCTTCCCGTGATTTAGGTCCCCCATGATTAGGAATGTGTGTCCGAGGTTCCCAATCTATCTTCCCGTGATTTAGGTCCCCCATGATTAGGAATGTGTGTCCGAGGATCCCAATCTATCTTCCCGTGATTTACGTCCCCCATGATTAGGAATTTTTGTCTGAGGTTCCCAATCTATCTTCCCGTGATTTAGCTCCCCCATGATTAGGAATGTGTATCCGAGGTTCCCAATCTATCTTCCCGTGATTTAGCTCCCCCATGATTAGGAATGTGTGTCCGAGGTTCCCAATCTATCTTCCCATGATTAAGAATGTGTGTCCGAGGTTCCCAATCTATCTTCCCATGATTAGGAATGTGTGTCCGAGGTTCCCAATCTATCTTCCCGTGATTTAGCTCCCCCATGATTAGGAATGTGTGTCCGAGGTTCCCAATCTATCTTCCCATGATTAGGAATGTGCGTCCGAGGTTCCCAATCTATTTTCCTGTGATTTAGCTCCCCCATGAGTAGGAATGTTGCTCTAAATCCGTTAGCTGCTGTCTGCGTTTCTGCTTCACGGGACTTGCTGGTGTCTTTGTATTCCTGTTTGTTCGTCTGCTGATTTTCCCATCTGCTGTGTGTGTCCTGTCTGTGTTTCCGTTGACACGTTTGGTGGTCCTGTTGATGTGTTTGTTGCTCATTTTGATGTTATCTTGAGGTTATCTTGAGATGATTTCGGGGCTTTAGTGTCCCCGCGGCCCGGTCCTCGACCAGGCCTCCACCCCCAGGAAGCAGCCCGTGACAGCTGACTAACTCCCAGGTACCTATTTACTGCTAGGTAACAGGGGCATTCAGGGTGAAAGAAACTTTGCCCATTTGTTTCTGCCTCGTGCGGGAATCAAACCCGCGCCACAGAATTACGAGTCCTGCGCGCTATCCACCAGGCTACGAGGCCCCCATGTTCGGTCCTTCTCTTGACGTTAGAGATACTAACACAGGGCAAAGTTAGAGAAGATTCAGAGGCATGCCAACAGACTAGTCCCGGAACTGAGAGGTATGAGCTACGAGGAAAGCTTGAGGAAGATGAACCTCACGTCCCTGGAAGACACAGTAAGGGGAGACATGATCACTACCTACAAAATTCTCAGGGGAATTGACAGTGGACAACGACAAACTGTTTAACACTGGTGGGACACGAACAAGGGGACACAGGTGGAAACTGAGTACCCACATGAGCCACAGAGACGTTAGAAAGAACTTTTTCAGTGTAGGAGTAGTTAACAGGTGGAATGCATTAGGCAGTGATGTGGTGGAGGCTGACTCCATACACAGTTTCAAGTGTAGATATGATAGAGCCCAATAGGCTCAGGAACCTGTACACCAGTTGATTGACAGTTGAGAGGCGGGACCAAAGAGCCAGAGCTCAACCCCCGCAAGCACAACTAGGTGAGTACATATACATATACAGTCCCCCATGTGTTCGTGTGACCAAGCAGGCTGTGACTCGCGCAGAGTACGTTCCACACCGTCAAACAGGCGCAGCTGACCACACCCTCAACTCGGAGACCTGACCAGAGACCGGGCCTACGACACATTGATCCATGGACCCACAACGAGATAAATATACATCTATACATATAATTCTCCTTACCATGAAAAAAAATACATATTCGAACAGACCATGTATATGACTCGAATGTTTTGAGAAGAGGCGGGGGGGGGGGGTGGTGAGAGAGGGGGGGGCGGGGTATGGAGAGAGGGAGGGGGTACGGGGGGGGGGGGGGAGAGGAAGGAGGGGAAGGAGGGGGGGAGGGGGCGTTGTACCATCGAGGACCAAAAATTCGCCACTTGGCATCTCTCAGCGGCCCGCCCGGCTGGTGACGTCATGGTCAGTTACATGACGTCATCACCAGGCGCGTGACGTCATCACCAGGCGCGTGACGTCATCACCAGCCGCGTGACGTCAGTGTTTACCCAGCAGAAAGAAAGCCCTTTCTTCCTGCAGCTGGTGGCCAGCAGACATGGCCCCCACCAGCTGTGTGGCCCGCAGACATGGTTCCCACCAGCTGTGTGGCCCGCAGACATGGCCCCCACCAGCTGTGTGGCCCGCAGACATGGCCCCCACCAGCTGTGTGGCCCGCAGACATGGCCCCCACCAGCTGTGTGGCCCGCAGACATGGTCCCCACCAGCTGTGTGGCCCGCAGACATGGCCTCCACCAGCTGTGTGGCCTGCAGACATGGTTCCCACCAGCTGTGTGGCCCGCAGACATGGCCCCCACCAGCTGTGTGGCCAGCAGACATGGCCCCCACCAGCTGTGTGGCCCGCAGACATGGCCCCCACCAGCTGTGTGGCCCGCAGACATGGCCCCCACCAGCTGTGTGGCCCGCAGACATGGCCCTCACCAGCTGTGTGGCCCGCAGACATGGCCCCCACCAGCTGTGTGGCCCGTAGACATGGCCCCCACCAGCTGTGTGGCCCGCAGACATGGCCCGCACCAGCTGTGTGGCCCGCAGACATGGCCCCCACCAGCTGTGTGGCCCGTAGACATGGCCCCCACCAGCTGTGTGGCCCGCAGACATGGCCCCCACCAGCTGTGTGGCCCGCAGACATGGCCCTCACCAGCTGTGTGGCCCGCAGACATGGCCCCCACCAGCTGTGTGGCCCGCAGACATGGTCTCCACCAGCTGTGTGGCCCGCAGACATGGTCCCCACCAGCTGTGTGGCCCGCAGACATGGTCCCACCAGCTGTGTGGCCCGCAGACATGGTTCCCACCAGCTGTGTGGCCCGCAGACATGGCCCCCACCAGCTGTGTGGCCCGCAGACATGGCCCCCACCAGCTGTGTGGCCCGCAGACATTGTCCCCACCAGCTGTGTGGCCCGCAGACATGGCCCCCACCAGCTGTGAGGCCCGCAGACATGGCCCCACCAGCTGTGTGGGCCGCATACATGGCTCCACCAGCTGTGTGGCCCGCAGACATGGTTCCACCAGCTGTGTGGCCCGCAGACATGGCTCCACCAGCTGTGTGGCCCGCAAACATGGTCCCCACCAGCTGTGTGGCCCGCAGACATGGCCCCCACTAGCTGTGTGGCTCGCAGACATGGCCCCACTAGCTGTGTGGCCCGCAGACTTGGCCCCACCAGCTGTGTGGCCGGCAGACATGGTCCCCACCAGCTGTGTGGCCCGCAGACACGGTCCCACCAGCTGTGTGGCCCGCAGACATGGTCCCACCAGCTGTGTGGCCCGCAGACATGGCCTCCACCAGCTGTGTGGCCCGCAGACATGGCCTCCACCAGTTGTGTGACCCGCAGACATGGCCCCCACTAGCTGTGTAGTCCGCAGACATGGTCCCCACCAGCTGTGTGGGCCCCCACCAGTTGTGTGGCCCGCAGACATGGCCTCCACCAGCTGTGTGGCCCGCAGACATGGCCCCCACCAGATGTGTGGCCCCCCACCAGTTGTGTGGCCCGCAGACATGGTGCCCACCAGCTGTGTGGCCCGCAGACATGGTCCCCACCAGATGTGTGGCCCCCACCAGTTGTGTGGCCCGCAGACATGGCCCCCACAAGCTGTGTGGCCCGCAGACATGGTCCCCACCAGATGTGTGGCCCCCACCAATTGTGTGGCCCGCAGACATGGCCCCCACCAGCTGTGTGGCCCGCAGACATGGTCCCCACCAGATGTGTGGCCCCCACCAGTTGTGTGGCCCGCAGACATGGTGCCCACCAGCTGTGTGGCCCGCAGACATGGTCCCCACCAGATGTGTGGCCCCCACCAGTTGTGTGGCCCGCAGACATGGTGCCCACCAGCTGTGTGGCCCGCAGACATGGCCCCCACCAGCTGTGTGGCCCCCACCAGTTGTGTGGCATGCAGACATGGCCCCCACCAGCTGTGTGGCCCCCACCAGCTATGTGGCCCGCAGACATGGCCTCCACCAGCTGTGTGGCCCGCAGACATGGCCTCCACCAGCTGTGTGGCATGCAGACATGGCCCCCCACCAGCTGTGTGGCCCGCAGACATGGCTCACCAGCTGTGTGGCCCTCAGACATGGTCCCCACAAGCTGTGTGGCCCGCAGACATGGCCTCCACCAGCTGTGTTGCCCGCAGACATGGTCCCCACCAGCTGTGTGGCCCGCAGACATGGCCTCCACCAGCTGTGTGGCCCGCAGACATGGCCTCCACCAGCTGTGTGGCCCGCAGACATGATCCCACCAGCTGTGTGGCCCGCAGATATGGCCTCCACCAGCTGTGTGACCCGCAGACATGGCCCCCACCAGCTGTGTGGCCCGCAGACATGGTCTCCACCAGCAGGGTGGCCCGCAGACATGGCCTCCACCAGCTGTGTGGCCCGCAGACATGGCCTCCACCAGCTGTGTGGCCCGCAGACATGGTCCCCACCAGCTGTGTGGCCCGCAGACATGATCCCCACCAGCTGTGTGGCCCGCAGACATGGTCCCCACCAGCTGTGTGGCCCGCAGACATGGTCCCCACCAGCTGTGTGGCCCGCAGACATGGTCCCCACCAGCTGTGTGGCCCGCAGACATGGTCCCCACCAGCTGTGTGGCCCGCAGACATGGTCCCTACCAGCTGTGTGGCCTGCAGACATGGTCCCCACCAGCTGTGTGGCCCGCAGACATGGCCTCCACCAGCTGTGTGGCCCGCAGACATGGCCCCACCAGCTGTGTGGCCCGCAGACATGGTCCCCACCAGCTGTGTGGCCCGCAGACATGGTCCCTACCAGCTGTGTGGCCCGCAGACATGGTCCCCACCAGCTGTGTGGCCCGCAGACATGGTCCCTACCAGCTGTGTGGCCCGCAGACGTGGTCCCCACCAGCTGTGTGGCCCGCAGACATGGTCCCCACCAGCTGTGTGGCCCGCAGACATGGTCCCCACCAGCTGTGTGGCCCGCAGACATGGTCCCCACCAGCTGTGTGGCCCGCAGACATGGTCCCTACCAGCTGTGTGGCCCGCAGACATGGTCCCCACCAGCTGTGTGGCCCGCAGACATGGTCCCCACCAGCTGTGTGGCCCGCAGACATGGTCCCCACCAGCTGTGTGGTCCGCAGACATGGTCCCCACCAGCTGTGTGGCCCGCAGACATGGTCCCCACCAACTGTGTGGCCCGCAGACATGGTCCCCACCAGCTGTGTGGCCCGCAGACGTGGTCCCCACCAGCTGTGTGGCCCGCAGACATGGTCCCCACCAGCTGTGTGGCCCGCAGACATGGCCCCCACCAGCTGTGTGGCCCGCAGACATGGCCCCCACCAGCTGTGTGGCCCGAGAGAGAGAGAGACAGACAGACAGACAGACAGAGAGAGAGACAGACAGGGAGAGAGAGACAGACAGACAGACAGAGAGACAGACAGACAGACAGACAGACAGACAGAGACAGACAGAGACAGACAGAGACAGACAGAGACAGACAGAGACAGACAGAGACAGACAGAGACAGACAGAGACAGACAGACAGACAGACAGACAGACAATATAGAACCGTCCACATTTAGAGAGAGAATTAGACCAACAAAATACTGATGGAATGCTGAACAACTTGTAAAGAAAGTTAGGATTACAAACACGTCCTAGGAAGCGAGGCATAAGGGGTATAAGGGTATGAGGGTATAAGGGTATGAGGGTATAAGGGTATGAGGGTATAAGGGTATGAGGGTATAAGGGTATGAGGGTATAAGGGTATGAGGGTATAAGGGTATGGGGGTATGAGGGTATGAGGGTATGAGGGTATAAGGGTATGAGGGTATAAGGGTATGAGGGTATAAGGGTATGAGGGTATAAGGGTATAAGGGTATGAGGGTATAAGGGTATGAGGGTATAAGGGTATAAGGGTATGAGGGTATAAGGGTATAAGGGTATGAGGGTATAAGGGTATGAGGGTATAAGGGTATAAGGGTATAAGGGTATGAGGGTATAAGGGTATAAGGGTATGAGGGTATAAGGGTATGAGGGTATAAGGGTATGAGGGTATAAGGGTATGAGGGTATGAGGGTATAAGGGTATGAGGGTATGAGGGTATAAGGGTATGAGGGTATAAGGGTATAAGGGTATGAGGGTATAAGGGTATAAGGGTATGAGGGTATAAGGGTATAAGGGTATAAGGGTATGAGGGTATAAGGGTATAAGGGTATGAGGGTATAAGGGTATGAGGGTATAAGGGTATAAGGGTATGAGGGTATAAGGGTATGAGGGTATAAGGGTATGAGGGTATAAGGGTATAAGGGTATGAGGGTATAAGGGTATAAGGGTATGAGGGTATGAGGGTATGAGGGTATAAGGGTATAAGGGTATGAGGGTATAAGGGTATGAGGGTATAAGGGTATGAGGGTATGAGGGTATAAGGGTATGAGGGTATAAGGGTATGAGGGTATAAGGGTATAAGGGTATGAGGGTATAAGGGTATGAGGGTATAAGGGTATGAGGGTATAAGGGTATAAGGGGTATAAGGGTATGAGGGTATAAGGGTATGAGGGTATAAGGGTATGAGGGTATAAGGGTATGAGGGTATAAGGGTATAAGGGGTATAAGGGTATGAGGGTATAAGGGTATGAGGGTATAAGGGTATGAGGGTATGAGGGTATAAGGGTATGAGGGTATGAGGGTATAAGGGGTATAAGGGTATGAGGGTATAAGGGTATGAGGGTATGAGGGTATAAGGGGTATAAGGGTATGAGGGTATAAGGGTATAAGGGTATGAGGGTATAAGGGTATGAGGGTATAAGGGTATGAGGGTATGAGGGTATGAGGGTATAAGGGTATGAGGGTATAAGGGTATAAGGGGTATAAGGGTATGAGGGTATAAGGGTATGAGGGTATAAGGGTATAAGGGGTATAAGGGTATGAGGGTATAAGGGTATGAGGGTATAAGGGTATAAGGGTATAAGGGTATGAGGGTATAAGGGTATGAGGGTATAAGGGTATAAGGGTATGAGGGTATAAGGGGTATAAGGGTATGAGGGTATAAGGGTATAAGGGTATGAGGGTATAAGGGTATGAGGGTATAAGGGTATGAGGGTATGAGGGTATGAGGGTATAAGGGGTATAAGGGTATGAGGGTATAAGGGTATGAGGGTATAAGGGTATGAGGGTATAAGGGTATGAGGGTATAAGGGTATGAGGGTATAAGGGTATAAGGGTATGAGGGTATAAGGGTATGAGGGTATAAGGGTATGAGGGTATAAGGGTATGAGGGTATAAGGGTATGAGGGTATAAGGGTATGAGGGTATAAGGGTATGAGGGTATAAGGGTATAAGGGTATGAGGGTATAAGGGCATGAGGTTATAAGGGTATAAGGGGTATAAGGGTATGAGGGTATAAGGGTATGAGGGTATAAGGGTATAAGGGGTATAAGGGTATGAGGGTATAAGGGTATGAGGGTATGAGGGTATAAGGGTATGAGGGTATAAGGGTATAAGGGTATGAGGGTATAAGGGTATGAGGGTATAAGGGTATGAGGGTATAAGGGTATGAGGGTATGAGGGTATAAGGGTATGAGGTTATAAGGGTATAAGGGGTATAAGGGTATGAGGGTATAAGGGTATGAGGGTATAAGGGTATGAGGGTATAAGGGTATGAGGGTATAAGGGTATGAGGGTATAAGGGTATGAGGGTGTAAGGAGTTTTTTTTATTATCATTATTATTATTTTCTACCACAGACGTGGCCAGACATTTACAATGCTAACCAGCATATATACATTTTCTTCTGTCCTCCATGGACAGGGTTAGAGATGTGTTAAACATACAGTTCAAGGGTTTATTGAACAATCAACCACAGAAGGTGATTGTAGTGCTTTAAAAATGCTAAGCTAACCTACATATGTAAATACATAGATACACAGATTTACGTATGCCCTACATAAAGTGTTAGATGTGTCTTTTACATAGTGTCATTAATGTACATTCACAAAGGTGAAATGTAATTCTGATCAGCTTCCATATATACTTTATACCCATACATATACATACACACACACACATACACATACATATATACACACACATGCATTCACATACATTTGTCTCATTTACTCTGACAGGGTGAGGTAGCTGATAAAGAAACTAGTGTGCAATTAAGCACTTAATCACTGAAGGTGATGAAGGTGCTTTTACAAGCTCAGGTTATATAGTTACATCATATATATACATTGTATGATTGATACATTACATGGTCAATCTTGGATACAAGTCCAATATATCATCAAGTGTTCCAGTACTCATATAGTAACTACAGAGTTCAGCTTACCTTAGCCCAGGAGGGCGAAAGTCAGACAATATGGGACATTCTACAATATAATGTTCAAGAGAGTGCATGTTTTCTCTTTCACAAAGTTGACACATTGTGTATTCGACACTTTCACAAAGTTGACACATTGTGTACTCGACACTTTCACAAAGTTGACACATTGTGTACTCGACACTTTCACAAAGTTGACACATTGTGTACTCGACACTTTCACAAAGTTGACACATTGTGTACTCGACACTTTCACAAAGTTGACACATTGTGTACTCGACACTTTCACAAAGTTGACACATTGTGTACTCGACACTTTCACAAAGTTGACACATTGTGTACTCGACACTTTCACAAAGTTGACACATTGTGTACTCGACACTTTCACAAAGTTGACACATTGTGTACTCGACACTTTCACAAAGTTGACACATTGTGTACTCGACATTTGGGTTTTGAGAAAGCTGCCAGATACGTCTATATCCCAGGCGTATTCTGGCCACTATAACATCACATTGCCGGGTTCTTGTTCTATTAGTCCCATATGTGAATGTCTCCTCATGATATCTATCATAATATTTAATGCTACAACTTTCAGGTCTTTGTGAATTTGTTAGGTCGGTGAGATTTTAATTAGATATTTAAGTATTCTCGTTGTCACTGCTAATGAAACACCCATATCAATTTCTACCACTGGTTTTCTGCAGGCTGACTTAGCAAGCATATGAACAGTGTCATGCCTTGAGATGCCAACATGTGATGGTATCCATAGGAATTTAATCTCAAATCTGGAGTATAAGGGTATAAGCCGATTGGCTTATGCCCTAAATCTTGGCTATAGAAGCTAGACAGACAAGCACAAAAACATCTGGGAGGATAAAAAAGAATGTTTACACATCCCACCAACTCCCAGTAGACAGGATATTTGGGATGAGACGGGGGGAAGGAATGGTGCCCAACCACTTGGACGGTCGGGGATTGAACGCCGACCTGTATGACGCAAGACCGTCGCTCTACCGTCCAGGGGCCAGATTCACGAAAGCACTTACGAACCTGTACATCTTCTCTCAATCTTTGGCGGCTTTGTTTCCAATTATTAAACAGTTAATGAGCTCTGAAGTATCAGGAGGCTGTTTATAACAATAACAACAGTTAAATGGGACGTTTTCATGCTTGTAAACTATTTAGTAAATGTAACCAAAGCCGTCAGAGATTGAGGAAAGATGTAAATGTTCGTAAGGGCTTGCGTAAGTGCTTTCGTGAATCAGTTCCCAGCCCATGTGATTGGGCTGCTAGGATGGAATACATATATACGAACACACACATTCAGGTTTAGGACGAACCTGGGTGACAATATGGATGACACAGGCAGGACAAGACGGGTGACACAGGCAGGACAAGACGGGTGACACAGGCAGGACAAGACGGGTGACACAGGCAGGACAAGATGGGTGACACAGGCAGGACAAGACGGGTGACACAGGCAGGACAAGACGGGTGACACAGCCAGGACAAGACGGGTGACACAGGCAGGACAAGACGGGTGACACAGGCAGGACAAGATGGGTGACATAGATTGTGAGAGACAGAGATTATGAGAGCCATAGATTATGAGAGCCATAGATTATGAGAGCCATAGATTATGAGAGCCATAGATTATGAGAGCCATAGATTATGAGAGACAGAGATTATGAGAGCCATAGATTATGAGAGCCATAGATTATGAGAGCCATAGATTATGAGAGCCATAGATTATGAGAGACAGAGATTATGAGAGCCATAGATTATGAGAGCCATAGATTATGAGAGCCATAGATTATGAGAGCCATAGATTATGAGAGACAGAGATTATGAGAGACAGAGATTATGAGAGCCATAGATTATGAGAGCCATAGATTATGAGAGACAGAGATTATGAGAGACAGAGAAGGGAGGTAAACACAGCCATCAACCAATCAACGTGCCTAAAACTTGAAGACCCAAAGCCGTCCCGAGCCTAAACAAGAAGCCAGACCAAAACAACCAAAGCCGTCCCGAGCCTAAACAAGAAGCCAGACCAAAACAACCAAAGCCGTCCCGAGCCTAAACAAGAAGCCAGACCAAAACAACCAAAGCCGTCCCGAGCCTAAACAAGAAGCCAGACCAAAACAAAGAACTTGCTAGGGACCCTTAATATAAACTCTCCCTTTTGTTGACATTCTTTCAGCCCCGGACGATCGCTCCTGAAGTTGGAAACACATCTTCTGTTGAGCTAATAATTACCACAAACCATTTCACGTTAGCTGGTTTTAATAAGTAGTTTTTTTTAGGGTTTGTAATAGGGTGAAATATTTGTGATATAGTGGTTTATTTTTAGTACATTTTGGTGTGGTGGGTGTAAGACACTGTTGGCTAATGGCCACTTGGCTGGCGTCTCCCCTATAATACTCCACCACCTCCCCCCCCCCCCTCACAGGCGTCAGAATGTCCATCACCCAACCCCCCAAGCCCCCCCCCCCCTTTTAATGGTCAGGGTATGCATCTTGATTAATATCTATATCTACCCGAGAAACAATCAGGGACCTCTTGATTATTGACCTCCAAGAAACTCCTAATTGGCCCAAAATAGAATAGTTAATAAACAGAATCAATCACCATGCTAAATAATTTTGTTTGAAGCTCATGGTCTTGCGCGCGCGCGCGCGCGCACACACACACACACACACACACACACACACACACACACACACACACACACACACACACACACACACACACACACACAACTATTCAACACTACTGGGACGCGAACAAGGGGAAACTGAGTACCCACATGAGCCACAGAGACGTTAGAAGGAACTTTTTCAGTGTGGGAGTAGTTAACAGGTGGAGTGCATTAGGAAGTGATGTGGTGGAGGCTGACTCCATACACAGTTTCAAGTGTAAATATGATAGAGCCCAATAGGCTCAGGAACCTGTACACCAGTTGGTTGACAGTTGAGAGACGGGACCAAAGAGCCAGAGCTCAACCCCCGCAAGCACAAATAGGTGAGTACACACACACACACTCTGAACGACTCCGACATAAGGGAGCTTTCGGTTTCGCGGCCCCGGTAGGAATGAGCGACCACAGTGTACTGACGTTGGAGTACTTGATTGAAGAAGGGAAGGAGGGGAACTGATAACAAGGCTGGCATTCTGAAAGGGGAACTATGAGGAGATAAGGAAATTCTTAACAGGTATATCATGGGAAACAGAGCTCAGGGAAAAGACGGCCCAAAACATGATGGACTACATCACGCAGAAGTGCGAGGAGGCAGCAGACACGTTTGTCCCGGTCCAAAAGGAAAACAACGAAATGCAGATGAGAAACCCATGGTTTAACCAGAGATGTAGGCTAGCTAAGCAGCAAAGTAAAGGGGCGTGGAGGAACTATAGGAATAACAGGACACTGGAGAGCAGAGAAAGATACCAGAATGCCAGGCATGAATATGTTAGGATGAGAAGAGAGGCAGAAAGACAATACGAAAATGACATCGCAAGCAAGGCAAAGACTCAGCCTAAATTGTTGCATAGCCACATCAGGAGAAAAACAACAGTAAAGGAACAGGTTATGAAACTGAGGATGGGGGCAGACAGATTCACTACAAACGACAAGAAAGTGTGCGAGGAACTGAATAAGAAATTCCAGGAGGTCTTCACATTAGAGCAAAGGGAAGTTCTAGAGATAAGAGAGGGAATAGTTAACCAGGCACCACTGGAAGAGTTTGAGATTACCAGTGGGGATGTAAGGAAGCTCTTGCTAGAGTTGGATGTGACAAAGGCTATAGGACCAGATGGAATCTTCCCTTGGATACTAAAGGAAGGAGCAGAAGCACTGTGCCTGCCACTCTCCATAATGTATAACAAATCACTGGCAACAGGGGAATTGCCAAAAATTTGGAAGAATGCTAATGTAGTCCCGATATACAAGAAAGGGGATAGACAGGAGGCACTGAACTACAGGCCAGTGTCCCTAACCTGCATACCATGCAAGCTGATGGAGAAGATTGTGCGAAGAAAGCTAGTGGAGCACCTGGAGCGAAAGAACTTTGTAACACAGCATCAACATGGGTTCAGGGATGGCAGGTCCTGCCTCACAGGGTTACTTGAATTCTACGACCAGGCAACAAAAATAAGGCAAGAAAGAGAGGGGTGGTCAGACTGCATATTTTTGGATAGCCAGAAAGCCTTTGACACCACACAAGAGGCTAGTGAAAAAGCTGGAGATGCAGGCTGGAGTGAAAGGGAAGGTACTCCGCTGGATAAAGGAGTACCTAAGCAACAGGAGACAACGAGTCACTGTGAGGGGTGAGGTCTCAGACTGGCGTGACGTCACAAGTGGAGTCCCGCAAGGGTCAGTCCTTGGACCTATACTGTTTCTGATATATGTAAATGATCTCCCAGAGGGTATAGAATCGTTCCTTTCATTGTTCGCTGATGATGCACAAATTATAAGGAGGATTAAAACAGAGGATGATAGTAAGAGGCTACATAGGACCTAGACAGACTGACTAAATGGCCCAACAAATGGCTACTAAAGTTCAACCCAAGTAAATGCAAGGTCGTGAAACTAAGGCAGTGGAAACAGGAGGCCAGACACAGGATACCGAATGGGAAATGAAGTACTTCATGAAACGGACAGAGAGAAAGATCTAGGAGTTAATATCACACCAAACCTGTCTCCTGAAGTCCACATAAAAATAATAACATCAGCGGCGTATGCGAGGCTGGCTAACATCAGAACAGCCTTCAGGGAGGAACAACCTCCCTTGATGGATGACAACATGGTCACCTCTCCTGGTGGATGACACAGTGGTCACCTCCCCTGGTGGATGACACAGTGGTCACCCTCCCCTGGTGGATGACACTGTGGTCACCTCTCCTGGTGGATGACACAGTGGTCACCCCCCCCTGGTGGATGACACTGTGGTCACCCTCCCCTGGTGGATGACACTGTGGTCACCTCTCCTGGTGGATGACAACATGGTCACCTCTCCTGGTGGATGACACAGTGGTCACCTCTCCTGGTGGATGACACAGTGGTCACCCTCCCCTGGTGGATGACACTGTGGTCACCTCTCCTGGTGGATGACACTGTGGTCACCTCCCCTGGTGGATGACACAGTGGTCACCTCCCCTGGAGGATGATACAGTGGTCACCTCCCCTGGTGGATGACACTGTGGTCACCCTCCCCTGGTGGATGACTGGTGGATGACACAGTGGTCACCTCCCCTGGTGGATGACACAGTGGTCACCTCTCCTGGTGGATGACACTGTGGTCACCCTCCCTCGTGGATGGCACTGTGGTCACCTCTCCTGGTGGATGACACTGTGGTCACCTCCCCTGGTGGATGATACAGTAGTCACCTCTCCTGGTGGATGACACTGTGGTCACCCCCCTGGTGGATGACACTGTGGTCACCCCCCTAGTGGATGACACTGTGGTCACCTCTCCTGGTGGATGACACTGTGGTCACCCCCCCTGGTGGATGACACTGTGGTCACCCCCCTGGTGGATGACACTGTGGTCACCTCTCCTGGTGGATGACACTGTGGTCACCCTCCCTGGTGGATGACACTCTGGTCACCCTCCCCTGGTGGATGACACAGTGGTCACCTCCCCTGGTGGATGACACAGTGGTCACCTCCCCTGGTGGATGACACTGTGGTCACCTCCCCTGGTGGATGACACAGTGGTCACCCTCCCCTGGTGGATGACACTGTGGTCACCTCCCCTGGTGGATGACACAGTGGTCACCCTCCCCTAGTGGATGACACTGTGGTCACCCTCCCTTGTGGATGACACTGTGGTCACTTCCTCTGGTGGATGACACAGTGGTCACCTCCCCTGGTGGATGACACTGTGGTCACCTCCCCTGGTGGATGACACTGTGGTCACCTCCCCTGGTGGATGACACAGTGGTCACCCTCCCCTGGTGGATAACACAGTGGTCACCTCCCCTGGTGGATGACACTGTGGTCACCCTCCCCTGGTGGATGACACTGTAGTCACCTCTCCTGGTGGATGACACTGTGGTCACCTCCCCTGGTGGATGACACAGTAGTCACCTCTCCTGGTGGATGACACTGTGGTCACCCCCCTGGTGGATGACACTGTGGTCACCTCTCCTGATGGATGACACAGTGGTCACCTCTCCTGCTGGATGACACTGTGGTCACCCTCCCTGGTGGATGACACTGTGGTCACCTCTCCTGGTGGATGACACTGTGGTCACCTCTCCTGGTGGATGACACTGTGGTCACCTCCCCTGGTGGATGACACAGTAGTCACCTCCCCTGGTGGATGACACAGTAGTCACCTCTCCTGGTGGATGACACTGTGGTCACCCCCCTGGTGGATGACACTGTGGTCACCTCTCCTGGTGGATGACACAGTGGTCACCTCTCCTGCTGGATGACACTGTGGTCACCCTCCCTGGTGGATGACACTGTGGTCTCCTCTCCTGGTGGATGACACTGTGGTCACCTCTCCTGGTGGATGACACTGTGGTCACCTCCCCTGGTGGATGACACAGTAGTCACCTCTCCTGGTGGATGACACTGTGGTCACCCCCCCCTGGTGGATGACACTGTGGTCACCTCTCCTGATGGATGACACTGTGGTCACCCTCCCTGGTGGATGACACAGTGGTCACCCTCCCCCTGGTGGATGACACAGTGGTCACCCTCCCCTGGTGGATGACACTGTGGTTACCTCCCCTGGTGGATGACACAGTGGTCACCTCTCCTGGTGGATGACACTGTGGTCACCTCCCCTGGTGGATGACACAGTTGTCACCTCCCCTGGTGGATGACACTGTGGTCACCTCCCCTGGTGGATGACACAGTGGTCACCCTCCCCTGGTGGATGACACTGTGGTCACCCTCCCCTGGTGGATGACACAGTGGTCACCTCTCCTGGTGGATGACACTGTGGTCACCCCCCTGGTGGATGACACTGTGGTCACCTCTCCTGGTGGATGACACTGTGGTCACCCTCCCTGGTGGATGACACTGTGGTCACCCTCCCCTGGTGGATGACACAGTGGTCACCTCCCCTGGTGGATGACACAGTGGTCACCTCCCCTGGTGGATGACACTGTGGTCACCTCCCCTGGTGGATGACACAGTGGTCACCCTCCCCTGGTGGATGACACTGTGGTCACCTCCCCTGGTGGATGACACTGTGGTCACCCTCCCCTAGTGGATGACACTGTGGTCACCCTCCCTGGTGGATGACACTGTGGTCACCCTCCCCTGGTGGATGACACAGTGGTCACCTCTCCTGGTGGATGACACTGTGGTCACCCCCCTGGTGGATGACACTGTGGTCACCTCTCCTGGTGGATGACACTGTGGTCACCCTCCCTGGTGGATGACACTGTGGTCACCTCCCCTGGTGGATGACACTGTGGTCACCCTCCCCTGGTGGATGGCACTGTGGTCACCCCCCTGGTGGATGACACTGTGGTCACCCGCCCATGGTGGATGACACTGTGGTCACCCCCCTGGTGGATGACACAGTGGTCACCTCCCCTGGTGGATGACACAGTGGTCACATCCCCTGGTGGATGACACAGTGGTCACATCCCCTGGTGGATGACACTGTGGTCACCCCCCCTGGTGGATGACACTGTGGTCACCCCCCTGGTGGATGACACAGTGGTCACCTCCCCTGGTGGATGACACAGTGGTCACCTCCCCTGATGGATGACACTGTGGTCACCCCCCTGGTGGATGATACAGTGGTCACCCTCCAGTGGTGGATGACACAGTGGTCACCCTCCCCTGGTGGATGACACAGTGGTCACCTCTCCTGGTGGATGACACAGTGGTCACCTCCCCTGGTGGATGATACAGTGGTCACCTCCCCTGGTGGATGACACTGTGGTCACCCCCCTGGTGGATGATACAGTGGTCACCCTCTAGTGGTGGATGACACAGTGGTCACCCTCCCCTGGTGGATGACACAGTGGTCACCTCTCCTGGTGGATGACACAGTGGTCACCTCCCCTGGTGGATGATACAGTGGTCACCTCCCCTGGTGGATGACACTGTGGTCACCTCTCCTGGTGGATGACACTGTGGTCACCTCTCCTGGTGGATGACACTGTGGTCACCTCCCCTGGTGGATGACACTGTGGTCACCCCCCCTGGTGGATGACACAGTGGTCACCTCCCCTGGTGGATGATACTATGGTCACCCTCCCTGGTGGATGACACTGTGGTCACCCTTCCCTGGTGGATGACACAGTGGTCACCCTCCCCTGGTGGATGATACAGTGGTCACCCTCCCCTGGTGGATGATACAGTGGTCACCTCCCCTGGTGGATGATACAGTGGTCACCTCCCCTGGTGGATGACACAGTAGTTACCTCCCCTGGTGGATGACACTGTGGTCACCCCCCCCCCCGGTGGATGACACTGTGGTCACCCCCCCCCCTGGTGGATGACACTGTGGTCACCTCCCCTGGTGGATGACACTGTGGTCACCTCCCCTGGTGGATGATACAGTGGTCACCTCCCCTGGTGGATGATACAGTGGTCACCTCTCCTGGTGGATGACACTGTGGTCACCTCTCCTGGTGGATGACACTGTGGTCACCCTCCCCTGGTGGATGACACAGTGGTCGCCCTCCCCTGGTGGATGACACTGTGGTCACCCCCCCTGGTGGATGACACAGTGGTCACCTCCCCTGGTGGATGACACAGTGGTCACCTCTCCTGGTGGATGACACTGTGGTCACCCCCCCTGGTGGATGACACAGTGGTCACCTCCCCTGGTGGATGACACAGTGGTCACCCTCCCCTGGTGGATGACACTGTGGTCACCCTCCCCTGGTGGATGACACTGTGGTCACCCCCCTGGTGGATGATACAGTGGTCACCCTCCAGTGGTGGATGACACAGTGGTCACCCTCCCCTGGTGGATGACACAGTGGTCACCTCTCCTGGTGGATGACACAGTGGTCACCTCCCCTGGTGGATGACACAGTGGTCACCTCTCCTGGTGGATGACACTGTGGTCACCTCTCCTGGTGGATGACACTGTGGTCACCCCCCCTGGTGGATGAGACACTGGTCACCCCCCCTGGTGGATGATACAGTGGTCACCTCTCCTGGTGGATGTGACAGTGTAAGTGTTCTAGCCTCCTGTTCTTGACCAGTCACCAGACACTAAGGCACAACCGTCTCTGATCCTTCCCGCCACTCAAGTGACGTCCAGACCAATCACAGACCTCCACTGCTGGCTACGTCACAGCCCAGCCTCTCCTCATTGGCTGCTGATGACATCATCCTTGCCCTTCCCGCCATTTTTTGTAAATATTCCAGACAGCATTCATGAACACAGTGTCCTTAACTCTTAAAGTGCGCATCACGTCATATGACGTGTTGGACGTTGTTCCAGTCAACTGCGCATCACGTCATATGACGTGTTGGACGTTGTTCCAGTCAGCTGCGTATCACGTCATATGACGTGTTGGACGTTGTTCCAGTCAACTACGCATCACGTCATATGACGTGTTGGACGTTGTTCCAGTCAACTGCGCATCACGTCATATGACGTGTTGGAGTACTACGCAAGATTTAAAGTATTGACCCTGGCACAACTACCTAACTTCCCGCCCAGAGGAGGTCACAGTTAAATAATTCTCACGTATGTGAGGTAAAACAAGTGAGGAACTGGTTGGGCTCAGAGTCGGGGTCACCTCTGGCAATGTTGACCTTCGCGGGATTGACTGTGGGGAACCGACCTGTGAGATTTATATTTATTTAATTTATATGATTTATATAGAATTTATATTTACGTTAATTTATATATTTCGATTGCAAATCTTTTGATGTTTAATGGACTGTATTTCTGTAAAGTCTCACAAATCGATCTTACACATTAGGGGGGGCGGGGTGTAGTTAATCAGAATTGATTGACTAACATACACTACAGTATTAGACTACATATATTAGTAATTAACACTGGGAGGCCTTATTGTCTGGTAGGCCTGGTCCACCAGGTGTAAACAGGGATGATCACACCAAATAATTTTACGGGTTCACCATAGCCCGTGCTACATGGACACTTCGTTCTGAGTAGCTAAATCTGAAACAACAACAACAACAACCAAATAATCCTGGTGGTTGAGGCTAGCATCAACATCATGTACGTAAGCAACCCGTTCTCGCAAATTTAATAAGTCAATATTGACTTATTAAATATGTGCATAGGTGACATACTTAGCAAAATAGATACCCTTAAAAAGATTCATAGAAAACACCGACCTTACCTAACCTACTTAGTATGTTAAGATAAGCATCTTATTGCTTCGTAATTACAATTATTACCTAACCTATAATAGGTATAGGTTAAGTAATAATTGTAATTATGAAGCAATAAGATGCTTATTTTAAGATACTAACAAGGTTAGGTAAGGTTGGTGTTTTCTATGAATCTTTTTAGGGGTATCTATTATGTTTAGTATATCACCTATGCACGTAGTTAATAAGTCAATATTGACTTTACGAATTTGCGAGAACGGGTTGACGTAAGAACATAAGACCATAAGAACAAAGGTAACTGCAGAAGGCCTATTGGCCCATACGAGGCAGCTCCTATCCTATAACCACCCAATCCCACTCATATACATGTCCAACGCGCGCTTGAAACAATCCAGGGACCCCACCTCCACCACGTTACGCGGCAATTGGTTCCACAAATCAACAACCCTGTTACTGAACCAGTATTTACCCAAGTCTTTCCTAAATCTAAACTTATCCAGTTTATACCCATTGTTTCGTGTTCTCATGTACTGGTGTACCAAGTAACTGTACTGCTTCCTCTTCAGTTGTGCCTGTCAAAGGGCACTTGCAATAATAAGATTGATGAAGATTAAGTCACCCAAAAGGTGGCACGGGCATGAATAGCCCGTAAGTGGTGGCCCTTTTGAGCCATTACCAGTATCAATAGATGATACTGGAGATCTGTGGAGGTGCGACTGCACCCTGCGTGACGGGAGATGTCTCCCGTGCTTGCAATAATAGTAGTAATCCTATATATATATATATATATATATATATATATATATATATATATATATATATATATATATATATATATATATATTCTACCCACCTCAAGACTCCGCTCCAGTATAGAAGCATCAAGAAATATGGACCAATAGGCTTTCTACAATCACTTCTATTCAATACCCATTGTTTCGTGTTCTGTCTTGTGTTGATGAAATTAATACCCTATTAATGCCACCTCACCCCATCCACCTCTCTCAAAAAAAAAAATATATATATATATATATATATATATATATATATATATATATATATATATATATATATATATATATATATATATATATATATATGACAGCTATAAGAGAGGAAATATTGTCAATTTCAATGAAGAACTGAGATATTTCTCACTCTGGGTTCGCTTTAATTCGCGTGCCAATCAGTAAATAATCCTTCCTAACATTACTGGTCAGGAATGACGAGATAAGATTTCGCATAGGCACTTGCCTTGTTTACATGCTGACTGTGTGTTGATGGTCGCACTAATTTAGTCTCCGTAACACTTCGTCCAAGAGAGAGTTATTGGAGCTGTTTCCAGGGGGGGTAGACATAGCCTAAGCTACTCTATCCCTTTGAGATGTATTTATTGCTTATCTCAATAAACATACTTGAACTTGAACTCCAGCGACTCAAGTGGTAGAAAGGTCACATTTACTCTATTTTGGTACTAATAATTAAGCTGATTCAAGTGAGATTTTTTTTTTATGATGTTAACAGTCAAAAAACTGCTGTATTAAGAATAATTCCCAGCAGAATAGCTGGTGCATTTAATAGCGACATGGCAATGATATCTCCGTTTTCTATGAGAGGAAAATTTCCACTGTGCCAGGACCTAGATTCAGGAAGCTCCATGTATTTCATCGTAAGTGGGTTTGCTACGAAGGTTCCTAAGTGTGCCCTAAGAAGATGCTTAGGTGCGATTCACGTACGTCCACTTAGGAAGATATTTGTTGGTTCACCTGCGTGCCGATAGAGGTCACTACTGTGTTTCGTTTGGCCAATCAGAGAGCAGCAACATTCTTCATATTGAAGATTTAGCGCTGGCTTATCGGAGCTCTACTGCCTCCTATTTACGTCGAATTTTCTTATAAAATTAGTATATTTCGAAGTAAAACAATGTTTTTTCAACTTCTACAGCCAGCACCGACATTGTAGTAAACAAATATGTTACATTTGTTGTTTACCTACGTAATTCTAAGAGATACTGTATAGCTGTCCTTGTTGCTCGGAAGATGCGCTGACAATTATTGTATATATTTACTGAATTTACCCAAGGGCCACTAACTATCTAGTGACCTCGACGAGGACAGAAAGCCGGCGGCTTGTTAAAGGGCCCGCCAATTATCCTAATGAAATTTTCCAACTGGATTTTGGCATTTACGGCTTCAGCGGGTAGGCTGTTCCATGGGTTTATAGCCCTCTTGTTGAAAAAACATCTGTTTTCAGTCCTACTTGAAAGAACATACTCTCCAACACTATATCTGTGATTGTCCTGTTATCAGTGACTTCATACCAAATGGTATGAGGTATTTTGAGCTCTGTAATTACTTCATACACTCAGGAATATTGGAAGATATTCGTGTGCTGCACTCAGATTTTGCCAGTGGAGGCTAATAGATCAGCATTAAGTATTTTGTTCTCTCCTAATTCCATGTATGACTGGCCATCCTGTGAGGTGATGATGTTGGGTGAGCTTGTAGCTGGTTTTTGATCTACACTGTGTGGTCCTTTACACAGAATAGGGAAGCAGCACATTGCTCTGTATACCTAAGCTTCTTAATAAAAAAATCAGTAAAATTTTTTTTAAATTATAGCTTGTATTATTATTATTACTAGTATTATCCTTATTAAATCATAAATGTTAACCAATGATCATTAAGATCTCATATTGATATATAATGTTAGTAATGTTGACCAAACTACACACTAAAAGATAAAAAAAAGATAACAATGTTAATAATATTTCTTTTGAATAATTAAATTGTGCATTATTTCTCAACTTTTCACTTCTTTGGATGTACAGTAGAAAAAATATGATAACCCACAAATATTTGTTTCATTATATTATTTATTTAAATAACTGAATTTAATATTTTTACAGCTGACAGGATTTGTTTTACTCACAGGTGCATTTATTGGTTAAAAAAACAGAACAATTAGGTTTTAACTATGTAACTATTAACTATGTAACACCATTGTGTTACACACGTGTTACACAGCCTTCCTGGCTTGGTGCTTTCTTTTGATAATTATTGTTACACACAGCCAAATTGTGTAACAGGAAGAGGTCTGGGACACAAATTTGTTCCAGGCTAAATGTAGAGGAATCAGCTGAGTATTCCTCAAATATAATAAGCTGCCTCAGCTTATAAGGTAAATACAATACATTACAATACAATTTTATTTAGGTAAGGTACATACATACAATAAATTTTTACAAGGATTGGTAGACTTATAGGTAGACTAAAATACAATAAGCATTCCTCCAAAAAGTAGCTGCCTCACCAAATGGTGATAAATTGTTTGGATCCGTGTACAGCAACGCTATATTGGTAATGTAGAAAAATAAAGCAAAATTGTAATACAGCCTGTATGATGAACTATCTTGCTATTCCCTGCTTTCCCCTCCCATTTTTAATAGGCCATAATAGTCCATATAATCATAATTATAGCTTTAAGTATTCAATGAATAAAGTTTGTGACATTTTTACCCTTCTCTTTACCTAACATCATTTGTGCAGCATATTTTTATTTTATGCCTCACCCAGATATAATTTCAAAATAAAACCAAACAAAATAAATTAAAAATGGGTATGTATAGCTAAGGTACACCCTTACTACTAGGTGAACAGGGGCATTTGGTGATAGTAAATGCTCCCACCAGCCTGGGCTCATCACCTTCTCTCATATTTCATGTTCACCAGTGTTTATTTACTTAATAACTACTGATATAATATCTTGCTATTATTAAACTAATTCTACTATCACAAAAGACATATTTACTGCAAGTTTCAAGCAGTGAATGCATATATAGCTAACACGAAGGACTCTTTGATGAGACTCACTCGCAAAAACTTTTGTTTATAATAAAATCGATCCTCCAGTTTGTGTAGTAGAGAAAAATTGAGTTATATCGAGTTTATATAAAGCTACGAGTTGTCGAGAGTGCTCTTAGCGCGACGGTGTTTACTTAAGAAGATTTTCCTTCCTAAATGCCTACCTGAATACCGACGTAGCCGCTAAGAAGAAAAACGTTTGTAAGTACGTACGTAACTGCTTCGTGAAATTGGCCCCAGAGATTAATAGGCAGGAAGTCGTGCCCTCAGTGTCCAGGACCAAGCTGGTGTAAACAGTCCCTGCTGGACTACCTCCCAGACATTGCAGGATGTCCTACGCTGCTTGAGCTACCACAATGTCTTATAGTAACTGTCTGAGCCACCACAATGTCTTATAGTAACTGCCTAATTAGAAAGCATTAAACAGCCACCAATCTCTTGCATATTAATCGCACATATGATATAACTTTTCAGCTGCAATTTTTTCCTTAATAAAACTTCTTACAATCTTCTATTAAGCAAATTAGAAGCCTACATAATGGTATACGTCCATACGGTTGACAGTATTTCGCCTTAACCGGCCCTCGATAACCATGTTTGGCATAGCCCTGTGTTCCTCCACCACTTAGGCCCACCTGAGTCATAACACCATCGTGTATGATGGCTCTCCCCTCACCTGTGATAGCTCCCATGGCTCCCCCCTCACCTGTGATAGCTCCCATGGCTCCCCCTCACCTGTGATAGCTCCCATGGCTCCCCCCCTCATCTGTGATGGCTCCCATGGCTCCCCCCTCACCTGTGATGGCTCCCATGGCTCCCCCTCACCTGTGATAGCTCCCATGGCTCCCCCCTCACCTGTGATAGCTCCCATGGCTCCCCCCTCACCTGTGATAGCTCCCATGGCTCCCCCCTCACCTGTGATAGCTCCCATGGCTCCCTCCCCTCATCTGTGATGGTTCCCATGGCTCCCCCCTCACCTGTGATAGCTCCCATGGCTCCCTCCCCTCACCTGTGATAGCTCCCATGGCTCCCCCCTCACCTGTGATAGCTCCCATGGCTCCCTCCCCTCATCTGTGATGGTTCCCATGGCTCCCCCCTCACCTGTGATAGCTCCCATGGCTCCCTCCCCTCACCTGTGATAGCTCCCATGGCTCCCTCCTCACCTGTGATAGCTCCCATGGCTCCCCCCTCACCTGTGATAGCTCCCATGGCTCCCCCTCACCTGTGATAGCTCCCATGGCTCCCCCCTCACCTGTGATAGCTCCCATGGCTCCCCCCTCACCTGTGATAGCTCCCATGGCTCCCCCCTCACCTGTGATAGCTCCCATGGCTCCCCCCTCACCTGTGATAGCTCCCATGGCTCCCTCCCCTCACCTGTGATAGCTCCCATGGCTCCCCCCTCACCTGTGATAGCTCCCATGGCTCCCTCCCCTCATCTGTGATGGTTCCCATGGCTCCCCCCTCACCTGTGATAGCTCCCATGGCTCCCTCCCCTCACCTGTGATAGCTCCCATGGCTCCCCCCTCACCTGTGATAGCTCCCATGGCTCCCTCCCCTCATCTGTGATGGTTCCCATGGCTCCCCCCTCACCTGTGATAGCTCCCATGGCTCCCTCCCCTCACCTGTGATAGCTCCCATGGCTCCCTCCTCACCTGTGATAGCTCCCATGGCTCCCCCCTCACCTGTGATAGCTCCCATGGCTCTCCCCTCACCTGTGATAGCTCCCATGGCTCCCTCCCCTCATCTGTGATGGTTCCCATGGCTCTCCCCTCACCTGTGATAGCTCCCATGGCTCCCCCTCACCTGTGATGGTTCCCATGGCTCCCCCCTCACCTGTGATAGCTCCCATGGCTCCCCCCTCACCTGTGATGGCTCTCATGGCTCCCCCCTCACCTGTGATGGCTCTCATGGCTCCCTCCCCTCACCTGTGATGGCTCCCATGGCTCCCCCCTCACCTGTGATAGCTCCCATGGCTCCCTCCCCTCACCTGTGATAGCTCCCATGGCTCCCCCCTCACCTGTGATAGCTCCCATGGCTCCCCCTCACCTGTGATGGCTCTCATGGCTCCCCCCTCACCTGTGATAGCTCCCATGGCTCCCCCCTCACCTGTGATGGCTCTCATGGCTCCCCCCTCACCTGTGATAGCTCCCATGGCTCCCCCCTTACCTGTGATAGCTCCCATGGCTCCCCCCTCACCTGTGATAGCTCCCATGGCTCCCTCCCCTCACCTGTGATGGCTCCCATGGCTCCCCCCTCACCTGTGATGGCTCCCATGGCTCTCCCCTCACCTGTGATAGCTCCCATGGCTCCCCCCTCACCTGTGATGGCTCCCATGGCTCCCCCTCACCTGTGATGGCTCCCATGGCTCCCTCCCCTCATCTGTGATAGCTCCCATGGCTCCCCCCTCACCTGTGATGGCTCCCATGGCTCCCTCCTCACCTGTGATGGCTGTCATGGCTCCCCCCTCACCTGTGATAGCTCCCATGGCTCCCCCTCACCTGTGATGGCTCCCATGGCTCCCTCCCCTCATCTGTGATAGCTCCCATGGCTCCCTCCCCTCACCTGTGATAGCTCCCATGGCTCCCCCCTCACCTGTGATGGCTCCCATGGCTCCCCCCTCACCTGTGATGGCTGTCATGGCTCCCCCCTCACCTGTGATAGCTCCCATGGCTCCCCCTCACCTGTGATGGCTCCCATGGCTCCCCCCTCACCTGTGATAGCTCCCATGGCTCCCCCCCTCACCTGTGATAGCTCCCATGGCTCCCTCCCCTCATCTGTGATAGCTCCCATGGCTCCCTCCCCTCATCTGTGATAGCTCCCATGGCTCCCCTCCTCACCTGTGATGGCTGTCATGGCTCCCCCCTCACCTGTGATAGCTCCCATGGCTCCCTCCCCTCACCTGTGATAGCTCCCATGGCTCCCCCCTCACCTGTGATAGCTCCCATGGCTCCCCCCTCACCTGTGATGGCTCCCATGGCTCCCTCCCCTCATCTGTGATAGCTCCCATGGCTCCCCTCCTCACCTGTGATGGCTGTCATGGCTCCCCCCTCACCTGTGATAGCTCCCATGGCTCCCCTCCTCACCTGTGATAGCTCCCATGGCTCCCTCCCCTCACCTGTGATAGCTCCCATGGCTCCCTCCCCTCATCTGTGATAGCTCCCATGGCTCCCCTCCTCACCTGTGATGGCTCTCATGGCTCCCCCCTCACCTGTGATGGCTCCCATGGCTCCCCCCTCACCTGTGATAGCTCCCATGGCTCCCCCTCACCTGTGATGGCTCCCATGGCTCCCTCCCCTCACCTGTGATAGCTCCCATGGCTCCCTCCCCTCACCTGTGATAGCTCCCATGGCTCCCCCCTCACCTGTGATGGCTCCCATGGCTCCCCCCTCACCTGTGATAGCTCCCATGGCTCCCCCTCACCTGTGATGGCTCCCATGGCTCCCTCCCCTCATCTGTGATAGCTCCCATGGCTCCCCTCCTCACCTGTGATGGCTCTCATGGCTCCCCCCTCACCTGTGATAGCTCCCATGGCTCCCCTCCTCACCTGTGATGGCTCCCATGGCTCCCCCCTCACCTGTGATGGCTCCCATGGCTCTCCCCTCACCTGTGATGGTTCACCTGGCTCCCTCCTCTCACCTGTGATGGTTCACCTGGCTCCCTCCTCTCACCTGTGATGGCTCACCTGGCTCCCTCCCCTCACCTGTGATGGCTCCCATGGCTCCCCCTCACCTGTGATGGCTCACCTGGCTCCCCCCTCACCTGTGATGGCTCACCTGGCTCCCTCCCCTCACCTGTGATGGCTCCCATGGCTCCCTCCCCTCACCTGTGATAGCTCCCATGGCTCCCCTCCTCACCTGTGATGGCTCTCATGGCTCCCCCCTCACCTGTGATAGCTCCCATGGCTCCCCTCCTCACCTGTGATGGCTCCCATGGCTCCCCCCTCACCTGTGATGGCTCCCATGGCTCCCCCCTCACCTGTGATGGCTCCCATGGCTCCCCCCTCACCTGTGATGGCTCCCATGGCTCCCCCCTCACCTGTGATGGCTCCCATGGCTCCCCCCTCACCTGTGATGGCTCTTATGGCTCCCCCCTCACCTGTGATGGCTTCCATGGCTCCCCCCTCACCTGTGATGGCTCACCTGGCTCCCCCCTCACCTGTGATGGCTCCCATGGCTCTCCCCTCACCTGTGATGGCTCCCATGGCTCCCCCCTCACCTGTGATGGCTCCCATGGCTCCCCCCTCACCTGTGATGGCTCCCATGGCTTCCCCCTCACCTGTGATGGCTCCCATGGCTTCCCACTTCACCTGTGATGGCTCCCATGGCTCCCCCCTCACCTGTGATGGCTCCCATGGCTTCCCACCTCACCTGTGATGGCTCCCATGGCTCCCCCCTCACCTGTGATGGCTCACCTGGCTCCCTCCCCTCACCTGTGATGGCTCCCATGGCTCCCCCCTCACCTGTGATGGCTCTTATGGCTCCCCCCTCACCTGTGATGGCTCCCATGGCTCCCCCCTCACCTGTGATGGCTCACCTGGCTCCCCCCTCACCTGTGATGGCTCCCATGGCTCTCCCCTCACCTGTGATGGCTCCCATGGCTCCCCCCTCACCTGTGATGGCTCTTATGGCTCCCCCCTCACCTGTGATGGCTCCCATGGCTCCCCCCTCACCTGTGATGGCTCACCTGGCTCCGCCCTCACCTGTGATGGCTCCCATGGCTTCCCACCTCACCTGTGATGGCCCCCCCCTCACCTGTGATGGCTCACCTGGATCCCCCCCTCACCTGTGATGGCTCCCATGGCTCCCTCCCCTCACCTGTGATGGCTCACCTGGCTCCCCCCTCACCTGTGATGGCTCCCATGGCTCCCCCTCACCTGTGATGGCTCCCATGGCTCCCCCCTCACCTGTGATGGCTCCCATGGCTCCCCCCTCACCTGTGATGGCTCCCATAGCTCCCCCCTCACCTGTGATGGCTCCCATGGCTCCCCCCTCACCTGTGAAGGCTCCCATGGCTCCCCCCTCACCTGTGATGGCTCCCATGGCTCCCCCCTCACCTGTGATGGCTCCCATGGCTCCCCCCTCACCTGTGATGGCTCCCATGGCTCCCCCCTCACCTGTGATGGCTCCCATGGCTCCCCCCTCACCTGTGATGGCTCCCATGGCTCCCCCCTCACCTGTGAAGGCTCCCATGGCTCCCCCCTCACCTGTGATAGCTCCCATGGCTCCCCCCTCACCTGTGATGGCTCCCATGGCTCCCTCCCCTCACCTGTGATGGCTCCCATGGCTCCCCCTCTCCTGTGATGGCTCCCATGGCTCCCCTTTCACCTGTGATGGCTCACCTGGCTCCCCCCTCACCTGTGATGGCTCCCATGGCTCCCTCCCCTCACCTGTGATGGCTCACCTGGCTCCCCCCTCACCTGTGATGGCTCCCATGGCTCCCCCCTCACCTGTGATAGCTCCCATGGCTCCCCCCTCATCTGTGATGGCTCCCCCCTCACCTGTGATAGCTCCCATGGCTCCCCCCTCACCTGTGATGGCTCCCATGGCTCCCCCTCACCTGTGATGGCTCCCATGGCTCCCCCCTCACCTGTGATGGCTCCCATGGCTCCCCCCTCACCTGTGATAGCTCCCATGGCTCCCCCCTCACCTGTGATGGCTCCCATGGCTCCCCCCTCACCTGTGATGGCTCCCATGGCTCCCCCCATCACCTGTGATAGCTCCCATGGCTCCCCTCTCACCTGTGATGGCTCCCATGGCTCCCCCCTCACCTGTGATGGCTCCCATGGCTCCCCCCTCACCTGTGATGGCTCCCATGGCTCCCCCCTCACCTGTGATGGCTCCCATGGCTCCCCCCTCACCTGTGATGGCTCCCATGGCTCCCCCCTCACCTGTGATGGCTCCCATGGCTCCCCTTTCACCTGTGATGGCTCACCTGGCTCCCCCCTCACCTGTGATGGCTCCCATGGCTCCCCCCTCACCTGTGATGGCTGACCTACCCTCTCCCTCACCACAGAGCCACCAGCAGCAGGAGCAGTGATGGTGTGCGAGGCGCCACGCACCAGGACGCTACTGGTCAGTCGCCGCGGCGGGTTCCTGGAGGACCCGTTCTTCAGGGACGCCTGGGGGGACTACAATAACGCCGTCCGGAGGATCGTCGATAGGTACACCTCGGCCTACACTTCCCCTGTCTGGTACACTGTACTAATTGCACTTCTTATGACTGGTACACTGCACTAACCACTTCTTATGTCTGGTACACTGCACTAACCACTTCTCGTGTCTAGAACACTGCATTAACTGCACTTCTCGTGTCTGGAACACTGCATTAACTGCACTTCTCGTGTCTAGAACACTGCACTAACCACTTCTCGTGTCTGGAACACTGCACTAACCACTTCTCGTGTCTAGAACACTGCATTAACTGCACTTCTCGTGTCTGGAGCACTGCACTAACCACTTCTCGTGTCTGGAACACTGCATTAACTGCACTTCTCGTGTCTGGAACACTGCATTAACTGCACTTCTCGTGTCTGGAACACTGCATTAACTGCACTTCTCGTGTCTGGAGCACTGCATTAACTGCACTTCTCGTGTCTGGAACACTGCACTAACCACTTCTCGTGTCTAGAACACTGCATTAACTGCACTTCTCGTGTCTGGAACACTGCACTAACCACTTCTCGTGTCTGGAACACTGCACTAACCACTTCTCGTGTCTGGAACACTGCACTAACCACTTCTCGTGTCTGGAACACTGCATTAACTGCACTTCTCGTGTCTGGTACTCTGCACTGTCTCCAGCACTTCTCCTAGCCTAATATTGAGAACTAATCACCTCTGCATGACTGGCTTGTAACTGTCTTCAGCACTTCTCCTAGCCTAATATTGAGAACTAATCACCTCTGCATGACTGGCTTGTAACTGTCTTCACCATGTTTTATGACACACTTATAGCTGTCTGAATCAGTTATTTAGTGTGTGGGTAGGGGGAGGGAACTATCACGAGAAAGCGTCAAGCCATTACAATTTTATAGCATTGGGAAGGGGTCAGAATAAGGGTTTGGGATGCGACGGGGGGAAAGGAATGGTGCACAACCACTTGGACGGTCGGGGATTGAACGCGAACCTGCATGAAACATGACCGTTGCTCTACCCTAAGCCCAAGTGGGTAGTGGGTGACCTGTGTTGGCAGTACTAGTTTTCACTCAACTTTATTCATAAATCGGTGTACTTGTATTATCTTTGAACACCAGAGTTTAAAATGAACACTGAAACATGGTGTTCCAGTGTTCAAAAATAATAATATGGTTAGTTCATTTTAATTAAGAATTCGCCTCAGTCTGTAGCAGGTTGTGTGTACTCCGTCACTGGCAGTGTGCATTTGTTTACATCCGCCAAACTGGTAAACTGCTGTGGTCACGTTTACAACAACATCCTTACTCGATTCATTCAACACTCTAATGCATTGTATTTACATTCCAATGCATGTGATCATTCTATCGACTGGAGAGAAGCAAAATACATTGCTCAGTGTAAGGGTGAGTGAAATTTGCTTGAGTCAGCCTTGATCAACAAATGCACCAACACCTTTACTCTTACTCTTAACCTTGGCATGCACAAATTACATTCGAATATAAGCTTCAATATTTCACCTCAGTACATGACAAAATAAGCACCCCTGGTAGGTGGGGGTGTTCAAGTTTTTTTTCTTAATTTATCTTTCATGTAGCCCGTTTTCTGTAGAGCTTCCTGACCGTCGAAACAACAAACCTTTCTCAATGTTTACGGACGACGCCAAAATTATGAGAAGGGTTATGAAAGAAGAGGACTGTTTGAGGCTTCAAAAAGACTTGGACAACTGAAGGAATGGTCCAACAAAGAGTTGTTAGAGTTTAACCCGAGCAAATGTAATGTAATGAAGATATGTGTTGGGAGCAGGAGACCGGATACGAGGTATCATTTGGGAGATGAAATTCTTCAAAATCAGAGAGAGAGAAAAAAGCCTGGGGGTTGATATCACGCCAGACCTGTCCCCTGAAGCCCATATCAAGAGGATAACATCAGTGGCATGTGGCAAGCTGGCCAACATACGAACGGTCTTTAGAAACTTGTGTAAGGAATTATTTAGAACCCTTGTATACCACATATGTCAGACCTATCCTGGAGTATGCAACTGCAGCATGGAGTCCATATCTCGTCAAGCTTAAGACTAAATTGGAGAAGGTTCAGAGGTTTACCACCAGACTAGTACCCGAGCTGAGGAGCATAAACTATGAGGAGAGAATAAGGAAATTAAACCTCACGTCGCTGGAAGACATGAGATTTAGAATGGATCGACATGATCACAACATGCAAGATTCTCTAAGGAATTGATAGACAAAGACAGTTTATTTAACACAAGGGGCACACGCACCAGGGGACAGGTGGAAATTGAGTGCCCAAATGAGCCACAGAGATATTAGAAAGAACTTTTTCAGTGACAGTGTAGTTGACAAATGGAATGCACTAGGCAGTGATGTGGTGGAGGCTGACTCCATACACAGTTTCAAGTGTAGATATGATAGAGCCCAATAGGCTCAGGAACCTGTACACCAGTTGATTGACAGTTGAGAGGCGGGACCAAAGAGCCAGAGCTCAACCCCCGCAAGCACAAATAGGTAGGTACCAGTTCACCCACAGTAACTGGTGGTGTTCACAGGGTTCACACACAGTAACTGGTGGTGTTGACAGGTTCACACACAGTAACTGGTGGTGTTCACAGGTTCACCCACAGTAACTGGTGGTGTTCACAGGTTCACACACAGTAACTGGTGGTGTTCACAGGTTCACACACAGTAACTGGGGGTGTTCACAGGTTCACACACAGTAACTGGTGGTGTTCACAGGTTCACACACAGTAACTGGTGGTGTTCACAGGTTCACACACAGTAACTGGGGGTGTTCACAGGTTCACACACAGTAACTGGTGGTGTTCACACACACAGTAACTGGTGGTGTTCACACACAGTAACTGGTGGTGTTCACACACACAGTAACTGGTGGTGTTCACACACAGTAACTGGTGGTGTTCACACACACAGTAACTGGTGGTGTTCACACACAGTAACTGGTGGTGTTCACACACACAGTAACTGGTGGTGTTCACACACAGTAACTGGTGGTGTTCACACACACAGTAACTGGTGGTGTTCACAGGTTCACACACAGTAACTGGTGGTGTTCACAGGTTCACACACAGTAACTGGTGGTGTTCACACACACAGTAACTGGTGGTGTTCACAGGTTCACACACACAGTAACTGGTGGTGTTCACAGGGTTCACACACACAGTAACTGGTGGTGTTCACAGGTTCACACACAGTAACTGGTGGTGTTCACAGGTTCACACACACAGTAACTGGTGGTGTTCACACACACAGTAACTGGTGGTGTTCACAGGTTCACACACAGTAACTGGTAGTGTTCACAGGTTCACACACACAGTAACTGGTGGTGTTCACAGGGTTCACACACACAGTAACTGGTGGTGTTCACAGGTTCACACACAGTAACTGGTGGTGTTCACAGGTTCACACACACAGTAACTGGTGGTGTTCACAGGTTCACACACACAGTAACTGGTGGTGTTCACACACACAGTAACTGGGGGTGTTCACAGGTTCACACACACAGTAACTGGTGGTGTTCACAGGCTCAACCACATAGTAACTGGTGGTGTTCACAGGTTCACCCACAGTAACTGGTGGTGTTCACAGGTTCACACACAGTAACTGGTGGTGTTCACAGGTTCACACACAGTAACTGGTGGTGTTCACAGGTTCACCCACAGTAACTGGTGGTGTTCACCCACACAGTAACTGGTGGTGTTCACACACACAGTAACTGGTGGTGTTCACAGGTTCACCCACAGTAACTGGTGGTGTTCACAGGTTCACCACACAGTAACTGGTGGTGTTCACAGGTTCACACACAGTAACTGGTGGTGTTCACAGGTTCACCACACAGTAACTGGTGGTGTTCACAGGTTCACCACACAGTAACTGGTGGTGTTCACAGGTTCACCACACAGTAACTGGTGGTGTTCACAGGTTCACACACAGTAACTGGTGGTGTTCACAGGTTCACACACAGTAACTGGTGGTGTTCACAGGTTCACACCACAGTAACTGGTGGTGTTCACAGGTTCACACACAGTAACTGGTGGTGTTCACAAGGTTCACACACAGTAACTGGTGGTGTTCACAGGTTCACCACACAGTAACTGGTGGTGTTCACAGGTTCACACCACAGTAACTGGTGGTGTTCACAGGTTCACACACCAGTAACTGGTGGTGTTCACAGGTTCACACACACAGTAACTGGTGGTGTTCACAGGTTCACACACACAGTAACTGGTGGTGTTCACAGGTTCACACACAGTAACTGGTGGTGTTCACAGGTTCACACACAGTAACTGGTGGTGTTCACAGGTTCACACACACAGTAACTGGTGGTGTTCACAGGTTCAACACACACAGTAACTGGTGGTGTTCACAGGTTCACCACACAGTAACTGGTGGTGTTCACAAGGTTCACCTACACAGTAACTGGTGGTGTTCACAGGTTCACACACAGCAGTAACTGGTGGTGTTCACAGGTTCACCTACACAGTAACTGGTGGTGTTCACAGGTTCACCCACGCAGTAACTGGTGGTGTTCACAGGTTCACCACAGCAGTAACTGGTGGTGTTCACAGGTTCACCCTACAGCAGTAACTGGTGGTGTTCACAGGTTCACCACCAGTAACTGGTGGTGTTCACAGTTCACCTACACAGTAACTGGTGGTGTTCACAGGTTCACACACAGTAACTGGTGGTGTTCACAGGTTCACCCACACAGTAACTGGTGGTGTTCACAGGTTCACCACACACAGTAACTGGTGGTGTTCACAGGTTCACACACAGTAACTGGTGGTGTTCACAGGTTCACACACACAGTAACTGGTGGTGTTCACAGGTTCACCCACAGTAACTGGTGGTGTTCACACACACAGTAACTGGTGGTGTTCACAGGTTCACACACAGTAACTGGTGGTGTTCACAGGTTCAACCACATAGTAACTGGTGGTGTTCACAGGTTCACCCACAGTAACTGGTGGTGTTCACCCACACAGTACCTGGTGGTGTTCACAGGTTCACCCACAGTAACTGGTGGTGTTCACACACACAGTAACTGGTGGTGTTCACAGGTTCACACACAGTAACTGGTGGTGTTCACAGGTTCACCCACACAGTAACTGGTGGTGTTCACAGGTTCACACACAGTAACTGGTGGTGTTCACAGGTTCACCCACACAGTAACTGGTGGTGTTCACAGGTTCACCCACACAGTAACTGGTGGTGTTCACAGGTTCACCCACAGTAACTGGTGGTGTTCACAGGTTCACCCACACAGTAACTGGTGGTGTTCACAGGTTCACCCACACAGTAACTGGTGGTGTTCACAGGTTCACCCACAGTAACTGGTGGTGTTCACAGGTTCACCACACAGTAACTGGTGGGTGTTCACAGGTTCACCACACAGCTAACTGGTGGTGTTCACAGGTTCAACCACATAGTAACTGGTGGTGTTCACAGGGTTCACAACACAGTAACTGGTGGTGTTCACAGGTTCACACACAGTAACTAGGTGGTGTTCAACAGGGTTCACACACACGCGTAACTGGCTTGGTGTTCACAGGTTTCACCCACCCCCAGGTAACTGGTGGTTGTTCAACAGGTTCACACACCACAGTTAACTGGGTGGTGTTCACAGGGTTCACCCACAGTAACTGGTGGTGTTCACAGGTTCACCACAGTAACCTGGTGGTGTTCACAGGTTCACCCACTAGTAACTTGGTGGTGTTCACTAGGTGCACCACACAGTAACTGGTGGTGTGTTCACAGGTTCACCCACAGGTAACTGGTGGTGTTCACAGGTTCACACACACAGTAACTGGTGGTGTTTCACAGGTTCACACACACAGTAACTGGTGGTTTTTCACCAGGTTTCAACCCACAGTAACTGGTCTGGTCGTTCACAGGTTCCACCACACAGCAGTAACTGGCTGGTGTTCACAGGTTCACCACACACAGATAACTGGTTGGTGTTCAACAGGTTCACCCACAGTAACTGGTGGTGTTCACAGGTTCACACACACAGTAACTGGTGGTGTTCCACAGGTTCACACACAGTAACTGGCTGGTTGTTCCACAGGTTCACCTACACACGTAACTGGATGGTTCGTTCCACAGGTTCACCCACGCAGATAACTGGCTGTCTGTTCACAGGTCACCTACACAGTAACTGGTGGTGTGTTCACAGGTTCACCACGCGAGTAACTGGTGGTGTCACGGTTCACCAACGAGTAACTGGTGGTTGTTGTTCACAGGTTCACCCCCACGCAGGTAAATGGTGGTGTTCACATGTTTCACACACAGTAACTGGTCGGTATGGTGTTCACACACACAGTAAATGGTGGTGTTCAAAGGTTCCACACACAGTAACTGGTGTTTGTTCCAGGTTCACACACACCAGTAACTGGGGGTGTTCACAGGTTCACACACACAGTAACTGGTGGTGTTTCACAGGTCACCCACAGTAATGGTGGTGTTCACAGGTTCACACCACAGTAACTGGTGGTGTTCACAGGTTCACACACAGTAACTGGTGGTGTTCACAGGTTCACCCACAGTAACTGGTGGTGTTCACACCACACCAGTAACTGGTGGTGTTCACAGGTTCACACACACAGTAACTGGTGGTGTTCACAGGTTCACACCACACAGTAACTGGTGGTGTTCACAGGTTCACACACAGTAACTGGTGGATGTTCACAGGTTCACACACAGTAACTGGTGGTGTTCACAGGTTCACCCACAGTAACTGGTGGTGTTCACAGGTTCACCCACAGTAACTGGTGGTGTTTCACAGTCACACAGTAACTGGTGGTGTTCACAGGTTCACACCACAGTAACTGGTGGGTGTTCACAGGTTCACACACACAGTAACTGGTGGTGTTCACAGGTTCACACCCACAGTAACTGGTGGTGTTCACAGGTTCACACACAGTAACTGGTGGTGTTTCACAGGTTCACCCCCACAGTAACTGGTGGTGTTCACAGGTTCACCCACAGTAACTGGTGGTGTTCACAGGTTCACACACACAGTAACTGGTGGTGATCACAGGTTCACCCCCACAGTAACTGGTGGTGTTCACAGGTTCACACACAGTAACTGGTGGTTCACAGGTTCCACCCTCACAGTAAATGGTGGTGTTCACAGGTTCACACACACAGTAACTGTGGTGTTCACAGGTTCACACACACAGTAACTGGTGGTGTTCACAGGTTCACCCACAGTAACTGGTGGTGTTCACAGGTTCACCCACAGTAACTGGTGGTGTTCACAGGTTCACCCACAGTAACTGGTGGTGTTCACAGGGTTCACCGCACAGTAACTGGTGGTGTTTCACAGGGTTCACACACAGTAACTGGTGGTGTTCACAGGTTCACCACACAGTAACTGGTGGTGTTCACAGGTTCACACACAGTAACTGGTGGTGTTCACAGGTTCACCACACAGTAACTGGTGGTGTTCACAGGTTCACACACAGTAACTGGTGGTGTTCACACACACAGTAACTGGTGGTGTTCACAGGTTCACACACAGTAACTGGTGGTGTTCACAGGTTCACACACAGTAACTGGTGGTGGTTCACAGGTTCACACACAGTAACTGGTGGTGTTCACAGGTTCACACACACAGTAACTGGTGGTGTTTCACAGGTTCACCACACAGTAACTGGTGGTGTTCACAGGTTCACACACAGTAACTGGTGGTGTTCACAGGTTCACCACAGTAACTGGTGGTGTTCACAGGTTCACACACAGTAACTGGTGGTGTTCACAGGTTCACACACAGTAACTGGTGGTGTTCACAGGTTCACACACATGTACTGGTGGTGTTCACAGGTTCACCCCCACAGTAACTGGTGGTGTTCACAGTTCACCCACAGTAACTGGTGGTGTTCACAGGTTCACACACAGTAACTGGTGGTGTTCACAGGTTCACACACACAGTAACTGGTGGTGTTCACAGGGTTCACACACACAGTAACTGGTGGTGTTCACAGGTTCACACACAGTAACTGGTGGTGTTCACAGGTTCACACACACAGTAACTGGTGGTGTTCACAGGTTCACACACACAGTAACTGGTGGTGTTCACACACACAGTAACTGGGGTGTTCACAGGTTCACACACACAGTAACTGGTGGTGTTCACAGGCTCAACCACATAGTAACTGGTGGTGTTCACAGGTTCACCCACAGTAACTGGTGGTGTTCACAGGTTCACACACAGTAACTGGTGGTGTTCACAGGTTCACACACAGTAACTGGTGGTGTTCACAGGTTCACCCACAGTAACTGGTGGTGTTCACCCACACAGTAACTGGTGGTGTTCACACACACAGTAACTGGTGGTGTTCACAGGTTCACCCACAGTAACTGGTGGTGTTCACAGGTTCACACACAGTAACTGCTGGTGTTCACAGGTTCACCCACAGTAAATGGTGGTGTTCACAGGTTCACCCACAGTAACTGGTGGTGTTCACAGGTTCACCCACAGTAACTGGTGGTGTTCACAGGGTTCACCCACAGTAACTGGTGGTGTTCACAGGTGCACCACACAGTAACTGGTGGTGTTCACAGGTTCACACACAGTAACTGGTGGTGTTCACAGGTTCACCACACAGTAACTGGTGGTGTTCACAGGTCTCACCACAGTAACTGGTGGTGTTCACAGGTTCACCCACAGTAACTGGTGGTGTTCACAGGTTCACACACAGTAACTGGTGGTGTTCACAGGTTCACACACAGTAACTGGTGGTGTTCACAGGTTCACACACAGTAACTGGTGGTGTTCACAGGTTTCACACACAGTAACTGGTGGTGTTCACAGTCACACACAGTAACTGGTGGTGTTCACAGGTTCACCCACAGTAACTGGTGGTGTTCACAGGTTCACACACAGTAACTGCTGGTGTTCACAGGTTCACCCACAGTAACTGGTGGTGTTTCCAGGTTCACCCACAGTAACTGGTGGTGTTTCACAGGTTCAACCACACAGTAACTGGTGGTGTGTCACAGTTTCACACACAGTAACTGCTGGTGTTCACAGGTTCACCCACAGTAACTGGTGGTGTTCACAGGTTTCACACACAGTAACTGCTGGTGTTCACAGGTTCACCCCACACAGTAACTGGTGGTGTTCACAGGTTTACCCACAGTAACTGGTGGTGTTCACACACAGTAACTGGTGGTGTTCACAGGTTCACACACAGTAACTGGTGGTGTTCACAGGTTCAACCACAGTAACTGGTGGTGTTCAACAGGTCCACAACACAGTACTGCTGGTGTTCACAGGGTCAACCACATAGTAACTGGTGGTGTTCACCCCACACGTAACTGGTGGTGTTCACAGGTTCACAAACAGTAACTGGTGGTGTTCACACACACAGTACCTGGTGGTGTTCACACACACAGTAACTGGTGGTGATCACAGGTTCACACACAGTAACTGGTTGGTGTTCACAGGTTCAACCACATAGTAACTGGTGGTGTTCACAGGTTCACCCACAGTAACTGGTGGTGTTCACAGGTTCACCCACAGTAACTGGTGGTGTTCACCCACACAGTAACTGGTGGTGTTCACAGGTTCACCCACAGTAACTGGTGGTGTTCACAGGTTCACCCACAGTAACTGGTGGTGTTCACACACACAGTAACTGGTGGTGTTCACAGGTTCACACACAGTAACTGGTGGTGTTCACAGGTTCAACCACATAGTAACTGGTGGTGTTCACAGGTTCACCCACAGTAACTGGTGGTGTTCACCCACACAGTAACTGGTGGTGTTCACAGGTTCACCCACAGTAACTGGTGGTGTTCACACACACAGTAACTGGTGGTGTTCACAGGTTCACACACAGTAACTGGTGGTGTTCACAGGTTCACCCACACAGTAACTGGTGGTGTTCACAGGTTCACACACAGTAACTGGTGGTGTTCACAGGTTCACCACACAGTAACTGGTGGTGTTCACAGGTTCACCCACAGTAACTGGTGGTGTTCACAGGTTCACCCACACAGTAACTGGTGGTGTTCACAGGTTCACCCACACAGTAACTGGTGGTGTTCACAGGTTCACCCACAGTAACTGGTGGTGTTCACAGGTTCACCCACACAGTAACTGGTGGTGTTCACAGGTTCACACACAGTAACTGGTGGTGTTCACAGGTTCAACCACATAGTAACTGGTGGTGTTCACAGGTTCACACACAGTAACTGGTGGTGTTCACAGGTTCACACACAGTAACTGGTGGTGTTCACAGGTTCACACACACAGTAACTGGTGGTGTTCACAGGTTCACACACACAGTAACTGGTGGTGTTCACAGGTTCACACACACAGTAACTGGTGGTGTTCACAGGTTCACCCACAGTAACTGGTGGTGTTCACAGGTTCACACACAGTAACTGGTGGTGTTCACAGGTTCAACCACATAGTAACTGGTGGTGTTCATAGGGTTCACACGCAGTAACTGGTGGTGTTCACAGGTTCACACACAGTAACTGGTGGTGTTCACAGGTTCACACACACAGTAACTGGTGGTGTTCACAGGTTCACACACACAGTAACTGGTGGTGTTCACAGGGTTCACACACACAGTAACTGGTGGTGTTCACAGGTTCACACACAGTAACTGGTGGTGTTCACAGGTTCACACACACAGTAACTGGTGGTGTTCACAGGTTCACACACAGTAACTGGTGGTGTTCACAGGTTCACACACACAGTAACTGGTGGTGTTCACAGGTTCACACACAGTAACTGGTGGTGTTCACAGGTTCACCTACACAGTAACTGGTGGTGTTCACAGGTTCACCCACGCAGTAACTGGTGGTGTTCACAGGTTCACCTACACAGTAACTGGTGGTGTTCACAGGTTCACCCACGCAGTAACTGGTGGTGTTCACAGGTTCACCCACGCAGTAACTGGTGGTGTTCACAGGTTCACCCACGCAGTAACTGGTGGTGTTCACAGGTTCACACACAGTAACTGGTGGTGTTCACACACACAGTAACTGGTGGTGTTCACAGGTTCACACACAGTAACTGGTGGTGTTCACAGGTTCACACACACAGTAACTGGTGGTGTTCACAGGTTCACACACACAGTAACTGGTGGTGTTCACAGGTTCACACACAGTAACTGGTGGTGTTCACAGGTTCACACACACAGTAACTGGTGGTGTTCACAGGTTCACCCACAGTAACTGGTGGTGTTCACAGGTTCACACACAGTAACTGGTGGTGTTCACAGGTTCACACACACAGTAACTGGTGGTGTTCACAGGTTCACACACACAGTAACTGGTGGTGTTCACAGGGTTCACACACACAGTAACTGGTGGTGTTCACAGGTTCACACACAGTAACTGGTGGTGTTCACAGGTTCACACACACAGTAACTGGTGGTGTTCACAGGTTCACCCACGTAGTAACTGGTGGTGTTCACAGGTTCACACACAGTAACTGGTGGTGTTCACACACACAGTAACTGGTGTTCACAGGTTCACACACAGTAACTGGTGGTGTTCACAGGTTCACACACACAGTAACTGGTGGTGTTCACAGGGTTCACACACACAGTAACTGGTGGTGTTCACAGGTTCACACACAGTAACTGGTGGTGTTCACAGGTTCACCCCCACAGTAACTGGTGGTGTTCACAGGTTCACCCACAGTAACTGGTGGTGTTCACAGGTTCACACACACAGTAACTGGTGGTGATCACAGGTTCACCCCCACAGTAACTGGTGGTGTTCACAGGTTCACACACAGTAACTGGTGGTGTTCACAGGTTCACCCTCACAGTAACTGGTGGTGTTCACAGGTTCACACACACAGTAACTGGTGGTGTTCACAGGTCCACAAACACAGTAACTGGTGGTGTTCACAGGTTCACCCACAGTAACTGGTGGTGTTCACAGGTTCACCCACAGCAACTGGTGGTGTTCACAGGTTCAACCACATAGTAACTGGTGGTGTTCACAGGGTTCACACGCAGTAACTGGTGGTGTTCACAGGGTTCACACACAGTAACTGGTGGTGTTCACAGGTTCACACACAGTAACTGGTGGTGTTCACAGGTTCACACACAGTAACTGGTGGTGTTCACAGGTTCACACACAGTAACTGGTGGTGTTCACAGGTTCACCCACAGTAACTGGTGGTGTTCACACACACAGTAACTGGTGGTGTTCACAGGGTTCACACACAGTAACTGGTGGTGTTCACAGGGTTCACACACAGTAACTGGTGGTGTTCACAGGTTCACACACAGTAACTGGTGGTGTTCACAGGTTCACACACACAGTAACTGGTGGTGTTCACAGGTTCACACACAGTAACTGGTGGTGTTCACAGGTTCACACACAGTAACTGGTGGTGTTCACAGGTTCACCCACAGTAACTGGTGGTGTTCACAGGTTCACACACACAGTAACTGGTGGTGTTCACAGGTTCTCACACAGTAACTGGTGGTGTTCACAGGTTCACCCACAGTAACTGGTGGTGTTCACAGGTTCACACACAGTAACTGGTGGTGTTCACAGGTTCACCCACAGTAACTGGTGGTGTTCACAGGTTCACACACAGTAACTGGTGGTGTTCACAGGTTCACACACAGTAACTGGTGGTGTTCACAGGTTCACACACAGCAACTGATGGTGTTCACAGGTTCACACACACAGTAACTGGTGGTGTTCACAGGTTCACACACAGCAACTGGTGGTGTTCACAGGTTCACCCACAGTAACTGGTGGTGTTCACAGGTTCACACACAGTAACTGGTGGTGTTCACAGGTTCACCCACAGTAACTGGTGGTGTTCACAGGTTCACACACAGTAACTGGTGGTGTTCACACACACAGTAACTGGTGGTGTTCACAGGTTCAACCATGGAGGGATGTTCGCCCCAAGAGACCGTCTGCGGGACTCCCACTACCACACCATGTACAGGACTCTGCGCTCTGCTCGCATCAACTACGCCGCGCAGGCAGCAGCCTTCAAGGACCAGGGCGATGTTTACAAGGTGAGTCGCGCCCCCTGGTGTTCTCATACACCATCCTGCCGGGTGTATGGTGTTCTGGCGTCGTGTATGGTGTTCTGGAGTCGTGTATGGTGTTCTGGCGTCGTGTATGGTGTTCTAGCGTGGTGTATGATGTTCTGGCGTGGTGTATGGTGTGGTGTATGGTGTTCTGGCGTGGTGTATGGTGTTCTGGCGTGGTGTATGATGTTCTGGCGTGGTGTATGGTGTTCTAGCGTGGTGTATGGTGTTCTGGCGTGGGGTATGGTGTTCCTGCCGGGTGTATGGTGTTCTGGCGTGGTGTATGGTGTTCCTGCCGGGTGTATGGTGTTCTGGCGTGGAGTATGGTGCTCTGGCGTGGTGTATGGTGTTCTGGCGTGGTGTATGGTGTTCTGGAGTCGTGTATGGTGTTCAGGAGTCGTGTATGGTGTTCTGGCGTCGTGTATGGTGTGGTGTATGGTGTTCTGGCGTCGTGTATGGTGTTCTGGCGTCGTGTATGGTGTGGTGTATGGTGTTCTGGCGTCGTGTATGGTGTTCTGGCGTGGTGTATGGTGTTCTGGCGTGGTGTATGGTGTTCTGGCGTGGTGTATGGTGTTCTGGCGTGGTGTATGGTGTTCTGGCGTGGTGTATGGTGCTCTGGCGTGGTGTATGGTGTTCCTGCCGGGTGTATGGTGTTCTGGCGTGGAGTATGGTGCTCTGGCGTGGTGTATGGTGTTCTGGCGTCGTGTATGGTGTTCTGGCGTCGTGTATGGTGTTCTGGCGTCGTGTATGGTGTTCTGGCGTCGTGTATGGTGTTCTGGCGTCGTGTATGGTGTTCTGGCGTGGTGTATGGTGTTTCTACCTGGTGCAAGGGGTTTTGGTGTGGTGTATAGTGTTCTAGCGTGGTGTATGGTGTTTTAGCGTGGTGTATGGTGTTCTGGCGTGGTGTACGGTGTTCTAGCGTGGTGTATGGTGTTCTGGCGTGGTGTATGGTGTTCTGGCGTGGTGTATGGTGTTCTGGCGTGGTGTATGGTGTTCTAGCGTGGTGTATGGTGTTCTAACGTGGTGTATGGTGTTCTGGCGTGGTGTTCGGTGTTCTAGCGTGGTGTATGGTGTTCTGGCGTGGTGTATGGTGTTCTGGCGTGGTGTATGGTGTTCTAGCGTGGTGTATGGTGTTCTAGCGTGGTGTATGGTGTTCTAGCGTGGTGTATGGTGTTCTGGCGTGGTGTTTGGTGTTCTAGCGTGGTGTATGGTGTTCTAGCGTGGTGTATGGTGTTCTAGCGTGGTGTATGGTGTTCTAGCGTGGTGTATGGTGTTCTGGCGTGGTGTATGGTGTTCTAGCATGGTGTATGGTGTTCTGGCGTGGTGTACGGTGTTCTAGCGTGGTGTATGGTGTTCTGGCGTGGTGTATGGTGTTCCTGCCGGGTGTATGGTGTTCTGGCGTGGAGTATGGTGCTCTGGCGTGGTGTATGGTGTTCTGGCGTGGTGTATTGTGTTCTGGAGTCGTGTATGGTGTTCTGGAGTCGTGTATGGTGTTCTGGCGTCGTGTATGGTGTGGTGTATGGTGTTCTGGCGTCGTGTATGGTGTTCTGGCGTCGTGTATGGTGTTCTGGCGTCGTGTATGGTGTGGTGTATGGTGTTCTGGCGTCGTGTATGGTGTTCTGGCGTCGTGTATGGTGTTCTGGCGTGGTGTATGGTGTTCTGGCGTGGTGTATGGTGTTCTGGCGTGGTGTATGGTGTTCTGGCGTGGTGTATGGTGCTCTGGCGTGGTGTATGGTGTTCCTGCCGGGTGTATGGTGTTCTGGCGTGGAGTATGGTGCTCTGGCGTGGTGTATGGTGTTCTGGCGTCGTGTATGGTGTTCTGGCGTCGTGTATGGTGTTCTGGCGTCGTGTATGGTGTTCTGGCGTCGTGTATGGTGTTCTGGCGTCGTGTATGGTGTTCTGGCGTGGTGTATGGTGTTTCTACCTGGTGCAAGGGGTTTTGGTGTGGTGTATAGTGTTCTAGCGTGGTGTATGGTGTTTTAGCGTGGTGTATGGTGTTCTGGCGTGGTGTACGGTGTTCTAGCGTGGTGTATGGTGTTCTGGCGTGGTGTATGGTGTTCTGGCGTGGTGTATGGTGTTCTGGCGTGGTGTATGGTGTTCTGGCGTGGTGTACGGTGTTCTAGCGTGGTGTATGGTGTTCCGGCGTGGTGTATGGTGTTCTGGCGTGGTGTATGGTGTTCTAGCGTGGTGTATGGTGTTCTAGCGTGGTATATGGTGTTCTAGCGTGGTGTATGGTGTTCTGGCGTGGTGTTTGGTGTTCTAGCGTGGTGTATGGTGTTCTAGCGTGGTGTATGGTGTTCTAGCGTGGTGTATGGTGTTCTAGCGTGGTGTATGGTGTTCTGGCGTGGTGTATGGTGTTCTAGCATGGTGTATGGTGTTCTGGCGTGGTGTACGGTGTTCTAGCGTGGTGTATGGTGTTCTGGCGTGGTGTTTGGTGTTCTAGCGTGGTGTATGGTGTTCTAGCGTGGTGTATGGTGTTCTAGCATGGTGTATAGTGTTCTAGCGTGGTGTATGGTGTTCTAGCGTGTTGTATGGTGTTCTAGCGTAGTGTATGGTGTTCTGGCGTGGTGTATGGTGTTCTAGCATGGTGTATGGTGTTCTAGCGTGGTGTATGGTGTTCTAGCGTGGTGTATGGTGTTATAGCGTGGTGTATGGTGTTTTAGCGTGGTGTATGGTGTTTTAGCGTGGTGTATGGTGTTCTAGCGTGGTGTATGGTGTTCTGGCGTGGTGTACGGTGTTCTAGCGTGGTGTATGGTGTTCTAGCGTGGTGTATGGTGTTCTAGCGTGGTGTATGGTGTTCCTACCTGGTAAATGGTGTTCTAGCGTGGTGTATGGTGTTCCTACCTGGTAAATGGTGTTCTAGCGTGGTGTATGGTGTTCCTACCTGGTAAATGGTGTTTTAGCGTGGTGTATGGTGTTCTAGCGTGGTGTATGGTGTTCCTGCCTGGTTTATGGTGTTCTAGCGTAGTGTATGGTGTTCTATCGTAGTGTTTGGTGTTCTAGCGTGGTGTATGGTGTTCTAGCGTGGTGTATGGTGTTCTAGCGTGGTGTATTGTGTTCTGGCGTTGTGTAGGGTGCTCTAGCGTGGTGTATGGTGTTCTAGCGTGGTGTATGGTGTTCTTACGTGGTGTATGGTGTTCTGGCGTGGTGTATGGTGTTTTAGCGTGGTGTATGGAGTTCTGGCGTGGTGTATGGTGTTCTAGCGTGGTGTATGGTGTTCCTACCTGGTAAATGGTGTTCTAGCGTGGTGTATGGTGTTCCTACCTGGTAAATGGTGTTCTAGCGTGGTGTATGGTGTTCCTACCTGGTAAATGGTGTTTTAGCGTGGTGTATGGTGTTCTAGCGTGGTGTATGGTGTTCCTGCCTGGTTTATGGTGTTCTAGCGTAGTGTATGGTGTTCTATCGTGGTGTTTGGTGTTCTAGCGTGGTGTATGGTGTTCTAGCGTGGTGTATGGTGTTCTAGCGTGGTGTATTGTGTTCTGGCGCTGTGTAGGGTGCTCTAGCGTGGTGTATGGTGTTCTAGCGTGGTGTATGGTGTTCTTACGTGGTGTATGGTGTTCTGGCGTGGTGTATAGTGTTCTGGCGTGGTGTATGGTGTTCTGGCGTGGTGTATGGTGTTTTAGCGTGGTGTATGGAGTTCTGGCGTGGTGTATGGTGTTCTAGCGTGGTGTATGGTGTTCTATAGCGTGGTGTATGGTTTTCTGGCGTGGTGTATGGTGTACTGACGTGGTGTATGGTGTTCGTACGTGGTGTATGGTGTTCTGGCGTGGTGTATAGTGATCTGGCGTGGTGTATGGTGTTCTGGCGTGGTGTATAGTGTTCTGGCGTGGTTTATGGTGTTCTGATGTGGTGTATGGTGTTCTGGCGTGGTGTATAGTGTTCTGGCGTGGTTTATGGTGTTCTGATGTGGTGTATGGTGTTCTAGCGTGGTGTATGGTGTTATGGCGTTGTGTATGGTGTTCTGGCGTGGTGTATGGTGTTCTTACGTGGTGTATGGTGTTCTGGCGTGGTGTATAGTGTTCTGGCGTGGTGTATGGTGTTCTGGCGTGGAGTATGGTCCTCTGGCGTGGTGTATGGTGTTCTTGCGTCGTGTATGGTGTTCTGGCGTGGTGTATGGTGTTCTGGCGTGGTGTATGGTCCTCTGGCGTGGTGTATGGTGTTCTTGCGTCGTGTATGGTGTTCTGGCGTGGTGTATGGTGTTCTGGCGTGGTGTATGGTGTTCTGGCGTGGTGTATGGTGTTCTGGCGTGGTGTATGGTGCTCTGGCGTGGTGTATGGTGTTCCTGCCGGGTGTATGGTGTTCTAGCGTGGAGTATGGTGCTCTGGCGTGGTGTATTGTGTTCTGGCGTCGTGTATGGTGCTGTGGCGTCGTGTATGGTGTTCTGGCGTCGTGTATGGTGTTCTGGCGTCGTGTATGGTGTTCTGGCGTCGTGTATGGTGTTCTGGCGTCGTGTATGGTGTTCTGGCGTGGTGTATGGTGTTCTGGCGTGGTGTATGGTGTTCTGGCGTGGTGTATGGTGTTCTGGCGTGGTGTATGGTGTTCCTACCTGGTGCAAGGGGTTTTGGTGTGGTGTATGGTGTTCTAGCGTGGTGTATGGTGTTTTAGCGTGGTGTATGGTGTTCTGGCGTGGTGTACGGTGTTTTAGCGTGGTGTATGGTGTTCTGGCGTGGTGTATGGTGTTCTGGCGTGGTGTATGGTGTTCTGGCGTGGTGTATGGTGTTCTAGCGTGGTGTATGGTGTTCTAACGTGGTGTATGGTGTTCTGGCGTGGTGTACGGTGTTCTGGCGTGGTGTATGGTGTTCTGGCGTGGTGTATGGTGTTCTAGCGTGGTGTATGGTGTTCTAGCGTGGTGTATGGTGTTCTGGCGTGGTGTTTGGTGTTCTAGCGTGGTGTATGGTGTTCTAGCGTGGTGTATGGTGTTCTAGCGTGGTGTATGGTGTTCTGGCGTGGTGTTTAGTGTTCTAGCGTGGTGTATGGTGTTTTAGCGTGGTGTATGGTGTTCTTACGTGGTGTATGGTGTTCTGGCGTGGTGTATAGTGTTCTGGCGTGGTGTATGGCGTTCTGGCGTGGTGTATGGTGTTTTAGCGTGGTGTATGGAGTTCTGGCGTGGTGTATGGTGTTCTAGCGTGGTGTATGGTGTTCTAGCGTGGTGTATGGTTTTCTGGCGTGGTGTATGGTGTACTGACGTGGTGTATGGTGTTCGTACGTGGTGTATGGTGTTCTGGCGTGGTGTATAGTGATCTGGCGTGGTGTATGGTGTTCTGGCGTGGTGTATAGTGTTCTGGCGTGGTTTATGGTGTTCTGATGTGGTGTATGGTGTTCTGGCGTGGTGTATAGTGTTCTGGCGTGGTTTATGGTGTTCTGATGTGGTGTATGGTGTTCTAGCGTGGTGTATGGTGTTATGGCGTTGTGTATGGTGTTATGGCGTTGTGTATGGTGTTCTGGCGTGGTGTATGGTGTTCTGGCGTGGTGTATAGTGTTCTGGCGTGGTGTATGGTGTTCTGGCGTGGTGTATAGTGTTCTGGCGTGGTGTATGGTGTTCTGGCGTGGAGTATGGTCCTCTGGCGTGGTGTATGGTGTTCTTGCGTGGTGTATGGTGTTCTGGCGTGGTGTATGGTGTTCTGGCGTGGTGTATGGTGTTCTGGCGTCGTGTATGGTGTTCTGGCGTGGTGTATGGTGTTCTGGCGTGGTGTATGGTGCTCTGGCGTGGTGTATGGTGTTCCTGCCGGGTGTATGGTGTTCTGGCGTGGAGTATGGTGCTCTGGCGTGGTGTATTGTGTTCTGGCGTCGTGTATGGTGTTCTGGCGTCGTGTATGGTGTTCTGGCGTCGTGTATGGTGTTCTGGCGTCGTGTATGGTGTTCTGGCGTCGTGTATGGTGTTCTGGCGTCGTGTATGGTGTTCTGGCGTCGTGTATGGTGTTCTGGCGTGGTGTATGGTGTTCTGGCGTGGTGTATGGTGTTCTGGCGTGGTGTATGGTGTTCTGGCGTGGTGTATGGTGTTCCTAACTGGTGCAAGGGGTTTTGGTGTGGTGTATGGTGTTCTAGCGTGGTGTATGGTGTTTTAGCGTGGTGTATGGTGTTCTGGCGTGGTGTACGGTGTTCTAGCGTGGTGTATGGTGTTCTGGCGTGGTGTATGGTGTTCTGGCGTGGTGTATGGTGTTCTAGCGTGGTGTATGGTGTTCTAACGTGGTGTATGGTGTTCTGGCGTGGTGTACGGTGTTCTGGCGTGGTGTATGGTGTTCTGGCGTGGTGTATGGTGTTCTAGCGTGGTGTATGGTGTTCTAGCGTGGTGTATGGTGTTCTGGCGTGGTGTTTGGTGTTCTAGCGTGGTGTATGGTGTTCTAGCGTGGTGTATGGTGTTCTAGCGTGGTGTATGGTGTTCTGGCGTGGTGTTTATAGTGTTCTAGCGTGGTGTATGGTGTTTTAGCGTGGTGTATGGTGTTCTAGCGTGGTGTATGGTGTTCTGGCGTGGTGTATGGTGTTTTAGCGTGGTGTATGGTGTTCTAGCGTGGTGTATGGTGTTCTGGCGTGGTGTATGGTGTTCTAGCATGGTGTATGGTGTTCTGGCGTGGTGTACGGTGTTCTAGCGTGGTGTATGGTGTTCTGGCGTGGTGTACGGTGTTCTAGCGTGGTGTATGGCGTTCTGGCGTGGTGTATGGTGTTTTAGCGTGGTGTATGGAGTTCTGGCGTGGTGTATGGTGTTCTAGCGTGGTGTATGGTGTTCTAGCGTGGTGTATGGTTTTCTGGCGTGGTGTATGGTGTACTGACGTGGTGTATGGTGTTCGTACGTGGTGTATGGTGTTCTGGCGTGGTGTATAGTGATCTGGCGTGGTGTATGGTGTTCTGGCGTGGTGTATAGTGTTCTGGCGTGGTTTATGGTGTTCTGATGTGGTGTATGGTGTTCTGGCGTGGTGTATAGTGTTCTGGCGTGGTTTATGGTGTTCTGATGTGGTGTATGGTGTTCTAGCGTGGTGTATGGTGTTATGGCGTTGTGTATGGTGTTCTGGCGTGGTGTATGGTGTTCTTACGTGGTGTATGGTGTTCTGGCGTGGTGTATAGTGTTCTGGCGTGGTGTATGGTGTTCTGGCGTGGTGTATAGTGTTCTGGCGTGGTGTATGGTGTTCTGGCGTGGAGTATGGTCCTCTGGCGTGGTGTATGGTGTTCTTGCGTGGTGTATGGTGTTCTGGCGTGGTGTATGGTGTTCTGGCGTGGTGTATGGTGTTCTGGCGTCGTGTATGGTGTTCTGGCGTGGTGTATGGTGTTCTGGCGTGGTGTATGGTGCTCTGGCGTGGTGTATGGTGTTCCTGCCGGGTGTATAGTGTTCTGGCGTGGAGTATGGTGCTCTGGCGTGGTGTATTGTGTTCTGGCGTCGTGTATGTTGTTCTGGCGTCGTGTATGGTGTTCTGGCGTGGTGTATGGTGTTCTGGCGTCGTGTATGGTGTTCTGGCGTGGTGTATGGTGTTCTGGCGTCGTGTATGGTGTTCTGGCGTCGTGTATGGTGTTCTGGCGTCGTGTATGGTGTTCTGGCGTGGTGTATGGTGTTCTGGCGTGGTGTATGGTGTTCTGGCGTGGTGTATGGTGTTCCTACCTGGTGCAAGGGGTTTTGGTGTGGTGTATGGTGTTCTAGCGTGGTGTATGGTGTTTTAGCGTGGTGTATGGTGTTCTGGCGTGGTGTACGGTGTTCTAGCGTGGTGTATGGTGTTCTGGCGTGGTGTATGGTGTTCTGGCGTGGTGTATGGTGTTCTAGCGTGGTGTATGGTGTTCTAACGTGGTGTATGGTGTTCTGGCGTGGTGTACGGTGTTCTGGCGTGGTGTATGGTGTTCTGGCGTGGTGTATGGTGTTCTAGCGTGGTGTATGGTGTTCTAGCGTGGTGTATGGTGTTCTGGCGTGGTGTTTGGTGTTCTAGCGTGGTGTATGGTGTTCTAGCGTGGTGTATGGTGTTCTAGCGTGGTGTATGGTGTTCTGGCGTGGTGTTTATAGTGTTCTAGCGTGGTGTATGGTGTTTTAGCGTGGTGTATGGTGTTCTAGCGTGGTGTATGGTGTTCTGGCGTGGTGTATGGTGTTCTAGCATGGTGTATGGCGTTCTGGCGTGGTGTACGGTGTTCTAGCGTGGTGTATGGTGTTCTGGCGTGGTGTTTGGTGTTCTAGCGTGGTGTATGGTGTTCTAGCGTGGTGTATGGTGTTCTAGTATGGTGTATGGTGTTCTAGCGTGGTGTATGATGTTCTAGCGTGGTGTATGGTGTTCTAGCGTGGTGTATGGTGTTCTGGCGTGGTGTATGGTGTTCTAGCATGGTGTATGGTGTTCTAGCGTGGTGTATGGTGTTCTAGCGTGGTGTATGGTGTTCTAGCGTGGTGTATGGTGTTCTAGCGTGGTGTATGGTGTTTTAGCGTGGTGTATGGTGTTCTAGCGTGGTGTATGGTGTTCTGGCGTGGTGTACGGTGTTCTAGTGTGGTGTATGGTGTTCTAGCGTGGTGTATGGTGTTCTAGCGTGGTGTATGGTGTTTCTACCTGGTAAATGGTGTTCTAGCGTGGTGTATGGTGTTTCTACCTGGTTTATGGTGTTCTAGCGTGGTGTATGGTGTTCTAGCGTGGTGTATGGTGTTTCTACCTGGTAAATGGTGTTCTAGCGTGGTGTATGGTGTTCTGGCGTGGTGTACGGTGTTCTAGTGTGGTGTATGGTGTTCTAGCGTGGTGTATGGTGTTCTAGCGTGGTGTATGGTGTTCTTACGTGGTGTCTGGTGTTCTGGCGTGGTGTATAGTGTTCTGGCGTGGTTTATGGTGTTCTGGCGTGGTGTACGGTGTTCTAGTGTGGTGTATGGTGTTCTAGCGTGGTGTATGGTGTTCTAGCGTGGTGTATGGTGTTCTTACGTGGTGTATGGTGTTCTGGCGTGGTGTATAGTGTTCTGGCGTGGTGTACGGTGTTCTAGTGTGGTGTATGGTGTTCTAGCGTGGTGTATGGTGTTCTAGCGTGGTGTATGGTGTTCTTACGTGGTGTCTGGTGTTCTGGCGTGGTGTATAGTGTTCTGGCGTGGTGTATGGTGTTCTGGCGTGGTGTACGGTGTGCTAGTGTGGTGTATGGTGTTCTAGCGTGGTGTATGGTGTTCTAGCGTGGTGTATGGTGTTCTTACGTGGTGTCTGGTGTTCTGGCGTGGTGTATAGTGTTCTGGCGTGGTGTATGGTGTTCTGGCGTGGTGTATGGTGTTTTAGCGTGGTGTATGGAGTTCTGGCGTGGTGTATGGTGTTCTAGCGTGGTGTATGGTGTTCTAGCGTGGTGTATGGTTTTCTGGCGTGGTGTATGGTGTACTGACGTGGTGTATGGTGTTCGTACGTGGTGTATGGTGTTCTGGCGTGGTGTATAGTGATCTGGCGTGGTGTATAGTGTTCTGGCGTGGTTTATGGTGTTCTGATGTGGTGTATGGTGTTCTAGCGTGGTGTATGGTGTTATGGCGTTGTTTATGGTGTTCTGGCGTGGTGTATGGTGTTCTGGCGTGGTGTATGGTGTTCTGGCGTGGTGTATGGTGTTCTGGCGTGGTGTATAGTGTTCTGGCGTGGTTTATGGTGTTCTGATGTGGTGTATGGTGTTCTAGCGTGGTGTATGGTGTTATGGCGTGGTGTATGGTGTTCTTGCGTCGTGTATGGTGTTCTTACGTGGTGTATGGTGTTCTGGCGTGGTGTATAGTGTTCTGGCGTGGTGTATGGTGTTCTGGCGTGGTGTATAGTGTTCTGGCGTGGTGTATGGTGTTCTGGCGTGGTGTATGGCGTGGTGTATGGTGTTCTAGCGTGGTGTATGGTGTTCTGGCTTCGTGTATGGTGTTCTGGCGTCGTGTATGGTGTTCTGGCGTCGTGTATGGTGTTCTGGCGTCGTGTATGGTGTTCCTGCCTGTGTATTGTGTTCTGGCGTGGTGTATGGTGCACTAGCATAGTGTATGGTATTCTGGCGTGGTGTATGGTGCACTAGCATAGTGTATGGTATTCTGGCGTGGTGTATGGTGCACTAGCATAGTGTATGGTATTCTGGCGTGGTGGATGGTGTTCTAGCGTGGTGTATGGTGTTCTTACGTGGTGTATGGTGTTCTGGCGTGGTGTATGGTGCACTAGCATAGTGTATGGTATTCTGGCGTGGTGTATGGTGCACTAGCATAGTGTATGGTATTCTGGCGTGGTGTATGGTGTTCTAGCGTGGTGTATGGTGTTCTAGCGTGGTGGATGGTGTTCTGGCGTGGTGTATGGTGTTCTGGCGTGGTGTATGGTGTTCTGGCGTGGTGTATGGTATTCTGGCGTGGTGGATGGTGTTCTAGCGTGGTGTATGGTGTTCTAGCGTGGTGTATGGTGTTCTTACGTGGTGTATGGTCTTCTGGCGTGGTGTATGGTGTTCTGGCGTGGTGTATGGTGTTCTTACGTGGTGTATGGTGTACTGACGTGGTGTATGGTGTTCTGGCGTGGTGTATGGTGTTCTAGCGTGGTGTATGGTGTTCTAGCGTGGTGTATGGTGTTCTAGCGTGGTGTATGGTGTTCTTACGTGGTGTATGGTGTTCTGGCGTGGTGTATGGTGTTCTGGCGTGGTGTATGGTGTTCTGGCGTGGTGTATGGTGTTCTAGCGTGGTGTATGGTGTTCTAGCGTGGTGTATGGTGTTCTGGCGTGGTGTATGGTGTTCTGGCGTGGTGTATGGTGTTCTAGCGTGGTGTATGGTGTTCTAGCATGGTGTATGGTGTTCTGGCGTGGTGTATAGTGTTCTAGCGTGGTGTATTGTGTTCTAGCGTGGTGTATGATGTTCCTGCCTGGTGCATGGGGTCTGGTGGGGTGTATGGTATTCTAGCGTGGTGTATGGTGTTCTGGCGTGGTGTATGGTGTTCTGGCGTGGTGTATGGTGTTCTGGCGTGGTGTATGGTGTTCTGGCGTGGTGTATGGTGTTCTAGCGTGGTGTATGGTGTTCTAGCGTGGTGTATGGTGTTCTAGCGTGGTGTATGGTGTTCTAGCGTGGTGTATGGTGTTCTAGCGTGGTGTATGGTGTTCTAGCGTGGTGTATGGTGTTCTAGCGTGGTGTATGGTGTTCTAGCGTGGTGTATCGTGTTCTAGCGTGGTGTATCGTGTTCTAGCGTGGTGTATGGTGTTCTAGGGCCAAATTTACGAAGCAGTTACGCAAGCACTTACGAACGTGTACATCTTTTCTCAATCTCTGACGGCTTTGGTTAAGTTTATTAAACAGTTTACATGTATGAAAACTTGCCAATCAACTGTTGTTATTGTTATAAACAGCCTCCTGGTGCTTCGGAGCTCATTGACTGTTTAATAATTGTAAACAAAGCCGCCAAAGATTGAGAATAGATGTACAGGTTCGTAAGTACTTGCGTAACTGCTTCGTGAATCTGTCCCCTAGTCGAGTCATCTTGTTAGGTCCCTCAGTCATCATATCATCATCTTAAGACTCCACAATGTCATCATGTTACAGTAATCAATCCCTATATCAACATATTAGCTTAGATCTCTATGCCTTTCTTTAAATTTATATATATTTTTTATGCCTATTTCTCCGTGGAGTGGCTTCTAGTTTTCAGTAATATTTTAGGTGTCTTTGTATATATAATTCTAAGTTCATTGAGCATAATTTTACAGTTTAAGTGATTTTAATAAGAGTTTCAATTCCCCTGTCTCTTAGATATGGGATCTAGTTCCTTCTTACAAGTAGTTCGAATACTTAGACAGTAGTTTCTTGATTCCAGCTGATGATTCCCTGATCTAACGACTTGGGCTGGACGGTAGAGCGACGGTCTCGCTTCATGCAGGTCGGCGTTCAATCCCCGACCGTCCAAGTGGTTGGTCACCATTCCTTTCCCCCGTCCCATCCCAAATTCTTATCTTAATCCCTTTCCAGTGCCATGTTTCTGCTTAAGAGGTCCTATACAATATCAACAAAAGCCTTAATAAATCTTCAATGATGTATTGAATATGATTCAGACCTTTGTTAGTGTTGATTAATGTATTGTCTTACAGAACGTCGTTATTGCTGTGTTGTAAGGAGTGGTTAATGAGACTGTTGGTGTTGGCAGCTGGTGATGGACGTGAGGGAGTTCGTGGGGGGAGACCTGACGGTGCGGACGGCAGGGGGGACGCTGTCTGTCCGCGGACGGCTGGAGACGGGAGGGGACGGGGACGGCCAGTCCAGCTCCTCGAAGGCGTCGTCCGCCAGGACTCTTCACCGGAGGTTCAACCTTCCACCGGACGCTGATGGAGAGAAGGTGGAGTCCACTCTATCCCGTGACGCTGTCCTAACCGTCACTATCCCTAAGAGGGTGAGTCCACTCTATCCCGTGACGCTGTCCTAACCGTCACTATCCCTAAGAGGGTGAGTCCACACTATCCCGTGACGCTGTCCTAACCGTCACTATCCCTAAGAGGGTGAGTCCACACTATCCCGTGACGCTGTCCTCACCGTCACTATCCCTAAGAGGGTGAGTCTACACTATCCCCGAGAGGGTGAGAGGCAGACAGAAACACACAAAAAAAACACAGATATATATATATATATATATTTATATAATATATATATATATATATATATATATATGTATAATATATATGTATATATGTATAATATTTATATATATATATATATATATATATATATATATATATATATATATATATATATATATATATATGTATAATATATATGTATATATGTATAATATATATATATATATATATATATATATATATATATATATATATATATATATATATATATATGTGTGTGTATATTTTAGTAGCAGTCTTTCCTGTAGACATATATTATTAAATATGACCGAAAAAGTAAGATTAATAATTCTAACACGAATTTTCTCAATATTTCTTATGTTCTTTTCACTGTTGATGGTAATTGAAAAATCAATTCTCCAAAATTCATTTTTATTTCTAGTCTGACGCGACACGCGACACTTGTACCCCCTATTAGACTATTTTACAGGAACTTCTTTTCCACAGCTCATAAAATGGAGGAAAGGGTCCTGAAAGATATTGTTAATAGAAACGTTATCCCTACAGACAAAAATCAGAAGATACAACTCACGATCTACTATAAAACCAAGAAAACGGCCAGCCTACTCATGAGAAACTCTCCAGACACAAAGCAGAACGCTTTAAAAGAGACCAATGTCGTCTATGCCTTCAAATGGGGACTGTAAGCCTCAAAGAATTTAGTATATAGGCAAGACAACAACATCTCTTTCCAGGCGATTAACGATGCATAAGCAACAGGGCTCCATTAAGGAACATATAATCTCTTCCCACAACCAGACCATCACCAGAGAAGTCTTAACAAAAAACACGGAAATCATCGATACAGCGATAGCAGGCGGCTTGATATCTGCGAGGCACTACACATTAAGAAGTCGACACCAGCAATCAACAGCCAATTAATGCACAACTATATTCTACCCACTTCAAGACTCCGCACCAATATAGAAGCATCAAGAAATATGGGCCAATAGGCCCTTTGCAGTTACTTCCATTCTTCCCTTTAACTTACAAAATATTATACCCATTGTTTCGTGTTCTGTCTTGTGTTGAAAGTTTGTTTTCACCTCATCCAAAACTGTTGTAACATATCACCTCACCCAAATGCAGGTATAAAATCAAAGCTGTTTAAACTCTGTTTAGCGTTTGCAACGTTATAGTTGTGTGTGTGTGTGTAAACTAAAGTCTTTGAAAATGTAATAAGTTTTACGAAACGCATTCAAGTGTCGCGTCAGACTAGAAATAAAAATGAATTTTGGAGAATTGATTTTTGAATTACTTCCAACAGTGAAAAGAAATGTACGAAAGAAAATTCGTGTTAGAATTATTAATCTTACTTTTTCGGCCATATATATATATATATATATATATATATATATATATATATATATATATATATATATATATTGTGCACACATGGAGACAAATGTGTATCAATGATCCTACTCGAATCACCCTCTAATTGCTCAATCAAAAATGGATCTAAATAATATAAACCATTGCTAATGTTCAAATGACATGGTTTTGTAATCTGTATTAAAGTAGATTCAATTATGTTCCTAGTGAAAGTGCTTTTACAATTCGTTATTGAAGAAGCCATCTCCCAATCAATTTGGTGAGCATCTTCTGATAGATGAACAAAGCATTAGACAATTGGCCATGTCTTACAGAGTATTTATGTTGCGAAATTCTACATTTCAAATCTTTAGATGTTTGCCCAACATAGAACTTATTACAGTCTTTACAAGGTATTTTATAAATGACAATTATTACTACGGGAGCCGGTCGGCCGAGTGGACAGCACGCTGGCTTTGTGATCCTGTGGTGCTAGGTTCGTTCCCAGGCGCCGGCGAGAAACAATGGGCAGAGTTTCTTTCACCCTATACCCCTGTTACCTAACAGTAAAATAGGTACCTGGGTGTTAGTCAGCTGTCACGGGCTGCTTCCTGGGGGTGGAGGCCTGGTCGAGGACCGGGCTGCGGGGACACTAAAGCCCCGAAATCATCTCAAGATAACCTCAAGATAATGAGGGGCTGTTTCTAACTAATAGTTTACCAATATTATTTTCCTAATTAAACAAGACATGAATATCAATTTTTTTTTAATTTTTTGAAAATTTAAAGATTATCTAATGCTTTGTTTGTTCATCTATCAGAAGATGCTCACCAAATTGATTGGGAGATGGCTTCTTAAATAACGAATTGTAAAATCAGTTTCAATAGGAACATAATTGAATCTACTTTAATACAGATTACAAAACCATGTCATTTGAACATTAGCAGTGGCTTATATTATTTAGATCCATTTTTGATTGAGCAGTTAGAGGGCCTCGTTGATACCTGGTTGATGGGGTTCTGGGAGTTGTTCTACTCCCCAAGCCCGGCCCGAGGCCAGGCTTGACTTGTGAGAGTTTGGTCCACCAGGCTGTTGCTTGGAGCGGCCCGCAGGCCCACATACCCACCACAGCCTGGTTGGTCCGGCACTCCTTGGAGGAATAAATCTAGTTTCCTCTTGAAAATGTCCACGGTTGTTCCGGCAATATTTCTTATGCTCGCTGGGAGGACGTTGAACAACCGCGGACCTCTGATGTTTATACAGTGTTCTCTGATTGTGCCTATGGCACCTCTGCTCTTCACTGGTTCTATTCTGCATTTTCTTCCATGTCGTTCACTCCAGTACGTTGTTATTTTACTGTGTAGATTTGGTACTTGGCCCTCCAGTATCTTCCAGGTGTATATTATTTGATATCTCTCTCGTCTTCTTTCTAGTGAGTACATTTGGAGGGCTTTGAGACGATCCCAATAATTTAGGTGCTTTATTGCATCTATGCGTGCCGTATATGTTCTCTGTATTCCCTCTATTTCAGCAATCTCTCCTGCTCTGAAGGGGGAAGTGAGTACTGAACAGTACTCAAGACGGGACAACAGAAGTGACTTGAAGAGTACAACCATTGTGATGGGATCCCTGGATTTGAAAGTTCTCGTAATCCATCCTATCATTTTTCTGGCTGTCGCAATATTTGCTTGGTTATGCTCCTTAAACGTTAGGTCGTCAGACATTATTATTCCCAAATCCTTTACATGCTGTTTTCCTACTATGGGTACATTCGATTGTGTTTTGTACTCTGTATTATGTTTAAGGTCCTCATTTTTACCGTACCTGAGTACCTGGAATTTATCACTGTTAAACAGGGCGATTTGAGTAGGATCATTGGTACACATATGCTATTATTATTGGCCCATTATCCTATATCCTATTGACTCATACATGGGTAATAATAGGGGCGTATTGACCCATATGATGCACCTCTTATTTTGTATCCACCTAATCCCATTCATATATTTGTCATTGTACCTCACTTCACCTCTCTCTCTCTCTCTCTCTCTCTCTCTCTCTCTCTCTCTCTCTCTCTCTCTCTCTCTCTCTCTCTCTCTCTCTCCTCCCAATATATGTCCAAACTAATTGACTTGTAAATCATTCTTTCTGAAGATGTATTAATATTCGAAAGTACTTAAGAAAATTCCTGTTTCAATTCTTCCTCCGTGATCTGACACTGTCACATTTTTCATCACGTGTTAATTTTCGGGATTTACACCCACACATATATATATATATATATATATATATATATATATATATATATATATATATATATATATATATATATATATATATATATTAGTATATTTTGGTAGCAGTCTTTCCTGTAGACATATATTATTAAATATGACCGAAAAAGTAAGATTAATAATTCTAACACGAATTTTCTCAATCTTTCGTACATTACGCTTCACTGTTGGAGGTAAATCAAAAATCACTTCTCCAAAATTCATTTTTATTTCTAGTCTGACGCGACACGGGCGCGTTTCGTAAAACTTATTACATTTTCAAAGACTTCACAAATACACAACTGATTAGAACTAACGTATCTCTGCTATTATATCTACATTTGAGTGAGGTGGGAGGGATGATGTGGCATATAATGATGTGGCATTAGGGGATATTAATAGGGTATTAAAAGTATCAACACAAGACAGAACAGAAACAATGGGTATTGAATAGAAGTGTTTGTAGAAAGCCTATTGGTCCATATTTCTTGATGCTTCTATATTGGAGCGGAGTCTTGAGGTGGGTAGAATATAGTTGTGCAATAATTGGCTGTTGATTGCTGGTGTTGACTTCTTGATGTGTAGTGCCTCGCAAACGTCAAGCCGCCTGCTATCGCTGTATCTATCGATGATTTCTGTGTTGTTTACTAGGATTTCTCTGGCGATGGTTTGGTTATGGGAAGAGATTATATGTTCCTTAATGGAGCCCTGTTGCTTATGCATCGTTAAACGCCTAGAAAGAGATGTTGTTGTCTTGCCTATATACTGGGTTTTTTGGAGCTTACAGTCCCCAAGTGGGCATTTGAAGGCATAGACGACGTTAGTCTCTTTTAAAGCGTTCTGTTTTGTGTCTGGAGAGTTTCTCATGAGTAGGCTGGCCGTTTTTCTGGTTTTATAGTAAATCGTCAGTTGTATCCTCTGATTTTTGTCTGTAGGGATAACGTTTCTATTAACAATATCTTTCAGGACCCTTTCCTCCGTTTTATGAGCTGTGGAAAAGAAGTTCCTGTAAAATAGTCTAATAGGGGGTATAGGTGTTGTGTTAGTTGTCTCTTCAGAGGTTGCATGGCTTTTCACTTTCCTTCTTATGATGTCTTCGATGAAACCATTGGAGAAGCCGTTATTGACTAGAACCTGCCTTACCCTACAGAGTTCTTCGTCGACTTGCTTCCATTCTGAGCTGTGGCTGAGAGCACGGTCGACGTATGCGTTAACAACACTCCTCTTGTACCTGTCAGGGCAGTCGCTGTTGGCATTTAGGCACATTCCTATGTTTGTTTCCTTAGTGTAGACTGCAGTGTGGAAACCTCCGCCCTTTTCCATGACTGTTACATCTAGAAAAGGCAGCTTCCCATCCTTTTCCGTCTCATAAGTGAAACGCAGCACGGAACTCTGCTCAAATGCCTCCTTCAGCTCCTGCAGATGTCTGACATCAGGTACCTGTGTAAAAATGTCGTCAACATACCTGCAGTATATGGCCGGTTTCAAGTTCATGTCGACTAAGACTTTTTGCTCGATGGTACCCATGTAGAAGTTTGCAAACAGGACACCTAGGGGAGAACCCATGGCGACCCCATCTACTTGCTTATACATGTGCCCATCCGGGCTCAAGAAGGGTGCCTCTTTAGTACAAGCTTGGAGTAGTTTCCTCAGAATACTTTCTGGCATGTCAAGAGGAGTACAGGCTGGATCACGATACACTCTGTCGGCTATCATTCCGATTGTCTCGTCCACAGGTACGTTGGTAAACAGCGATTCTACGTCCAACGAGGCTCTTATCCCTGTGGCCCGTGTGCCCCGCAGTAAGTCCACAAATTCCTTTGGAGACTTCAGGCTGAAGGCGCAAGGAACATAAGGAGTCAGCAGGCCGTTGAGTCGCTTCGCCAGTCTGTACGTGGGTGTGGGTATCTGGCTAATGATTGGCCGAAGTGGGTTTCCAGGCTTGTGCGTCTTGACATTTCCATACGCATATCCAGGTTTATATTCCCCAATGATCTTTGGCAGGTGGAGTCCGGATTTCTTGGCGTTCACAGTTTCGATCAGTTTGTTGACCTTTGCTTTTAATTCGGCTGTAGTGTCCTTCGTTACCCTTTGGAACTTAGTTTGGTCAGAGAGTATGATGTTCATTTTCGCCAGATATTCGTCTTTTTTAAGAATGACATATATTGGCGACTTGTCACCTCTCCTGACAACTATCTCCTTGTTCTCACGAAGGTTTTTAGCTGCCGCTTTAAGCTCGGGGGACAGTATGGTGCTTCTGTAGTTGCCTCGATTCTTTCCTCCTTCTGCAATAAGTTCTGCTTGTAAGGTATCTTTGGTAGTGACCTTCTTTTGTGTCTCGAGGTCGAATATGTCGTCCAACAGAATTTCCAACTCTACTTTCCGGGCCATTTCACTCGGTCTGGACATAACATGACAGTTTATGCCCAGATTTAGGAGAGTGACTTGGTCCTCAGTGAGGTTAATTCCTGCAAGGTTCAGGAAGCCATCTCTTGGTCGTGGAATTGCCATAGGTCCTCCATATAATGTTGTTAGTTTCTTGATAATCCTTGTTTCAGTGCTGAGGTGATGTTGGTCTGTGAGGATGTCGAGGTGTTGTTCAATGCGGGTACGGATACTATGGTCGATGTTGCTATTTCTCCACTCGTTTGTAGCATGAAGTAGTTGCGTTTTGTTGTCTTTGATTTCATTCTCTGCCTTGTATATCTGATCACGAATCAGATCCTGGCGATATTTTATCGTGAAGGCTTGATTCCTTGCTGCTGGGTCGTGCACTTTAATATTAGTATATTTTGGTAGCAGTCTTTCCTGTAGACATATATTATTAAATATGACCGAAAAAGTAAGATTAATAATTCTAACACGACATATTCGACCTCGAGACACAAAAGAAGGTCACTACCAAAGATACCTTACAAGCAGAACTTATTGCAGAAGGAGGAAAGAATCGAGGCAACTACAGAAGCACCATACTGTCCCCCGAGCTTAAAGCGGCAGCTAAAAGCCTTCGTGAGAACAAGGAGATAGTTGTCAGGAGAGGTGACAAGTCGCCAATATATGTCATTCTTAAAAAAGACGAATATCTGGCGAAAATGAACATCATACTCTCTGACCAAACTAAGTTCCAAAGGGTAACGAAGGACACTACAGCCGAATTAAAAGCAAAGGTCAACAAACTGATCGAAACTGTGAACGCCAAGAAATCCGGACTCCACCTGCCAAAGATCATTGGGGAATATAAACCTGGATATGCGTATGGAAATGTCAAGACGCACAAGCCTGGAAACCCACTTCGGCCAATCATTAGCCAGATACCCACACCCACGTACAGACTGGCGAAGCGACTCAACGGCCTGCTGACTCCTTATGTTCCTTGCGCCTTCAGCCTGAAGTCTCCAAAGGAATTTGTGGACTTACTGCGGGGCACACGGGCCACAGGGATAAGAGCCTCGTTGGACGTAGAATCGCTGTTTACCAACGTACCTGTGGACGAGACAATCGGAATGATAGCCGACAGAGTGTATCGTGATCCAGCCTGTACTCCTCTTGACATGCCAGAAAGTATTCTGAGGAAACTACTCCAAGCTTGTACTAAAGAGGCACCCTTCTTGAGCCCGGATGGGCACATGTATAAGCAAGTAGATGGGGTCGCCATGGGTTCTCCCCTAGGTGTCCTGTTTGCAAACTTCTACATGGGTACCATCGAGCAAAAAGTCTTAGTCGACATGAACTTGAAACCGGCCATATACTGCAGGTATGTTGACGACATTTTTACACAGGTACCTGATGTCAGACATCTGCAGGAGCTGAAGGAGGCATTTGAGCAGAGTTCCGTGCTGCGTTTCACTTATGAGACGGAAAAGGATGGGAAGCTGCCTTTTCTAGATGTAACAGTCATGGAAAAGGGCGGAGGTTTCCACACTGCAGTCTACACTAAGGAAACAAACATAGGAATGTGCCTAAATGCCAACAGCGACTGCCCTGACAGGTACAAGAGGAGTGTTGTTAACGCATACGTCGACCGTGCTCTCAGCCACAGCTCAGAATGGAAGCAAGTCGACGAAGAACTCTGTAGGGTAAGGCAGGTTCTAGTCAATAACGGCTTCTCCAATGGTTTCATCGAAGACATCATAAGAAGGAAAGTGAAAAGCCATGCAACCTCTGAAGAGACAACTAACACAACACCTATACCCCCTATTAGACTATTTTACAGGAACTTCTTTTCCACAGCTCATAAAACGGAGGAAAGGGTCCTGAAAGATATTGTTAATAGAAACGTTATCCCTACAGACAAAAATCAGAGGATACAACTGACGATTTACTATAAAACCAGAAAAACGGCCAGCCTACTCATGAGAAACTCTCCAGACACAAAACAGAACGCTTTAAAAGAGACTAACGTCGTCTATGCCTTCAAATGCCCACTTGGGGACTGTAAGCTCCAAAAAACCCAGTATATAGGCAAGACAACAACATCTCTTTCTAGGCGTTTAACGATGCATAAGCAACAGGGCTCCATTAAGGAACATATAATCTCTTCCCATAACCAAACCATCGCCAGAGAAATCCTAGTAAACAACACAGAAATCATCGATAGATACAGCGATAGCAGGCGGCTTGACGTTTGCGAGGCACTACACATCAAGAAGTCAACACCAGCAATCAACAGCCAATTATTGCACAACTATATTCTACCCACCTCAAGACTCCGCTCCAATATAGAAGCATCAAGAAATATGGACCAATAGGCTTTCTACAAACACTTCTATTCAATACCCATTGTTTCTGTTCTGTCTTGTGTTGATACTTTTAATACCCTATTAATATCCCCTAATGCCACATCATTATATGCCACATCATCCCTCCCACCTCACTCAAATGTAGATATAATAGCAGAGATACGTTAGTTCTAATCAGTTGTGTATTTGTGAAGTCTTTGAAAATGTAATAAGTTTTACGAAACGCGCCCGTGTCGCGTCAGACTAGAAATAAAAATGAATTTTGGAGAAGTGATTTTTGATTTACCTCCAACAGTGAAGCGTAATGTACGAAAGATTGAGAAAATTCGTGTTAGAATTATTAATCTTACTTTTTCGGTCATATTTAATAATATATATATATATATATATATATATATATATATATATATATATATATATATATATATATATATATATATATATATATATATATATATATATAATGTCGTACCTAGTAGCAAGAACGCACTTCTCGGCCTACTATGCAAGGCCCGATTTGCCTAATAAGCCAAGTTTTCATAAATTAATGTGTTTTTCGACTACCTAACCTAACTTTTTCGGCTACCTAACCTAACCTATAAAGATAGGTTAGGTTAGGTTAGGTTAGGTAGGGTTGGTTAGGTTCGGTCATAAATCTACGTTAATTTTAACTCCAATAAAAAAAAAATTGACCTCATACATAATGAAATGGGTAGCTTTATCATTTCATAAGAAAAAAATTTGAGAAAATACATTAATTCAGGAAAACTTGGCTTATTAGGCAAATCGGGCCTTGCATAGTAGGCTGAGAAGTGCGTTCTTGCTACTAGGTACGACATTATATATATATATATATATATATATATATATATATATATATATATATATATATATATATATATATATATATATATATATATATATATATATATGTCGTACCTAATAGCCAGAACGCACTTCTGAGCCTACTATTCAAGGCCCGATTTGCCTAATAAGCCAAGTTTTCATGAATTAATGTTTTTTCGTCTACCTAACCTACCTAACCTAACCTAACCTAACCTAACCTAGCTTTTTTTGGCTACCTAACCTAACCTTACCTATAAATATAGGTTAGGTTAGGTTAGGTAGGGTTGGTTAGGTTCGGTCATATATCTACGTTAATTTTAACTCCAATAAAAAAAAATTGACCTCATACATAGAGAAAAGGGTTGCTTTATCATTTCATAAGAAAAAAATTATAGTAAATATATTAATTCAGGAAAACTTGGCTTATTAGGCAAATCGGGCATTGAATAGTAGGCTGAGAAGTGAGTTCTGGCTACTAGGTACGACATATATATATATATATATATATATATATATATATATATATATATATATATATATATATATATATATATAAATATATATATATATATATATATATATATATATATATATATATATATATATATATATATATATAAATATCTTTGTTTTACTCCTTGATGATGAGTCAAAGTGTACGCAGGAACCAACATATTTACTGGTTCCTATTTACACAAAACCTGCAATTATAAAAACTTAATACATAGTCTTGAGTTTATATATGATGAAACTATAATGTCATATATACCCCAAGTTTTCAACTTAAAATACTCTAAATCATTTATTGATAAATCCAGTCAAATTGCTCGTATATCTTACTGTAGTTTGAAAAAGAAAGTACTCAACATTAAGAATAAATGAACTCTGTCATTTCATTATAATTTCAATTAAATTCCTAAATTATTAAAATAATTTAATATCAATGTAGCATATAGGAATCTTGATATCATAAAAATACATTCTCCAGGAAGTTGAAATAGATGCGAGTATAAAATTTCATGTAAAAATTGAAATAAGTTCTGTGTTGGACAAACTGGTAAACATCTTGGTCAGATAATAAAGCAACATCAGTATTCTATAAGTACAGGTCAGGAGTTCAGAGTATTATTTGTTCCCTTAAGAGATTGTAACTTTTTGTAACAATTGTAATGATTGTAATAATTTCATGCAAAGTTGTGGAGTGTAAATCAGTTACTGAAAGAAATATTATTGATTCTTCGTTTATAAAAAATAGTGAATTAGATTATATTAACGTAAGTCCAGGATTATATAAATTATATAACTCTATACTTGGTATGATTTGTGATAGGTATAAAATTATGTAAACAATATATGTATGTGCAATATAATACCCGAATACCCCAGTTAATGTCCACTGTATACCACAGTTAATGACCACTGTATACCATAGTTAATGTCCACTGTATACCCCAGTTAATGTCCACTGTATACCACAGTTAATGTCCACTGTATACCACAGTTAATGTCCACTGTATACCACAGTTAATGTCCACTGTATACCCCAGTTAATGTCCACTGTATACCACAGTTAATGTCCACTGTATACCACAGTTAATGTCCACTGTATACCACAGTTAATGTCCACTGTATACCACAGTTAATGTCCACTGTATACCACAGTTAATGTCCACTGTATACCACAGTTAATGTCCACTGTATACCACAGTTAATGTCCACTGTATACCACAGTTAATGTCCACTGTATACCACAGTTAATGTCCACTGTATACCACAGTTAATGTCCACTGTATACCACAGTTAATGTCCACTGTATACCCCAGTTAATGTCCACTGTATACCACAGTTAATGTCCACTGTATACCACAGTTAATGTCCACTGTATACCACAGTTAATGTCCACTGTATACCACAGTTAATGTCCACTGTATACCCCAGTTAATGTCCACTGTATACCACAGTTAATGTCCACTGTATACCACAGTTAATGTCCACTGTATACCACAGTTAATGTCCACTGTATACCACAGTTAATGTCCACTGTATACCACAGTTAATGTCCACTGTATACCACAGTTAATGTCCACTGTATACCACAGTTAATGTCCACTGTATACCCCAGTTAATGTCCACTGTATACCACAGTTAATGTCCACTGTATACCACAGTTAATGTCCACTGTATACCACAGTTAATGTCCACTGTATACCACAGTTAATGTCCACTGTATACCACAGTTAATGTCCACTGTATACCATAGTTAATGTCCACTGTATACCACAGTTAATGTCCACTGTATACCACAGTTAATGTCCACTGTATACCACAGTTAATGTCCACTGTATACCACAGTTAATGTCCACTGTATACCACTGTTAATGTCCACTGTATACCACAGTTAATGTCCACTGTATACCGCTGTTAATGTCCACTGTATACCACAGTTAATGTCCACTGTATACCACAGTTAATGTCCACTGTATACCACAGTTAATGTCCACTGTATACCACAGTTAATGTCCACTGTATACCACAGTTAATGTCCACTGTATACCATAGTTAATGTCCACTGTATACCACAGTTAATGTCCACTGTATACCACAGTTAATGTCCACTTAATCTTCCTACCTTCATGTCACCTCCATTAATCAATATTTAGGTTTATGAATCTTTGTCTGGTTAGGTGAAGTGGGGTGGATATATATATATATATATATATATATATGCAGAATAACCACATATGAAAAATAGAAAATGCTTAACGCGTTTTCGGCTAATTCGCCTTCATCAGAGCAAAGTAGAATCAGCATTTTCTATTTTTCATATGTGGTTATTCTGCATACTTGGATCAGTGTTTTTGTGATCATTGTTGCATATATATATATATATATATATATATATATATATATATATATATATATATATATATATATATATATATATATATATATATATATATAATATTGGTGTATACTGGCAGCAGGTTCTCTTTTATACATGTCCTTAAATATGACAGCATATTCTGTATTAACTATTTTCTGGTCTAGGGCTTCTATCCCTCTAACTAGTGTTCTTGTATCAGGGTTTAGTTGGAAGAAGAGTTCTCCAAAAGTCATCTTCGTTTTCGAGGTGAAGAAAAAGAAGTAAATATAGAATGTATTACACTTATTATATAATTGCACAACGTTTCGAACCTATATGGTTCATTCTCAAGTGATAAAAAAATACAAATCGTGTTAGATTTATACCAGTACGGGGTCAGGTGAAGAGAAATAGAATAAAGTAAAAGGTAAGGCAAAAATAGGGGACGAAGCACATATAATGATTAATCAGGTGTAATTGGCCTATTATGTTGGACATTGTCTTCTGTGTTGGCATCGTTATGTTCTTGTCTTGTCCTCACTCTCATGGTGGGTAGAGTAAATAGTTCCTTAATTTGGGTGTTCATGGTAGGTTGTTCTATTCTTATGTGGATTGCTTCAAGAATTTGTAATCGTCTTACATCTTGAGTTTTTTCTATTATACAAGTGGTTTTATTCGGCATTTCTCTTGTTAGGGTGATGTCATGGGCTTGTCTCGTGTGATTCCTGGGGGCACCGGATTGAAGATGGCATGTCAAACGCCTCGTCAGCTTGGTCGACGTCATAACTATGTACTTACATTGAAGGTTACATCCTTCGTGGGGGCAAGTGTACATGTATACAACGCTTGACTGCTGTAGAGGGTTCTCCGTCGGCTTCGGCCTGTTTTTGATAAGGAGTTCGGTAGTCTTCTTGGTTTTATAAAATATGGTCAGGTCTATGTTTTGGTTAGGAGTAATGCTTTTTACTCCTTTACGGATTATTTCTTTCATTATTCTTTCTTCTTTTTTATGTTCACTGTGCATAGTTGATTTGTAATATAATTTTATTGTAGGTATTGTGGTTTCTGTTCTAGGTTCAGGATTATACCATCGGTCCAAGTGTCTTCTTATAGCATCGTTTATTTCCAAGTAGCTATATCCATTGTTCACCAATACCTGAGTTATTCTTTCAAACTCTCTACTCTTTCTCTACTCTGAGTTATTCTTTCAAACTCTACGCTTATATTCATCGAGCGCTTACTCACTGTTCCGAATGGAGCAACGTGAGTAGAGAGTTTGAAAAAATGATTCAGGGATAATTCGCGGATTGGCAGATAGAAATATATGATGACATCAAAACAGGAAACTGCAGAATGTCCATATGTTCCACCTCATATTTATTTCCACCCATTCATTCATCTGTATGTCTAACCTACGCTTGAAACAATCCAGGGAGCCCACAGGTTACGGTAAACAGTAACCTGTTCCACAAATCAACAACATGATTTCCAAACCAGTATTTACCCAGGTCTTTGTTATTAATCCAAGTTGATCGAATTTTGTATCATTTCTTCGTGTTGTATTCTGCTATACCCTCCTCATCGGTATACCCTTCTATCCACCTGAATAGTTTACTCATATTCCCTCTTACTCTACACCTTTCTGGTGTACGTAAACTAAGTATAATTCAATTGCTCATTGAGATTTGTAAGTTTTGATAGTTGGAAAATTTTTATGTTGAATTATATTCTTTAATGTAACTGTTCTCACCAGACTGATGTGAGAGTGATCCCTGTGACTGTGGAGGCGGAGGCCGAAGGTGGCAGGAGTGGCACGAAGCGGCACTCTGTCACTCAGCCAGACCCGGGACCAACTCCCAGCAAGAGGCCCCAAGACCCATACACTCAAGGGCATCAACACTCGGCCTCCAGAGACAGAAGCACGAGCGGGAGACGACACACCTTCGGGGAGAGTCCGAGCGCGGAACGCAACAGAGATGAAGGCCTGAGGACGAAGGAGACGACCACCAGACGAGGAGTCAACGACACAGATGACGACCTCGACCACAGAAGGAAGAGCTATCCTGAGGGTGCCACTCCGAGGTCGACCTCTATCGACGCCGGCGGCAGCAGAAGAAGAAACAGAGACATAGCGGAAGATCCGGAAGACAAAGGCTGTCACAGGAGTCGAAGAAGAACCTCAAAATACGAGGAAGCGACGGAAATCAACATCCCGATCCGCTTAGAGCGTGTGGACGACGCTGAAACCGTTGCCGAGCTTCCCGCCACAAAGGCCTTCCAAGGCCTGGCAACTGCCCGGCCGAGTATACACAAAGATGCAGCAATACGGTCCCAAGAACAGGAGAGCGTCGGGGAGCGACCAGTCGTGCACCAGAATACTGAGAGTAAGACGCCAAAGACCTCAGGCAACACCTCGTGTGACTTCACTTCTGCCAAAGACAGACCCAACAATAACAACATTAGAGACAAGGAGAACATCAAGCCGTCTGAAGTCATCACGCCATGGACATACTCTAATATATACGTGAAACAATCTGAGGGCGGCGGAGAGGGCAGCGAGCTCCGGACAAATGACCCAAAATTAAAAGTAAACAAAGAGCAAGCCAGCCAGAGGAAATATCCCAAGCGTCAGGAGGAGGTTGAGGTGGTGACACCGGACGACACTGTGCCAGCTAGCGCCCAGATTAACAAACCCCTCCAGCACAAGCCAGATAAAGATGGCACTAGAGAGAGTTTCAAGCACCCAGACATACTGCCTAAACAAAATAAGGCAGAAGAAAGCCAGAAAAAAACTCCAGATCACAACAATTACCTGAGAAATTCCTCGCAAGACTCGCCACAGAGTCGAGACAAGTCCCCCATCGTCGGACGCGAAGTGAAGGTCGAGCAGAAGCAGTCAGACATGGAGGGTGACATGTTCAAGGACTGTTGGCAGAACTTCAGCAGCACCCTGCAGGAGGTGCTGGCTCGCCTGCAGGAGTTGTCTTCGGAACTGGGACAGTCCAAACCAGCCACCAAGACCTCGCCGTCCTCCTCAGCAGAGAGTTCCGCAAACTCCAGCAGACAGACGCCCCGCGACACGCCCAAGGAGCCATCGAGTACCCAGGTGAGTTCCCACACGCTCTGCTGTCCTCTGCCCCCCCAGCAGTCACCCTGTGACTCCAGCAAGTTTATTTTCATATATTTTTTTAGATTAGATTTAACTGTTTTAGGAAGTATAAGAAAATCATATGTATTATGTAATTATCTATATGTAATGACACCACTGTTGACCTGACTCTTGGTACTGTGAACATAATCCCGCTGCCTTATGATGAGTATTATTAAGACCTGTCAACCACTGGAGGGTTATTAAGACCACCACAATACTTTACTGATCAGCCAACAAGTTTGGTGTTGGGCTTAAGGGCTATCAACCTCTGGAGGGTTATTAAGACCACCACAATACCTTACTGATCAACCAACAAGTTTGGTGTTGGGCTTAAGGGCTATCAACCTCTGGAGGGTTATTAAGACCACCACAATACCTTACTGATCAACCAACAAGTTTGGTGTTGGGCTTAAGGGCTATCAACCTCTGGAGGGTTATTAAGACCACCACAATACCTTACTGATCAACCAACAAGTTTGGTGTTGGGCTTAAGGGCTATCAACCTCTGGAGGGTTATTAAGACCACCACAATACTTTACTGATCAGCCAACAAGTTTGGTGTTGGGCTTAAGGGCTATCAACCTCTGGAGGGTTATTAAGACCACCACAATACCTTACTGATCAACCAACAAGTTTGGTGTTGGGCTTAAGGGCTATCAACCTCTGGAGGGTTATTAAGACCACCACAATACCTTACTGACCAGCCAACAAGTTTGCTGTTGGGCTTAAGGCCTATCAACCTCTGGAGGGTTATTAAGACCACCACAATACTTTACTGACCAACCAACAAGTTTGCTGTTGGGCTTAAGGCCTATCAACCTCTGGAGGGTTATTAAGACCACCACCTGGGAATATATTCCGACATTCCCTCCAGAACCTCAGTAGATGTGACCCGGTCACAGCTGCTCTGCGCGTCGTACTAGAGCGGGATCCGCAGGGCGCCCCCTTGCCCTCCCAGCGTCGTCGCACACCTTCCGTCACAGGCTAACAGCCACGAGTTCTTGGCACTTCTTTGCCTACTAAACTTGGCTTCTTCATATTCCCCGGGAGTACCTAATCCTCTGCGACAATGGTAGACAGCATTGGGTGCCCAAATCCACTGAGCGAGGATCCCAGAACCTCCAATCTCGAGAGCACACTGACGCACTTCTGCTCGCGTCAAAGGTCTGTGAAAATATACTGGCTCAGTGACCTGCAGGTCCTGAGCCAGGCCTTCCGGTGATGTCACAGCAGGCTGTGATTGGTTAGTCACGTCACGTGACCTCGGCCAGCCAATCGCCAGCTTGCTGGCGCCCTAATGTCTTGGCGCCAAACCGATAGAGACGTCGCCATCTTTTATGTACATGGGGCGTAACACCCCCTTACCTGCAAAACTTATAAATGATAATTTCTCCATAAATATGTAATCTATCAAGAAGTGTCTCATATCGAATGACTCTGCATGTCAGGGAACCTGCAAGGTAAGTGAACATGACTTAACGCTGGCAATGGGGAGAAACATTAGAGAGCACCGTAACACCAACCAGCAAGTTTGGTGTTGGACTTAAGGCCAATCAACCTCTGGAGGATTATTAAGACCACCACAAAAATTTACTGACCAACCAGCAAGTTTGGTGTTGGCCTTAAGACCTATGAACCTCTAGAGGTTGATAGGTCATAACCTTGTAATGTACATCACTATATGTAGAATATGGTATACATCATCGAGAATATATCATATTATCGTTGTTTTCTGCTGCTTCGTATACTATGGGGTCAGATTGTATTCTGTTGTTGTTTTCTCGGCTATGAACCTTGACTAACAGTACCTCTCTGGACTCTCTCACAATCAGATTAGACAATTACAGTATTATTAAGTATCTGGCAACTCCATCGTAACCCTTAAGGGTTCCTTTATCAACAGGAATCATCAACAGCGCCCAGGGTCTCAGAGTCTATCGGCACGAACCTGTAACAACGTTCTAGGTCCCTGTACTTGTCAGTTTTCTGGGTCTCCCTGAAGGTGGCCGCCCTACCTCCCTCTGCTATACTGCGAGGTAGATAGGTATTAGCCAATGTAGACGTGCATGTGTAGTCTTATACTACTTGTCTACCCTCCCTCCTTGGCTGCAGGGTGACTCCGTATGGGCGTTTGTGGCTGTTGTCAGGTCTGCACAACTGAGGTTCCCTTTGTGCTGGACACCCAGCTGTAGCCAAACTTCTCTTGATGATGTCATTGACTGCTTCATGCCAGGCAATCTTTCCTGGTGACTCATGACAGATGTGACCATGACTGCCGTGACCATGACTGCCGTATTGGTCTGCCGACGCATAGCAGCAGATACACCGGTGTTCGGTGAAGAAAGGAACGGCATGGCGCAGGGCAACACCAATACTTAGGCCCCGATGGTCCAGGCGGGTGCCCAAGGTGGAATTAGGAACAGCAAACAGGAAGTCCCCGGCATGGGGAGCTTGCACAGCGAGGAGACGTGCTTTGTCCTTCCCAGAAGCTGCCTCCAGCAATGCTGTGGTAATGTTCTCCACTATGGGGCTATCCCCATTTGGCCTGTTTGCAGTCGTTTGGAAAAGTTGGATGAGGATTTGAGAATTGGCAAGACGGTTTGTACTGCATCTATGATTGGTTGGCTAGATGAGATGATTTCACACTTTGATGGATTTAGGGCGAGTCTTAACTCCTCTCCCATAGATTTCACCAGCTGCAGATCCCCCTAGAAGAAACTCCTGTGTCCCTGCCAGGGTGCCATCGTCCAGGAACCAGATGTTGAATTCGCTGGTCAACCTGCTGGTGACCTCTTTAGCTGCCATGCAGGAAAGGAAAGGGGCAAGTGGGTCTCCCTGCTAAACACCTTCTGCAGAAACAACTTCATTTTCCCCAAACAACAGTGTCGATTCCATACTGAACCCTGCTGAAACGAAGGGGAGTAGACCAGGAAAGCATGGTCGAACTGCTTCCAGTACCATATCCATTTTTACCTGGTTGAAAGCATTTTTAAAGTCTAATTTAATTAATGCCTTATGTTCTGGGAGGTGTTTAATATAGGCTCGTGCTGCATGAGCTGCCGCTTCACAGCCATGGGGGACACCAAAGCCTAGTTGATGGGGTCGAAGCATTGTTGCAGCTTCCGTGCCGATGATTTTGACAGCTGCCCTGGTAACGAGGCGCCGAGGTGTGTTACCCACGGCAATGGGTCGGACTCCACCATCCTTATTCTTAAGGGCACACAGGGATGCTCTGAAGAAGGGGTCAACGACTGCCCCTCTGGGATCAGCCCAGTGAGGCAGTCGTTGACAAACTTCGTGACCTCTGACAGTAATGTCTCGGCAACTTTGCTGAGAACTGGGTTCGTCATCTCCTTGAGGTGCTGAGGTCTTACTCCAGTGTATCCCCCTGCTGACCCTGGTGGAAATGACATGATGGCTTTGTATACCTCTGACGCTTGGAGGAATAGCGGTCCCATGTCTGGGACATTTGTGTCCCGAGCAGTGGGTTCCCATGGTACTCTGGGAGGGTGCTTCTCTCTCAGTGAGTCGGCAGTTGCTGTATTTCTAGGGGCGATTGTGTCTTCACTGGTAAGTAACCTAATTGCTCCTACTGTGTTGCCCTCTTTAATTTTTAGGGTCACTTGTGTTTCTAGTTTAAAATTGTCATTGGAACTCTAGGGTCTGCCACGACGGTTTTTGCGTTGAGGCAACCCGTTCTCGCAAATTTAATAAGTCAATATTGACTTATTAAATATGTGCATAGGTGACATACTTAACATAATAGTTTCCCTTGAAAAGCTTCATAGAAAACACCGACCTTATCTAACCTTCTTAGTATGTTAAGATAAGCATCTTATTGCTTCGTAATTACAATTATTACCTAACCTATACCTATAAAAGGTTAAGTAACAATTGTAATTACGAAGCTATAAGATGCTTATTTTAACATACTAAGTAGGTTAGGTAAGGTCGGTGTTTTCTATGAAGCTTTTCAAGGGAAACTATTATGTTTAGTATGTCACCTATGCGCAACAAATAAGTCAATATTGACTTATTAAATTTGCGAGAACGGGTGCGTTGAGGAGGGATGGGGATCAAGTTGTCAGCTCTGGGGAAATTATTCATTGCCCTAGTGACTGATGAGGCTAGTGACTGATGAGGCTAGTGACTGATGAGGCTAGTGACTGATGAGGCTAGTGACTGATGAGGCTAGTGACTGATGAGGCTAGTGACTGATGAGGCTAGTGACTGATGAGGCTAGTGACTGATGAGGCTAGTGACTTGCCTCCTCTTGCAGGTACGCCTAAGCAAATATTGCCAAACAGGAGCAAATTATGCCATGCTTTGATGGTGGCTGCAGCATTAAGATTTTCAGACCGTTCATTTACTTTCCTTAAAAGGTCTGTATATTTTCCTGCTGCAAATGGGCGCGCTGCTTTACGAATGTGGGGAAGAGTTCTGGTGGTGGATGCTTTGATGGCCCCCAGGAGGTCATCTGATGGCCCCCAGGAGGTCATCTGATGGCCCCCAGGAGGTCATCTGATGGCCCCCAGGAGGTCATCTGATGGCTCCCAGGAGGTCATCTGATGGCCCCCAGGAGGTCATCTGATGGCCCCCAGGAGGTCATCTGATGGCCCCCAGGAGGTCATCTGATGGCCCCCAGGAGGTCATCTGATGGCTCCCAGGAGGTCATCTGATGGCCCCCAGGAGGTCATCTGATGGCCCCCAGGAGGTCATCTGATGGCCCCCAGGAGGTCATCTGATGGCCCCCAGGAGGTCATCTGATGGCTCCCAGGAGGTCATCTGATGGCCCCCAGGAGGTCATCTGATGGCCCCCAGGAGGTCATCTGATGGCCCCCAGGAGGTCATCTGATGGCTCCCAGGAGGTCATCTGATGGCTCCCAGGAGGTCATCTGATGGCCCCCAGGAGGTCATCTGATGGCCCCCAGGTCATCTGATGGCCCCCAGGAGGTCATCTGATGACCCCCAGGAGGTCATCTGATGGCTCCCAGGAGGTCATCTGATGGCCCCCAGGTCATCTGATGGCCCCCAGGAGGTCATCTGATGACCCCCAGGAGGTCATCTGATGGCCCCCAGGAGGTCATCTGATGGCTCCCAGGAGGTCATCTGATGGCCCCCAGGAGGTCATCTGATGGCCCCCAGGAGGTCATCTGATGGCTCCCAGGAGGTCATCTGATGGCCCCCAGGAGGTCATCTGATGGCCCCCAGGAGGTCATCTGATGGCCCCCAGGAGGTCATCTGATGACCCCCAGGAGGTCATCTGATGGCTCCCAGGAGGTCATCTGATGGCCCCCAGGAGGTCATCTGATGACATGAAGTTTGCTGGGATGTGTGGGGGTGCCGGGGGGACCTGTGGGGACGGTGCCCTGACGTTACCAGTGGTTCAGGAGGGCTCTGATGTTACCAGTGGGGGGGGGAGGCGGGCTCTGACGTTACCAGTGGTTCAGGAGGGCTCTGACGTTACCAGTGGGGGGGGGGGGGAGGCGGGCTCTGACGTTACCAGTGGTTCAGGAGGGCTCTGACGTTACCAGTGGGGGGGGGGATCTGACGTTACCAGAGGGGGGGGGGATCTGACGTTACCAGTGGGGGGGGGCTCTGACGTTACCAGTGGGCGGGCTCTGACGTTACCAGTGGGGAGGGGCACTGACGTTACCAGTGGGGGGCTCTGACGATACCAGTGGGTTCTCTGACGTTACCAGTGGGGGGGGGGGCTCTGACGATACCAGTGGGGGGGCGGCTCTGACGATACCAGTGGGTTCTCTGACGTTACCAGTGGGGGGGGGGGGCGGGCTCTGACGATACCAGTGGGGAGGGGCTCTGACGTTACCAGTGGGGGGGGCGGGCTCTGACGATACCAGTGGGGAGGGGCTCTGACGTTACCAGTGGGGGGGGCGGGCTCTGACGATACCAGTGGGGAGGGGCTCTGACGTTACCAGTGGGGGGCTCTGACGATACCAGTGGGTTCTCTGACGTTACCAGTGGGGGGAGCGGGCTCTGACGATACCAGTGGGGGGGGGGCGGCTCTGACGATACCAGTGGGGGGGGGGGCGGGCACTGACGTTACCAGTGGGGGGAGCGGGCTCTGACGATACCAGTGGGGAGGGCGGGCTCTGACGTTACCAGTGGGGGGGGCTCTGACGTTACCAGCGGGGAGGGGCGGGCTCTGACGTTCCCAGTGGGGGGGGGGGGGCGGGCTCTGACGTTATCAATGGGGGGGGGGGGCTCTGACGTTCCCAGTGGGGGGGGGGGCGGGCTCTGACGTTACCAGTGGGGGGCTCTGACGATACCAGTGGGGGGCGGGCGGGCGGGCTCTGACGTTACCAGTGGGGGCGGGCGGGCTCTGACGTTACCAGTGGGGGGGCGGGCTCTGACGTTGCCAGTGGGGGGGGGGCGGGCTCTGACGTTACCAGTGGGGGGGGCGGGCTCTGACGTTACCAGTGGGGGGGCGGGCTCTGACGTTACCAGTGGGGGGGGGGCGGGCTCTGACGTTACCAGTGGGGGGGGGGGCGGGCTCTGACGTTACCAGTGGGGGGGGGGGGGGCTGGCTCTGACGTTACCAGTGGGGGGGGGGGCGGGCTCTGACGTTACCAGTGGGGGGGGCGGGCTCTGACGTTACCAGTGGGGGGTGCGGGCTCTGACGTTACCAGTGGGGGGGGGGCTCTGACGTTACCAGTGATGGGGGGGGGCGGGCTCTGACGTTACCAGAGGGGGGCGGGCTCTGACGTTACCAGTGGGGGGAGGGGGCTCTGACGTTACCAGTGAGGTTGGCTCTGACGTTACCAGTGGGGGGGGGCGGGCTCTGACGTTACCAGTGGGGTTGGCTCTGACGTTACCAGTGGGGTTGGCTCTGACGTTACCAGTGGGGTTGGCTCTGACGTTACCAGTGGGGTTGGCTCTGACGTTACCAGTGGGGTTGGCTCTGACGTTACCAGAGGGGGGCGGGCTCTGACGTTACCAGTGGGGGGGGGGCTCTGACGATACCAGTGGGGGGGCGGGCTCTGACGTTACCAGTGGGGGGGGGGCGGTGCTCTGACGTTACCAGTGGGGGGCGGGCTCTGACGTTACCAGTGGGGGGCGGGCGGGCTCTGACGTTACCAGTGGGGGGGGGGCTCTGACGTTACCAGTGGGGGGCGGGGGTGGCGAGGGGCGCCGCCAGTGGTGGTGATCAATGTGCTGGCGTCTACCTCGGGGTGAGAGGCGCCACTCTGGACATTATATATATATATAAGATGCAGGTGGCCGCTTCCTCCCGCTCTCGCCGCTAACTTCTGGCTGTGTAAGCCTGGACCAGGAACACCACGTCCCCGGGCTTACCAGGCTACCGTAGGGGGATCGAAGCCGGTGGATCACCAGTGTCGAATCGGCCTTAGTTCTGTTTGGCGCCACAAGTCCGGTTGGCGCCGTCTCCCCGACATGCAGATGACAGACAATCATCGTCTACCTGATTGGTAACCACAGTGGCTACGTGTACCTGAGTGTGGAGGTGAGTGTTGGCATGTTATCTGGTCTATATGGTGACCATCGGTGTTGGTCGCCATGTTTCTGGACTGCGGTTCGAATGCTCTGAAGTCCTCAGCAGGTGTTCCAGCTGCCCGCTCTTCGTCTGCCTCGCCTTCGGTGTTTAATTCGTCGTCTCGCTGTCCTGCACCATGCTGGGTTCGTGCCCCCTATCTGGAGCTTGTGTGTTGGTGCACCGCGAGGTTTCCTCCATATGCTCAGGCTCGCTTTTGCCAGGTTTTACCTGTTGCGTCTCCTGTGGGTCGTGTGTCCTTCCACCACCGTCCATTTTTTCTCTCAGGACGTCTCACAAGAGTCAGTTTGTGTTAGTGATCTCTCTCTCCTCTCCCTCAAGGTGGGTGAGAGAAGACACGAGGTGGTCTCTCACAGTGAGGTATTCTACCTAGAGAAAGGAATCACATTTGATTCACGGAAGCACGGTGCACATCTGGGGTCAGATTCATGAAAGCACTTACGCAAGTACTTACGAACGTGTACATTTTTCCTCAATCTTTGACGGCTTTGGTTACATTTATTAAACAGTTTACAAACATGAAAACTTTCCCATTCAACTGTTGTAATTGTTATAAACAGCCTCGTGGTGCTTCGGAGCTCATTAACTGTTTAATAAATGTAAACAAAGCCGCCAAGGATTGAGAAAAGACGTACAGGTTCGTAAGTGCTTTCGTGAATCTGGCCCCTGGCTCTAAGCCTCTGACTGTAGGGATTAGCAGTGAGTGACTCACATAGCTGTGCGCTAAGCTACAGCTGACTGCAGCAGTCAGCTGTGCCTGTCTGTGTTTTGTTGTGATTCAACACAAAATAACCATGTAATTCAATGAGTTTGAAATTCAATGTGTATAGGAAACCAACCAATGTGTATAGGGAACCAACCAATGTGTATAGGGAACCAACCAATGTGTATAGGGAACCAACCAATGTATATAGGGAACCTAAAAATGTGTACAGAAAACCTACCAATGTGTGCACGTATGTTCATTTTACTCAAATCATCATATTCAGGTTAAGGTTAGGTTAGGTTAGGTTAGGTTAGGTTAGGTTAGGTTAAGAATGTTTCTCAGAGCCCTGAGAGTTAGGTTAGGTTAGGTTAGGTTAGGTTAAGAATGTTTCTCAGAGCCCTGAGAGTTTGCAGGCCGTAATTTTTTGACGAAGAAATAACAAAAAAATTGAAATTGTGAAGAAGTTAAAATACCCGAAATCAGTTTTGAATTTCTCGTTTAGTCCACCAAAAATGACGTTCTACAAACAAGCTCCCAAGTCTAAGCCAGAAATAAAAAGCTCGTTGGTATGACCATATATTGAATGGTCTAGAACATCTTGCCCTGAACAACCTCAATATTATCCCAGTGTTCAAAAATAATAACACAGTTAAGTCCATGTTAATTAAGCACTCGCCCTCGTCTATAACAGGTTGTGTGTACTCCATCCCTTGTAATGAGTGTGCGTGTGTTTACATCGGCCAGACTGGTAAATCTCTTTCTTCACGATTAAAGCAACATTCATATGCTACACGTACAGCCCAGCACTCCAGTGTATTGTGAACTCGTGTGTACTCCATCCCTTGTAATGAGTGTGCGTGTGTTTACATCGGCCAGACTGGTAAATCTCTTTCTTCACGATTAAAGCAACATTCATATGCTACACGTACAAACCAGCACTCAAGTGTATTGTGAACTCGTGTGTACTCCATCCTTTGTAATGAGTGTGCATGTGTTTACATCGGCCAGACTGGTAAATCTCTTTCTTCACGGTTAAAGCAACATTCATATGCTACACGTACAAACCAGCACTCAAGTGTATTGTGAACTCGTGTGTACTCCATCCCTTGTAATGAGTGTGCGTGTGTTTACATCGGCCAGACTGGTAAATCTCTTTCTTCACGATTAAAGCAACATTCATATGCTACACGTACAAACCAGCACTCAAGTGTATTGTGAACTCGTGTGTACTCCATCCCTTGTAATGAGTGTGCATGTGTTTACATCGGCCAGACTGGTAAATCTCTTTCCTCACGATTAAAGCAACATTCATATGCTACACGTACAGACCAGCACTCAAGTGTATTGTGAACTCGTGTGTGTACTCCATCCCTTGTAATGAGTGTGCGTGTGTTTACATCGGCCAGACTGGTAAATCTCTTTCCTCACGATTAAAGCAACATTCATATGCTACACGTACAGACCAGCACTCAAGTGTATTGTGAACTCGTGTGTACTCCATCCCTTGTAATGAGTGTGCGTGTGTTTACATTGGCCAGACTGGTAAATCTCTTTCCTCACGATTAAAGCAACATTCATATGCTACACGTACAGACCAGCACTCAAGTGTATTGTGAACTCGTGTGTACTCCATCCCTTGTAATGAGTGTGCATGTGTTTACATCGGTCAGACTGGTAAATCTCTTTCCTCATGATTAAAGCAACATTCATATGCTACACGTACAGCCCAGCACTCAAGTGAATTTACATTCCCGTTTATGTGATCATTCTTGCGACTTCAGAGGGGCAAAAATGTATTGTTAAAAGTAAGGGTTTAGTTGAATGAAATGTGTTTGAGTCCGCTCTGTTCAAACATTGTGACAACAGCCTTAATGTAAGCATGTACAAGTTGGATCCCTATATAAGCCTCAATATGGCACGTCAATACAATATAGGATCCATTTAACCCCCTTTTTGTCCCCTGTTATCTGTTGGGATCCCCTTTCTTATTCTTGTATATAGGTTAATATGCCTTTATTCTTACGTTCTTAATGGTCAATATATATATATATATATATATATATATATATATATATATATATATATATATATATATATATATATATATATATATATATATATATATATGTCGTACCTAGTAGCCAGAACGCACTTCTCAGCCTACTATGCAAGGCCCGATTTGCCTAATAAGCCAAGTTTTCCTGAATTTTTATATTTTCTCTAATTTTTTTCTTATGAAATGATAAAGCTACCCATTTCATTATTATGAGGTCAATTTTTTTTTATAGGAGTTAAAATCAACGTAGATATATGACCGAACCTAACCAACCCTACCTAACCTAACCAAACCTAGGTTAGGTTAGGTTAGGTTAGGTTAGGTTAGGTTAGATAGTCGAAAAACAATTAATTCATGAAAACTTAGCTTATTAGGCAAATCGGGCCTTGCATAGTAGGCTGAGAAGTGATTTCTGGCTACTAGGTACGACATGTATATATATATATATATATATATATATATATATATATATATATATATATATATATATAATTATTAAATATGAATCGAAAAAGTAAGATTAATAATTCTAACACGAATTTTCTCTATCTTTCTTACGTTTCTTTTCACTGTTGATGGTAATTCAAAGATCAATTCTCCAAAATTCATTTTTATTTCTAATCTGACGCGACACTTGAGCGCGTCTCGTAAAACTTATTACATTTTCAAAGACTTTAGTTTTCAAACACACAACTGAAACTGAATAGAGCTTACACATCTTCAATTTTATATCTACATTTGGGTGAGGTGGATGAGGTGTAAACAATCTTTCAACAATGGGTATTGAATGGGTATTAAATTCAAACACCAGACAGAACACGAAACAATGGGTATTGAATGGAAGTAATTGTAGAAAGCCTATTGGTCCATATTTCTTGATGCTTCTATATTGGAGCGGAGTCTTGAAGTGGGTAGAATATAGTTGTGCAATAATTGGCTGTTGATTGCTGGTGTTGACTTCTTGATGTGTAGTGCCTCGCAGACGTCAAGCCGCCTGCTATCGCTGTATCTATCGATGATTTCTGTGTTGTTTGCTAAGATTTCTCTGGTGATGGTTTGGTTGTGGGAAGAGATTATATGTTCCTTAATGGAGCCCTGTTGCTTATGCATCGTTAAACGCCTGGAAAGAGATGTTGTTGTCTTGCCTATATACTGGGTTTTTTGAGGCTTACAGTCCCCAAGAGGGCATTTGAAGGCATAGACGACGTTGGTCTCTTTTAAAGCGTTCTGTTTTGTGTCTGGAGAGTTTCTCATGAGTAGGATGGCCGTTTTTCTGGTTTTATAGTAAATCGTCAGTTGTATCCTCTGATTTTTGTCTGTAGGGATAACGTTCCTATCAACAATATCTTTCAGGACCCTTTCCTCCGTTTTATGAGCTGTGGAAAAGAAGTTCCTGTAAAATAGTCTAATAGGGGGTATAGGTGTTGTGTTAGTTGTCTCTTCAGAGGTTGCATGGCGTTTCACTTTCCTTCTTATGATGTCTTCGACGAAACCATTGGAGAAGCCGTTGTTGACTAGGACCTGCCTTACCCTACAGAGTTCTTCGTCGACTTGCTTCCATTCTGAGCTGTGGCTGAGAGCACGGTCGACATATGCGTTAACAACACTCCTCTTGTACCTGTCTGGGCAGTCGCTGTTGGCATTTAGGCACATTCCTATGTTTGTTTCCTTAGTGTAGACTGCAGTGTGGAAACCTCCGCTCTTTTCCATGACTGTTACATCTAGAAAGGGCAGCTTCCCATCCTTTTCCATCTCGTAAGTGAAACGCAGCACGGAACTCTGCTCAAATGCCTCCTTCAGCTCCTGCAGATGTCTGACATCAGGTACCTGTGTAAAAATGTCGTCAACATACCTGCAGTATATGGCCGGTTTCAAGTTCATGTCGACTAAGACTTTTTGCTCGATGGTACCCATGTAGAAGTTTGCAAACAGGACACCTAGGGGAGAACCCATGGCGACCCCATCTACTTGCTTATACATGTGCCCATCTGGGCTCAAGAAGGGTGCCTCTTTAGTACAAGCTTGGAGTAGTTTCCTCAGAATATTTTCTGGTATGTCAAGAGGAGTACAGGCTGGATCACGATACACTCTGTCGGCTATCATTCCGATTGTCTCGTCCACAGGTACGTTGGTGAACAGCGATTCTACGTCCAACGAGGCTCTTATCCCTGTGGCCCGTGTGCCCCGCAGTAAGTCAACAAATTCCTTTGGAGACTTCAGGCTGAAGGCGCAAGGAACATCAGGAGTCAGCAGGCCGTTGAGTCGCTTCGCCAGTCTGTACGTGGGTGTGGGTATCTGGCTAATGATTGGCCGAAGTGGGTTTCCAGGCTTGTGCGTCTTGACATTTCCATACGCATATCCAGGTTTATATTCCCCAATGATCTTTGGCAGGTGGAGTCCGGATTTCTTGGCGTTCACAGTTTCGATCAGTTTGTTGACCTTTGCTTTTAATTCGGCTGTAGTGTCCTTCGTTACCCTTTGGAACTTAGTTTGGTCAGAGAGTATGATGTTCATTTTCGCCAGATATTCGTCTTTTTTAAGAATGACATATATTGGCGACTTGTCACCTCTCCTGACAACTATCTCCTTGTTCTCACGAAGGCTTTTAGCTGCCGCTTTAAGCTCGGGGGACAGTATGGTGCTTCTGTAGTTGCCTCGATTCTTTCCTCCTTCTGCAATAAGTTCTGCTTGTAAGGTTTCTTTGGTAGTGACCTTCTTTTGTGTCTCGAGGTCGAATATGTCGTCCAACAGAATTTCCAACTCTACTTTCCGGGCTATCTCACTCGGTCTGGACATAACATGACAGTTTATGCCCAGATTTAGGAGAGTGACTTGGTCCTCAGTGAGGTTAATTCCTGCAAGGTTCAGGAAGCCATCTCTTGGTCGTGGAATTGCCATAGGTCCTCCATATAATGTTGTTAGTTTCTTGATAATCCTTGTTTCAGTGCTGAGGTGATGTTGGTCTGTGAGGATGTCGAGGTGTTGTTCAATGTTGTTCAGCTTGTACTAAAGAGGCACCCTTCTTGAGCCCGGATGGGCACATGTATAAGCAAGTAGATGGGGTCGCCATGGGTTCTCCCCTAGGTGTCCTGTTTGCAAACTTCTACATGGGTACCATCGAGCAAAAAGTCTTAGTCGACATGAACTTGAAACCGGCCATATACTGCAGGTATGTTGACGACATTTTTACACAGGTACCTGATGTCAGACATCTGCAGGAGCTGAAGGAGGCATTTGAGCAGAGTTCCGTGCTGCGTTTCACTTACGAGATGGAAAAGGATGGGAAGCTGCCCTTTCTAGATGTAACAGTCATGGAAAAGAGCGGAGGTTTCCACACTGCAATCTACGCTAAGGAAACAAACATAGGAATGTGCCTAAATGCCAACAGCGACTGCCCAGACAGGTACAAGAGGAGTGTTGTTAATGCATATGTCGACCGTGCTCTCAGCCACAGCTCAGAATGGAAGCAAGTCGACGAAGAACTCTGTAGGGTAAGGCAATAACGGCTTCTCCAATGGTTTCGTCGAAGACATCATAAGAAGGAAAGTGAAAAGCCATGCAACCTCTGAAGAGACAACTAACACAACACCTATACCCCCTATTAGACTATTTTACAGGAACTTCTTTTCCACAGCTCATAAAACGGAGGAAAGGGTCCTGAAAGATATTGTTAATAGAAACGTTATCCCTACAGACAAAAATCAGAGGATACAACTGACGATTTACTATAAAACCAGAAAAACGGCCAGCCTACTCATGAGAAACTCTCCAGACAAAACAGAACGCTTTAAAAGAGACTAACGTCGTCTATGCCTTCAAATGCCCACTTGGGGACTGTAAGCTCCAAAAAACCCAGTATATAGGCAAGACAACAACATCTCTTTCTAGGCGTTTAACGATGCATAAGCAACAGGGTTCCATTAAGGAACATATAATCTCTTCCCACAACCAAACCATCGCCAGAGAAATCCTAGTAAACAACACAGAAATCATCGATAGATACAGCGATAGCAGGCGGCTTGACGTTTGCGAGGCACTACACATCAAGAAGTCAACACCAGCAATCAACAGCCAATTATTGCACAACTATATTCTACCCACCTCAAGACTCCGCTCCAATATAGAAGCATCAAGAAATATGGACCAATAGGATTTCTACAAACACTTCTATTCAATATCCATTGCTTCGTGTTCTGTCTTGTGTTGATGAAATTAATACCCTATTAATACTCTTGTTCTGTCTTGTGTTGATGAAATTAATACCCTATTAATACCACACTTTGTTCTGTCTTGTGTTAATGCCACCTCACCCCATCCACCTCACTCAAATGTAGATATAAAATCGGAGATACGTAAGTTCTATTCAGTTGTTTATTTGTGAACTAAAGTCTTTGAAAATGTAATAAGTTTTACGAAACGCGCCCGTGTCGCGTCAGACTAGAAATAAAAATTAATTTTGGAGAATTGATTTTTGATTTACCTCCAACAGTGAAGCGTAATGTACGAAAGATTGAGAAAATTCGTGTTAGAATTATTAATCTTACTTTTTCGGTCATATTTAATAATATATATATATATATATATATATATATATATATATATATATATATATATATATATATATATTTATATATTTATATATATATATATATATATATGTCGTACCTAGTAGCCAGAACGCACTTCTCGGCCTACTATGCAAGGCCCGATTTGCCTAATAGGCCGCCGAGTGATTTTCTTTATTTTCAATAAATTGTTTCCAATTAGTTTATTTGAATTATTATTATTATATTATATTAATAACATAAATTATTGACTTAATTGTGTTAGTTTAGGTTAGGTTAGGTAGGGTTGGTTAGGTTAGGTAGGTTAGGTTAGGTAGGTTAGGTTAGGTTAGGTAGGGTTGGTTAGGTTAGGTTAGGTAGGTTAGGTTAGGTTAGGTTAGGTAGGGTTGGTTAGGTTAGGTTTGGTAGGTTAGGTTAGGTTAGGTAGGTTAGGATAGGTAGGTTAGGTTAGGTTAGGTAGGGTTGGTTAGGTTAGGTTAGGTAGGTTAGGTTAGGTTAGGTTAGGTAGGGTTGGTTAGGTTAGGTTAGGTAGGTTAGGTAGGGTTGGTTAGGTTAGGTTAGGTAGGTTAGGTTAGGTTAGGTAGGTTAGGTTAGGTAGGTTAGGTTAGGTTAGGTAGGGTTGGTTAGGTTAGGTAGGTTAGGTTAGGTTAGGTTAGGTAGGGTTGATTAGGTTAGGTAGGTTAGGTTAGGTTAGGTAGGTTAGGTTAGGTTAGGTTAGGTAGGTTAGGTTAGGTTAGGTTAGGTAGGTTAGGTTAGGTTAGGTTAGGTAGGTTAGGTTAGGTAGGTTAGGTTAGGTTAGGTAGGTTAGGTAGGTTAGGTTAGGTTAGGTTAGGTTAGGTAGGTTAGGTTAGGTTAGGTAGGTTAGGTTAGGTTAGGTAGGGTAGGTTAGGTTAGGTAGGTAAGGTAGGTTAGGTTAGGTTAGGTAGGGTAGGTTAGGTTAGGTAGGTAAGTTAGGTTAGGTAGGGTAGGGTAGGTTAGGTTAGGTAGGTAAGGTAGGTTAGGTTAGGTAGGTAGGTTAGGTTAGGTTAGGTTAGGTAGGTTAGGTAGGGTTGGTTAGGTTAGGTAGGTTAGGTTAGGTAAGGTAGGTTAGGTTAGGTTAGGTAGGGTAGGTTAGATTAGGTAGGTTAGGTTAGGTAGGTTAGGTTAGGTTAGGTAGGTAAGGTAGGTTAGGTTAGGTTAGGTAGGGTAGGTTAGGTTAGGTTAGGTTAGGTAGGTTAGGTTAGGTTAGGTTAGGTAGGTTAGGTTAGGTAGGTAAGGTAGGTTAGGTAGGTTAGGTAGGGTAGGTTAGGTTAGGTAGGTTAGGTTAGGTAGGTTAGGTTAGGTTAGGTAGGTAAGGTAGGATAGGTTAGGTTAGGTAGGGTAGGTTAGGTTAGGTAGGTTAGGTTAGGTAGGGTAGGGTAGGTTAGGTAAGGTAAGGTAGGTTAGGTTAGGTTAGGTAGGTAAGGTAGGTTAGGTAGGGTAGGTTAGGTTAGGTTAGGTTAGGTTAGGTAGGTTAGGTAGGGTAGGTTAGGTTAGGTTAGGTTAGGTTAGGTTAGGTAGGTAAGGTAGGTTAGGTTAGGTAGGTAAGGTAGGGTAGGTTAGGTAGGTTAGGTTAGGTTAGGTAGGGTAGGTTAGATTAGGTAGGTTAGGTTAGGTAGGTTAGGTTAGGTTAGGTTAGGTTAGGTAGGTTAGGTTAGGTAGGTTAGGTTAGGTAGGTTAGGTTAGGTTAGGTTAGGTAGGGTAGGTTAGATTAGGTAGGTTAGGTTAGGTAGGTTAGGTTAGGTAGGTTAGGTTAGGTAGGTTAGGTTAGGTTAGGTTAGGTAGGTAAGGTAGGTTAGGTAGGGTAGGGTAGGTTAGGTAGGTAAGGTAGGTTAGGTTAGGTAGGTAAGGTAGGTTAGGTTAGGTAGGTTAGGTTAGGTCATATATCTACGTTAGTTTTAACTAAAATTAAATTGTTTTTAACTCATACATTATAAAAGCTTTATCATTCCATAAGAATAAAATATTGAAAAATATATAAATTCAGGACAGCACACTGGACTTGTGATCCTGTGGTCCTGGGTTCGATCCCGGGCGCCGGCGAGAAACAATGGGCAGAGTTTCTTTCACCCTATGCCCCTGTTACCTAGCAGTAAAATAGGTACCTGGGTGTTAGTCAGCTGTCACGGGCTGCTTCCTGGGGGTGGAGGCCTGGTCGAGGACCGGGCCGCGGGGACACTAAAGCCCCGAAATCATCTCAAGATAACCTCAAGATAACGATTACAATAGGATGAAGCAGTTGAATATGGCAGGCAGTTCCCGCAGAGTTTAATCATTTATTTCAGAAAACTTGGCGCATTTCTGTATGAGTGCAGCCTTACTGCTGTCTTCTCAGGCACACCCTCATAGTGCCTCTGGAGTGTGCCAGTGCTGGCTACTGAACACCTGGCCCTGTATGACTATATAGTGTGCTGACCAGACTACACACTAGAAGGTGAAGGGACGACAACGTTTCAGTCCGTCGTGGACCATTCACAATCAACTTGAGAATGGCCCAGAACGGACCGAAACGTGGTCGTCCCTTCACCTTCTAGTGTGTGGTCTGGTTAACATACGTCAGCCACGTCTCATCGCCTGCATAACTATATTGTGTGTTAGGGACTTCTAGCATCATTTAGAGAGTGATGGGTGGTGGCTGAGTGGACAGCGCTCTAGACTCGTGGACCAAGGGACCGGAGTTCGAAAAAACAAATGGGCAGTTTCCTTCACCCTGGTTCCCCCTGTTACCTAGCAGTAAATAGGTACCCGGGAGTAAGAGAACTGCTACGGGCTGCTTCCTGTGTGTGTGTGTGTGTGTGTGTGTGTACTCACCTAATTGTACTCACCTAATTGTGCTTGCGGGGGTTGAGCTCTGGCTCTTTGGTCCCGCCTCTCAACTGTCAATCAACTGGTGTACAGATTCCTGAGCCTATTGGGCTCTATCATATCTACATTTGAAACTGTGTATGGAGTCAGCCTCCACCACATCACTTCCTAGTGCATTCCATTTACTAACTACTCTGACACTGAAAAAGTTCTTTCTAATGTCTCTGTGGCTCATTTGGGTACTCAACTTCCACCTGTGTCCCCTTGTTCGCGTCCCTCCAGTGTTGAATAATTCATCCTTGTTTACCCGGTCGATTCCCCTGAGGATTTTGTAGGTTGTGATCATGTCCCCCCTTACTCTTCTGTCTTCCAGTGTCGTAAGGTGCATTTCCCGCAGCCTTTCCTCATAACTCATGCCTCTTAGTTCTGGGACTAGTCTAGTAGCATACCTTTGGACTTTTTCCAGCTTCGTCTTGTGCTTGACAAGGTACGGGCTCCATGCTGGGGCCGCATACTCCAGGATTGGTCTTACATATGTTGTGTACAAGATTCTGAATGATTCCTTACACAGGTTCCTGAACGCTGTTGTGATGTTAGCCAGCCTCGCATATGCCGCAGACGTTATTCTCTTTATGTGGGCTTCAGGAGACAGGTTTGGTGTGATGTGTGTGTGTGTGTGTGTGTGTGTGTGTGTGTGTGTGTGTGTGTGTGTGTGTGTGTGTGTGTGTGTGTGAAAAAAGTAGTTAGTAACAGTTGATTGATTGACAGTTGAGAGGCGGGCCGAAAGAGCAGAGCTCAACCCCCGCAAGCACAACTAGATGATTACAACTAGGTGAATATAGTTATTTGAAACTCTGTAACCCTTCATATAGTCTAGGACAGGTGTGTAAATGTCCAGGTACCTTAGTATCACACACCTGGCTCTTGACCCACACTGTGTAACCCTTCATATAGTCTAGGGCAGGTGTATAAATGTCCAGGGACCTTAGTATCACACACCTGGCTCTTGACACACACAGTGTAACCCTTTATATAGTCTAGGACAGGTGTATAAATGTCCAGGTACCTTAGTATCACACACCTGGCTCTTGACACACACAGTGTAACCCTTCATATAGTCTAGGACAGGTGTATAAATGTCCAGGTACCTTAGTATCACACACCTGGCTCTTGACACACACTGTGTAACCCTTCATATAGTCTAGGACAGGTGTATAAATGTCCAGGTACCTTAGTATCACACACCTGGCTCTTGACACACACTGTGTAACCCTTCATAAAGTCTAGGACAGGTGTATAAATGTCCAGGTACCTTAGTATCACACCTGGCTCTTGACACACACTGTGTAACCCTTCATATAGTCTAGGGCAGGTGTGTAAATGTCCAGGTACCTTAGTATCACACACCTGGCTCTTGACCCACACTGTGTAACCCTTCATATAGTCTAGGGCAGGTGTATAAATGTCCAGGTACCTTAGTATCTCACACCTGGCTCTTGACACACACTGTGTAACCCTTCATATAGTCTAGGGCAGGTGTATAAATGTCCAGGTACCTTAGTATCACACACCTGGCTCTTGACACACACAGTGTAACCCTTCATATAGTCTAGGACAGGTGTATAAATGTCCAGGTACCTTAGTATCACACACCTGGCTCTTGACACACACAGTGTAACCCTTCATATAGTCTAGGACAGGTGTATAAATGTCCAGGTACCTTAGTATCACACACCTGGCTCTTGACACACACTGTGTAACCCTTCATATAGTCTAGGGCAGGTGTATAAATGTCCAGGTACCTTAGTATCACACACCTGGCTCTTGACACACACAGTGTAACCCTTCATATAGTCTAGGGCAGGTGTATAAATGTCCAGGGACCTTAGTATCACACACCTGGCTCTTGACACACACAGTGTAACCCTTCATATAGTCTAGGAGAGCTGGTTGGTCAGTAAGGTGTTGTGGTGGTCTTAATAACCCTCCAGTGGTTGACAGGCCTTAAGTCCAACACCAAACTTGCTGGTTGGTCAGTAAGGTGTTGTGGTGGTCTTAATAACCCTCCAGTGGTTGACAGGCCTTAAGTCCAACACCAAACTTGCTGGTTGGTCAGTAAGGTGTTGTGGTGGTCTTTAGGGAGTATAAGTGCCAAATATGCCAAAAATATGCAATAAATGAAAACTAGTTCGATTTCATTCCAACTTTTTTGACGAGTTGTATATGAAAAGAGTTTCATCTGGTCCAAGTCTCAACATCGTAGCATAAATTGGAAGCGAGAAAAAATATTGAATTGTGTGTCAAATTTTGTTCAAAATGTTCAAAAATGAACATCAAACCCAAGTGTGAACTGAAATCATGTCTATAACTCTCAGTAAGAACAATATCATATATTAGAAGTAAGTAAGTAATTATCAAAAGAAGGCACCAAACCGGGAAGGCTATGTAGCACCATCAAAGACGCAAAATAATCAGAGGGCGCTAAATATCACCAAGGATGCCAATACGAGAACAAAAACGCATAAGGCGAACGATATCAAAAGTATCCGAGTCACCAAGAAGTCTATCGAGGGACAGGTGACCGCGAGGGGCGGTCGGAAAGCAAGACACACGCTCGTCCTGGAAGTCAGGACATTCAAGAAGGACATGCACGACCGTAAGAGGGACAATGCAACTAGGACAATAAGGAGCAGGGCGGCGCTCCATCAAGTGACCATGGGTTAAGCGAGTATGGCCAATACGCAACCTCGCCAGAGCTGTTTCCCACCGCCGGTTACGGTGGAAGGAGGACGGCCACGAGGAAACACAACATTTAAGAGTACGGAGCTTGTTACCAGTAACAGACAACCAAGAAGAAGCCTATCTGTAAGTGTGCCAATTTTGGAGGAAATTGGTTGATGTCAACCTCAGCCATAGATGGCAGCACCTTAAACTTTATTTTTTACTAATATATTTTCAAGTAACATAAACATTCTTATAACTCATTTCTTATTCAATTTACATGAAACTTACACATTATATGTAGAGTTTATGTATATACAAATCTACATAAAACATTTTTTCCAAAGTTCATTCATTGATTTTATAATAGCAATAAACCATGATATATTTTCATCATTTTTTATGGAACTTTGACTATTTGTATTAAAAAAAACTAAACATATTTTGGAAAATCCTCTAAATCAGAACCTTTATGATATACTAATGTGATGGAAGAGTGACATAGAAATGATTTAATTTGAAACTTGTGGTTGTAGTTGCGATTTGAAAATATGTCAAATTCGTTGAAAAGAAATCTCCCTTTCTATGTAGGCTGCAGTACTGAAACTTTGAACAAAATCTCCCTTTCTATGTAGGCTGCAGTACTGAAACTTTGAACAAAATCTCCCTTTCTATGTAGGCTGCAGTACTGAAACTTGGAACAAAATCTCCCTTTCTATGTAGGCTGCAGTACTGAAACTTGGAACAAAATCTCCCTTTCTATGTAGGCTGCAGTACTGAAACTTGGAACAATTGCAGCACTTTTCAGATACAACAAGTGAAAAATAATTGGTTGACATTGAACAACTTATAAGGAACGAAGTTATGCCCACTTAATAACCCTCCAGAGGTTGATAGGCCTTAAGTCCAACACCAAACGAGCTGGTTGGTCAGTAAGGTGTTGTGGTGGTCTTAATAACCCTCCAGTGGTTGATAGGTCTTAAGTCCAACACCAAACTTGTTGGTTGGTCAGTAAGGTGCTGTGGTGGTCTTAATAACCCTCCAGAGATTGATAGGCCTTAAGTCCAACACCAAACTTGTTGGTTGGTCAGTAAGGTGTTGTGGTGGTCTTAATAACCCTCCAGAGATTGATAGGCCTTAAGTCCAACACCAAACTTACTGGTTGGTCAGTAAGGTGTTGTGGTGGTCTTAATAACCCTCCAGAGGTTGATAGGCCTTAAGTCCAACACCAAACTTACTGGTTGGTCAGTAAGGTGTTGTGGTGGTCTTAATAACCCTCCAGAGGTTGATAGGCCTTAAGTCCAACACCAAACTTACTGGTTGGTCAGTAAGGTGTTGTGGTGGTCTTAATAACCCTCCAGAGGTTGATAGGCCTTACGTCCAACACCAAACCAATATGTTATTACGTATCATAATTAAGTGTGAATTACCTGGTTCGAGCCCCTGCACCCCCCCCCCCCCACCAGTGGACGGATTGCAATACAATTTTATTTAAACTTTACTGACAAGTAGTTAGGTAATGATTAGTGGGATATTATCCCTTAATGACCTCCTGTGAGGGCGTGTTCTCTAGTTCTCTCACCTGTGGTGTTCTCTAGTTCTCTCAGCTGTGTTCTCTAGTTCTCTCACCTGTGGTGTTCTCTAGTTCTCTCACCTGTGGTGTTCTCTAGTTCTCTCACCTGTGGTGTTCTCTAGTTCTCTCACCTGTGGTGTTCTCTAGCTCTCTCAACTGTGGTGTTCTCTCACCTGTAGTGTTCACCAGTTCTCTCACCTGCGGTGTTCACCAGTTCTCTCGCCTATGGTGTTCTCTAGTTCTCTCACCTGTGGTGTTCCCTAGTTCTCTCACCTGTGGTGTTCTCTAGTTCTCTCACCTGTGGTGTTCTCTAGTTCTCTCACCTGTGGTGTTCTCTAGTTCTCTCACCTGTGGTGTTCTCTAGTTCTCTCACCTGTGGTGTTCTCTAGTTCTCTCACCTGTGGTGTTCTCTAGTTCTCTCACCTGTGGTGTTCTCTAGTTCTCTCACCTGTGTTCTCTAGTTCTCTCACCTGTGGTGTTCTCTAGTTCTCTCACCTGTGGTGTTCTCTAGTTCTCTCACCTGTGGTGTTCTCTAGTTCTCTCACCTGTGGTGTTCTCTAGTTCTCTCACCTGTGGTGTTCTCTAGCTCTCTCAACTGTGGTGTTCTCTCACCTGTGGTGTTCTCTAGTTCTCTCACCTGTGGTGTTCACCAGTTCTCTCACCTGTGGTGTTCACCAGTTCTCTCACCTGCGGTGTTCTCTAGTTCTCTCACCTGTGGTGTTCTCTAGTTCTCTCACCTGTGGTGTTCTCTAGTTCTCTCACCTGTGGTGTTCTCTAGTTCTCTCACCTGTGGTGTTCTCTAGTTCTCTCACCTGTGGTGTTCTCTAGTTCTCTCACCTGTGGTGTTCTCTAGTTCTCTCACCTGTGGTGTTCTCTAGTTCTCTCACCTGTGGTGTTCTCTAGTTCTCTCACCTGTGGTGTTCTCTAGTTCTCTCACCTGTGGTGTTCTCTAGTTCTCTCACCTGTGGTGTTCTCTAGTTCTCTCACCTGTGGTGTTCTCTAGTTCTCTCACCTGTGGTGTTCTCTAGTTCTCTCACCTGTGGAGTTCTCTAGTTCTCTCACCTGTGGAGTTCTCTAGTTCTCTCACCTTTGGTGTTCTCTAGTTCTCTCACCTTTGGTGTTCTCTAGTTCTCTCACCTTTGGTGTTCTCTAGTTCTCTCACATGTGGTGTTCTCTAGTTCTCTCACCTGTGGTGTTCTCTAGGTCTCTCACCTGTGGTGTTCTCTCACCTGTGGTGTTCTCTAGTTCTCTGACCTGTGGTGTTCTCTAGTTCTCTGACCTGTGGTGTTCTCTAGTTCTCTCACATGTGGTGTTCTCTAGTTCTCTCACCTGTGGTGTTCTCTAGTTCTCTCACCTGTGGTGTTCTCTAGTTCTCTCACCTGTGGTGTTCTCCAGTTCTCTCACCTGTGGTGTTCTCCAGTTCTCTCACCTGTGGTGTTCTCCAGTTCTCTCACCTGTGGTGTTCTCCAGTTCTCTCACCTGTGGTGTTCTCCAGTTCTCTCACCTGTGGTGTTCTCCAGTTCTCTCACCTGTGGTGTTCTCCAGTTCTCTCACCTGTGGTGTTCTCCAGTTCTCTCACCTGTGGTGTTCTCTAGTTCTCTCACCTGTGGTGTTCTCTAGTTCTCTCACCTGTGGTGTTCTCTAGTTCTCTCACCTGTGGTGTTCTCTAGTTCTCTCACCTGTGTTCTCTAGTTCTCTCACCTGTGGTGTTCTCTAGTTCTCTCACCTGTGGTGTTCTCTAGTTCTCTCACCTGTGGTGTTCTCTAGTTCTCTCACCAGTGGTGTTCTCTAGTTCTCTCACCTGTGGAGTTCTCTAGTTCTCTCACCTGTGGAGTTCTCTAGTTCTCTCACCTTTGGTGTTCTCTAGTTCTCTCACCTTTGGTGTTCTCTAGTTCTCTCACCTTTGGTGTTCTCTAGTTCTCTCACATGTGGTGTTCACCAGTTCTCTCACCTGTGGTGTTCTCTAGGTCTTTCACCTGTGGTGTTCTCTCACCTGTGGTGTTCTCTAGTTCTCTGACCTGTGGTGTTCTCTAGTTCTCTGACCTGTGGTGTTCTCTAGTTCTCTCACATGTGGTGTTCTCTAGTTCTCTCACATGTGGTGTTCTCTAGTTCTCTCACATGTGGTGTTCTCTAGTTCTCTCTCATGTGGTGTTCTCTAGTTCTCTCACATGTGGTGTTCTCTAGTTCTCTCACCTGTGGTGTTCTCTAGTTCTCTCACCTGTGGTGTTCTCTCACCTGTGGTGTTCTCTAGTTCTCACCTGTGGTGTTCACCAGTTCTCTCACCTGTGGTGTTCACCAGTTCTCTAACCTGTGGTGTTCTCTAGTTCTCTCACCTGTGGTGTTCTCTAGTTCTCTCACCTGTGTTCTCGAGTTCTCTCACCTGTGGTGTTCTCTAGTTCTCTCACCTGTGGTGTTCTCTAGTTCTCTCACCTGTGGTGTTCTCTAGTTCTCTCACCTGTGGTGTTCTCTAGTTCTCTCACCTGTGGTGTTCTCTAGTTCTCTCACCTGTGGTGTTCTCTAGTTCTCTCACCTGTGGTGTTCTCTAGTTCTCTCACCTGTGGTGTTCTCTAGTTCTCTCACCTGTGGAGTTCTCTAGTTCTCTCACCTGTGGAGTTCTCTAGTTCTCTCACCTTTGGTGTTCTCTAGTTCTCTCACCTTTGGTGTTCTCTAGTTCTCTCACATGTGGTGTTCTCTAGTTCTCTCACCTGTGGTGTTCTCTAGGTCTCTCACCTGTGGTGTTCTCTCACCTGTGGTGTTCTCTAGTTCTCTGACCTGTGGTGTTCTCTAGTTCTCTGACCTGTGGTGTTCTCTAGTTCTCTCACATGTGGTGTTCTCTAGTTCTCTCACCTGTGGTGTTCTCTAGTTCTCTCACCTGTGGTGTTCTCTAGTTCTCTCACCTGTGGTGTTCTCCAGTTCTCTCACCTGTGGTGTTCTCCAGTTCTCTCACCTGTGGTGTTCTCCAGTTCTCTCACCTGTGGTGTTCTCCAGTTCTCTCACCTGTGGTGTTCTCCAGTTCTCTCACCTGTGGTGTTCTCCAGTTCTCTCACCTGTGGTGTTCTCCAGTTCTCTCACCTGTGGTGTTCTCCAGTTCTCTCACCTGTGGTGTTCTCTAGTTCTCTCACCTGTGGTGTTCTCTAGTTCTCTCACCTGTGGTGTTCTCTAGTTCTCTCACCTGTGGTGTTCTCTAGTTCTCTCACCTGTGTTCTCTAGTTCTCTCACCTGTGGTGTTCTCTAGTTCTCTCACCTGTGGTGTTCTCTAGTTCTCTCACCAGTGGTGTTCTCTAGTTCTCTCACCTGTGGAGTTCTCTAGTTCTCTCACCTGTGGAGTTCTCTAGTTCTCTCACATGTGGTGTTCTCTAGTTCTCTCACCTGTGGTGTTCACCAGTTCTCTCACCTGTGGTGTTCTCTAGGTCTCTCACCTGTGGTGTTCTCTAGTTCTCTCACCTTTGGTGTTCTCTAGTTCTCTCACATGTGGTGTTCTCTAGTTCTCTCACCTGTGGTGTTCACCAGTTCTCTCACCTGTGGTGTTCTCTAGGTCTCTCACCTTTGGTGTTCTCTAGTTCTCTCACCTTTGGTGTTCTCTAGTTCTCTCACATGTGGTGTTCTCTAGTTCTCTCACCTGTGGTGTTCACCAGTTCTCTCACCTGTGGTGTTCTCTAGGTCTCTCACCTGTGGTGTTCTCTCACCTGTGGTGTTCTCTAGTTCTCTGACCTGTGGTGTTCTCTAGTTCTCTGACCTGTGGTGTTCTCTAGTTCTCTCACATGTGGTGTTCTCTAGTTCTCTCACATGTGGTGTTCTCTAGTTCTCTCACATGTGGTGTTCTCTAGTTCTCTCACATGTGGTGTTCTCTAGTTCTCTCACATGTGGTGTTCTCTAGTTCTCTCACCTGTGGTGTTCTCTAGTTCTCTCACCTGTGGTGTTCTCTCACCTGTGGTGTTCTCTAGTTCTCACCTGTGGTGTTCACCAGTTCTCTCACCTGTGGTGTTCACCAGTTCTCTAACCTGTGGTGTTCTCTAGTTCTCTCACCTGTGGTGTTCTCTAGTTCTCTCACCTGTGTTCTCGAGTTCTCTCACCTGTGGTGTTCTCTAGTTCTCTCACCTGTGGTGTTCTCTAGTTCTCTCACCTGTGGCGTTCTCTCACCTGTGGTGTTCTCTAGTTCTCTCACCTGTGGTGTTCTCTAGTTCTCTCACCTGTGGTGTTCTCTCACCTGTGGTGTTCTCTAGTTCTCTCACCTGTGGTGTTCTCTCACCTGTGGTGTTCTCTAGTTCTCTCACCTGTGGTGTTCTCTAGTTCTCTCACCTGTGGTGTTCTCTCACCTGTGGTGTTCACCAGTTCTCTCACCTGTGGTGTTCACCAGTTCTCTCACCTGTGGTGTTCTCTCACCTGTGGTGTTCTCTAGTTCTCTCACCTGTGGTGTTCTCTCACCTGTGGTGTTCTCTAGTTCTCTCACCTGTGGTGTTCTCTAGTTCTCTCACCTGTGGTGTTCTCTCACCTGTGGTGTTCTCTAGTTCTCTCACCTGTGGTGTTCTCTCACCTGTGGTGTTCTCTAGTTCTCTCACCTGTGGTGTTCTCTAGTTCTCTCACCTGTGGTGTTCTCTCACCTGTGGTGTTCTCTAGTTCTCTCACCTGTGGTGTTCTCTCACCACAGGTGTTCTCTAGTTCTCTCACCTGTGGTGTTCTCTCACCTGTGGTGTTCACCAGTTCTCTCACCTGTGGTGTTCTCTCACCTGTGGTGTTCTTCAGTTCTCTCACCTGTGGTGTTCTCCAGTTCTCTCACCTGTGTTCTTCAGTTCTCTCACCTGTGGTGTTCTCCAGTTCTCTCACCTGTGGTGTTCTCTCACCTGTGGTGTTCTCTCACCTGTGGTGTTCTCTAGTTCTCTCACCTGTGGTGTTCTCTAGTTCTCTCACCTGTGGTGTTCACCAGTTCTCTCACCTGTGGTGTTCACCAGTTCTCTCACCTGTGGTGTTCACCAGTTCTCTCACCTGAGGTGTTCTCTAGTTCTCTCACCTGTGGTGTTCTCTAGTTCTCTAACCTGTGGTGTTCTCTAGTTCTCTCACCTGTGGTGTTCTCTAGTTCTCTAACCTGTGGTGTTCACTAGTTCTCTCACCTGTGGTGTTCACCAGTTCTCTCACCTGTGGTGTTCTCTAGTTCTCTAACCTGTGGTGTTCACCAGTTCTCGCACCTGTGGTGTTCTCTAGTTGTCTAACCTGTGGTGTTCACCAGTTCTCTCACCTGTGGTGTTCTCTCACCTGTGGTGTTCTCTAGTTCTCTCACCTGTGTTCTCTAGTTCTCTCACCTGTGGTGTTCTCTAGTTCTCTCACCTGTGGTGTTCTCTAGTTCTCTCACCTGTGGTGTTCTCTAGTTCTCTCACCTGTGTTCTCTAGTTCTCTCACCTGTGGTGTTCACTAGTTCTCTCACCTGTGGTGTTTTCTAGTTCTCTCACCTGTGGTGTTCACCAGTTCTCTCACCTGTGGTGTTCACCAGTTCTCTCACCTGATGTGTTCTCTCACCTGTGGTGTTTCATCAGTTCTCTCACCTGTGGTGTTCACCAGTTCTCTCACCTGAGGTGTTCTCTCACCTGTGGTGTTCACCAGTTCTCTCACCTGTGGTGTTCTCTCACCTGTGGTGTTCTCACACCTGTGGTGTTCTCTCACCTGTGGTGTTCTCTCACCTGTGGTGTTCTCTCACCTGTGGTGTTCTCTCACCTGTGGTGTTTCACCAGTTCTCTCACCTGAGGTGTTCACCAGTTCTCTCACCTGAAGTGTTCTCTCACCTGTGGTGTTCACCAGTTCTCTCAACTGAGGTGTTCACCAGTTCTCTCACCTGAGGTGTTCTCTCACATGTGGTGTTCACCAGTTCTCTCACCTGAGGTGTTCACCAGTTCTCTCACCTGAGGTGTTCTCTCACCTGTGGTGTTCACCAGTTCTCTCACCTGAGGTGTTCACCAGTTCTCTCACCTGAGGTGTTCTCTAGTTCTCTCACCTGTGGTGTTCTCTAGTTCTCTCACCTGTGGTGTTCACCAGTTCTCTCACCTGATGTGTTCTCTCACCTGTGGTGTTCACCAGTTCTCTCACCTGAGGTGTTCACCAGTTCTCTCACCTGAGGTGTTCTCTCACCTGTGGTGTTCACCAGTTCTCTCACCTGAGGTGTTCACCAGTTCTCTCACCTGAGGTGTTCTCTAGTTCTCTCACCTGTGGTGTTCTCTAGTTCTCTCACCTGTGGTGTTCACCAGTTCTCTCACCTGAGGTGTTCTCTCACCTGTGGTGTTCACCTGTTCTCTCACCTGAGGTGTTCTCTCACCTGTGGTGTTCACCAGTTCTCTCACCTGTGGTGTTCTCTCACCTGTGGTGTTCTCTCACCTGTGGTGTTCTCTCACCTGTGGTGTTCTCTCACCTGTGGTGTTCTCTCACCTGTGGTGTTCACCAGTTCTCTCACCTGAGGTGTTCTCTCACCTGAGGTGTTCACCAGTTCTCTCACCTGTGGTGTTCACCAGTTCTCTCACCTGTGGTGTTCACCAGTTCTCTCACCTGTGGTGTTCACCAGTTCTCTCACCTGTGGTGTTCACCAGTTCTCTCACCTGTGGTGTTCACCAGTTCTCTCACCTGTGGTGTTCACCAGTTCTCTCACCTGAGGTGTTTTTCAACAGGTGTCGAGCAGAAACTCACCAAGCGAAGAGGTATGCTGGTCCCAGATGAGAAGGGCGTCTGGGGAGAGAGGGTCGACTGTGGGCGTAGGTAAGACGCCGCCCACGACCTGCCCGCCCGTATATGCAGACGGGAGGTCACCCACAAGGTCAGGACTTGACACCCAAGGCACCACGCACGCAAAAGACCTGGCCACGCACGCAAAAGACCTTGCCACGCACGCAAAAGACGTCGCCAAGCACTCCCATATACTTATGAACTCTGCCCAGGAGGGTGAAAGGAGTGGGGCGTCCAAACCTGGTGTTGACGGGCCATGTGGGCCATGTGGGCCATGTGGGCCATGTGGGCCGCGCCCTCGGCCCACCAGCCTGGACGTGGCCCACCAGGGGTCGCTGCTGAAGGCCCTCAGGAAGAGCAGCCCGGTGGATGCACTCAAGGACAGATTTCTGAGTCAGTTGACGCCCACGAGTGAAGGGTCCCCAGCCGGCACAGATGTGCACTACATACCTGTGGCCGTGGAGGCCAGCAAGACTGTCCCCACCGCCAGGTGTGTGGACGCCCCCCACACACCTGCTGCAGCGGAGTCCCTCCACACACCTGCAGCGCCCCGCCACACACCTGCAGCAGTGCCCCTGTGTCAGCGGCGAGGCAAGGGCGTGGACAGTCTGCTGATTGTCGAGGATAATGACAGCAGCGTCAGTTCTAGTGAGGAGGAGGCCTCGCCAGGCGAGGAGAGTAGTGAAGCAGCGTCAAGTGAGGGCGGCGGCGAGGGGGCGGCCAAGAGGAGGGACCAGCTGACAGATAACCTGACAGCTGGCAACTCCAATGCGCTGGACGGCAGCCTTGACCGGCTGAAGCGCGGCTGTTCCAGTGGCGAGGCTGGCGAGGCTGACTCACCGGCCAGTCTCCGCGGCGTCAGCAGCCAGTCCCTCCGGCTGTCTCCGTCAGACGGCGACGCTGACGTTGACAAGCTTATCAGTCAAGCTCAACGAGTGATCAAAGAAACCAGGAGATTGTCGGCCACTAACGACCCTCCTCTCGTTAACGACCTGGGCCACGATACAGGCAGGAGAAACAAGTGCGCAGCGGCTGCCGCCGGGTACAACTTGGCGCCAAATATCGCCTCGCCCGAGTCTAACTTGGTGGAGGTCGAGGAGGAGTGTGGGGGGGCCGAGGAGACTGTTGTGGAGGGCTGCTTGTCCATACCCCTCCGTGGGGCACGCCCACGCCGCATCACCACGCCCGTCCGCCCACGGCCAGCGCCGCCCACAGCTGACAACTGCCTACTGATAGAGCCCCTGGCCGAGGGCGATGACGTGGCCGAGGAGACTCGGCCGACGAAAGTAACTAGTCCAGAAATACAGAGCAGTGACGTCATGGGTTGTGAGAGAAGGGGGGGAGGCGGGGGGCGGCCCTCCCTGCACGGTGAGGGGCGGCCCTCCCTGCACGGTGAGGGGCGGCCCTCTCTAGTGGCTCCCAGCGCCCTCTCACACCAGCGACCACCCTCCGCCCGCGACAGGATGGGCGGCTTCTTCTCACGCCCGCGCTCTGACCTCCCTCCGCCGCCCACAGCTGTCACCCCGCCCACGCCGCCCACGCCCAGGGCGCGCGAGCGCTCCTGCACGCCCCTGGACGAGCCTCACGTACCCTCGTACGTCAGACAGAAGTCAGAACCTTCTAGAAGATACAGCGGTTTCGGCCACGTCCAACTGGACAATGTGAGGAAGATGCGTGAGGCTTGGAGCTCCAAGCAGCAGTCTCCGCCTCGCCAGCACCAGCGGCAGCAGTCTCTGCCTCGCCAGCAGCAGGGGCGGGAGTCTCCCACACGCCATCAGCAGCGGCAGGAGTCTTCGCCTCGCCATCAGGAGCGACAGGAATCTTCGCCTCGCCATCAGCAGCGGCAGGAGTCTTCGCCTCGCCATCAGGAGCGGCAGGAGTCTTCGCCTCGCCATCAGGAGCGGCAGGAGTCTTCGCCTCGCCATCAGCAGCGGCGGGAGTCTCCCACACGCCATCAACAGCGGCAGGAGTCTTCGCCTCGCCATCAGGAGCGGCAAGAGTCTTCGCCTCGCCATCAGGAGCGGCAAGAGTCTTCGCCTCGCCATAAGGAGCGGCAGGAGTCTTCACCTCGCCATCACCAGCGGCAGGAGTCTCCGCCTCGCCATCAGCAGGGGCGGCGGGAGAAAAGGGTGCCACCTAGCCCGCCGCCCTCGCCCAAGCGGCCGGCTGACACGCCCCTCGCCAAGAACTCGCCCACGCCCGCCAGGCGGTCACCCACCAACAACTACTCCAAGCCAACACTGAGCAGCAGGAACAGGAGCAGCGCCTCGCCTCGCCGCGGCAGCGCGTCCAGCACCGAGGGCGCCTCGCCTGCCACTCGGGATGGCAGCCGCAGCGCCTCTGCCAGATCAGGACGGCCGCAGGCAGACAGTTATAGCTCAGGTGCGGCTGCGGCAGGGAGGCGAGGCTCGCCCGCACGCGCCGCGCGCTCCTCGCCGCCACCAGCCTCGCCCTTCCACCAGAAGTTATTCCGGCGGTTGAGGAATGCCAGCCTTCAGCCGGACAGTGAAACTATAAGCTTTACCGAGGAGGATGACAGATACAAGGTAGGCCAGCTCTGTTGTGTGTGTGTGTGTGTGTGTGTGTGTGTGTGTGCGTGTGTGCGTGTGCGTGTGTGTGTGTGTGTGTGTGTGTGTGTGTGCGTGTGTGCGTGTGCGTGTGTGTGTGTGTGTGTGTGTGTGTGTGTGTGTGTGTGTGTGTGTGTGTAGGTGTGTGTGTGTGTAGGTGTGTGTGTGTGTGTGTGTGTGTGTGTGTGTGCGTGTAGGTGTGTGTGTGTAGGTGTGTGTGTGTAGGTGTGTGTGTGTAGGTGTGTGTGTGTGTAGGTGTGTGTGTGTGTGTGTAGGTGTGTGTGTGTGTGTGTGTGTAGGTGTGTGTGTGTGTGTGTGTGTGTAGGTGTGTGTGTGTGTGTGTGTTTAGGTGTGTGTGTGTAGGTGTGTGTGTGTGTGTGTGTGTGTGTGTGTGTGTGTGTGTGTGTGTGTGTGTGTGTGTGTGTGTGTGTGTGTGTGTGTGTTTGTGTTTTAGCTGAGAGGGGGGGAGTGGTGTGTGTGTGTCATATGCATGTTTATACATTATGCATGTGTGTGTGTGTCGCATATGTGTGAACTAAAATTAAAACTGAAATAAGTTTGTTGATAGATGTTTGTGTGTCATACACGTGTGTGAGGGTCAGGTGTTTGTGCGTATATGCGCGTGTGTGCGTGTATAATGGGTGTGTGTGTGTGTACTCACTCAACTGTGATTGCAGGAGTATAATATCTCCCTTCAGCGCCGTCTTTCAACTGTCAATCAAGCGGTGTTCCTGATAGCATAGTTCCACCCTCATTAATTCACTACTGTGACATCGAACAATTATTTCAAATGCCAAGGACTGTGTCTCTCCTTGGTACACAGCTTCCATCTGTGTACCATCTGGTGCAAACATTCTCTCTCATATGTGTTCACTCTATGCAACTTGGTAATTTCTTCTGTAAATATGTTCCCCTATTTCGAAACCAGAATCTGGTTATCTACCAATATTTTTTTTCTAAATGTAATCTTTTCAAACTTAAATCATTTGTTTTGGCTTAGAATTCCTAAAACGATATTGATATCTAAATTGTGTTATCCTTTCATTCACTTAAATGGTTCATTCATAGCACCCTGAATGTTCGTCTCTGTAATGAGTGAATGTGAAGCTTATACACTGTCTTCGTAGGGTAGATTCAGTATGTCTGATAACATCCCCATTCCATCCTTGCAACTATGTTTATGCCTATTGCAAATTGGGCCTCTCAGGGGCAAGAGCGTGCTGAAATATGACATTAGAGGACCACTTCGAGATGTGAAGCCTCATTCTATCTGTCTCATTTCCTTCTGCAAGATAGCTTTCCTCAATTGGTTTAGCAATTTGTACGTTATTCTTCTGATACTTAGGAGACTCTAGGTAGATTAAAAGACGTAGGATTTGTTTATATAATTATATATAGAAGAGTTGTAACATTCTTGTTCAGCAACCAGCACGAAGTGTTTCAAACAGGTCCTTAAACTTAATTTTCCTTGTAATACGACCCGCCAAATCGTTTAACAAGCCAGGGAACCATTCACTGCTGGGCGAACAGAGGTTAAAGTTAAAGATTGGCTCGCAGTCAACCTTCACTTGTTACTTATATGCATCTACCAATCTATCGGCCTTTGTATCCATACAATCTAATTTAATAAGTCAATATTGACTTATTAAATATGTGCATAGGTGACATACTTAACATAATAGATACCCTTAAAAAGATTCATAGAAAACACCGACCTTACCTAACCTACTTAGTATGTTAAGATAAGCATCTTATTGCTTCGTAATTACAATTATTACCTAAACTATAATAGGTACAGGTTAAGTAATAATTGTAATTACGAAGCAATAAGATGCTTATCTTAAGATACTAACAAGGTTAGGTAAGGTCGGTGTCTTCTATGAATCTTTTTAAGGGTATCTATTATGTTTAGTATATCACCTATGCACGTAGTTAATAAGTCAATATTGACTTTACGAATTTGCGAGAACGGGTTGCAATCTATGTATCCAGGTGTTCTTGTAGTGCCTGTGAATCCGGGTGTGGATTCATAAACACACGAGGATCATGGGTTTATGATCCATGAGAACACAACAGAGGATCCAAGACGCACCCTTGCGGGACGCTCCAATCTTGACGCTTTTAACTCTTTCTTTTGTTTGATATCCAATCCGGTTTAGACTATCGGCCGCTGCTTTATACAGGACGCCATTTTTAACGATCAATTTGCTGATGAACAGGATCAAAATTCTTAAGTCTAAACACACAGCGTTGTGGTTCGAACACAAGTCGAAGCACTTGTTTCGGAAGTGTTCGAACGGCATGAGTTGTGTATGTAGGGCGTATGTGGGGAGTATGTAGGTGTATGTGGGTGGCACAGCACACAAGGGTCAACACACAGACACACACAGACACAGACACAGACACAGACACACACACACACACACACACACACACACACACACACAGACACACACAGACACACACACACACACACACACACACACACACACACACACAATAACCAAGGTCAGACAGACATTAAACCCCCCGAGTGGGTTATATAATATAAACAATGAGAGGTTTAACAACCCCTCAACTGACAGGTGGTCAGAATAACTCAAGGGCGTGTTGGCAACACTTGCGCTTGAGGGCCACCATTCACACTCACTTTCTACCCTTGTAAATTGTACTCTTAAAGACATGTCTTACAAGGGAGATGTTCACTGGTGTTCACTGGTGTTCACCAGTGTTCACCAGTGTTCACCAGTGTTCACCGGTGTTCACTGGTGTTCACCAGTGTTCACCGGTGTTCACTGGTGTTCACTGGTGTTCACCAGTGTTCACTGGTGTTCACTGGTGAACACCAGTGTTCACTGGTGTTCACCAGTGTTCACCGGTGTTCACTGGTGTTCACCAGTGTTCACCGGTGTTCACTGGTGTTCACCAGTGTTCACTGGTGTTCACTGGTGAACACCAGTGTTCACTGGTGTTCACCAGTGTTCACTAGTGTTCACCAGTGTTCACTGGTGTTCACTGGTGAACACCAGTGTTCACTGGTGTTCACCAGTGTTCACCGGTGTTCACCAGTGTTCACTGGTGTTCACTGGTGAACACCAGTGTTCACCGGTGTTCACCAGTGTTCACCAGTGTTCACCGGTGTTCACCAGTGTTCACCAGTGTTCACCGGTGTTCACCAGTGTTCACCGGTGTTCACCGGTGTTTACCAGTTTTCACCGGTGTTCACCAGTGTTCACCAGTGTTCACCAGTGTTCACCAGTGTTCACCGCTGTTCACCAGTGTTCACCGGTGTTCACCAGTGTTCACCAGTGTTCACCAGTGTTCACCGGTGTTCACCAGTGTTCACCGGTGTTCACCAGTGTTCACTGGTGTTCACCAGTGTTCACCGCTGTTCACCGCTGTTCACCAGTGTTCACCGCTGTTCACCAGTGTTCACCGCTGTTCACCAGTGTTCACCAGTGTTCACCAGTGTTCACCAGTGTTCACCGCTGTTCACCAGTGTTCACCGCTGTTCACCAGTGTTCACCGCTGTTCACCAGTGTTCACCGCTGTTCACCAGTGTTCACCGCTGTTCACCAGTGTTCACCGCTGTTCACCAGTGTTCACCGCTGTTCACCAGTGTTCACCGCTGTTCACCAGTGTTCACCGCTGTTCACCAGTGTTCACCGCTGTTCACCAGTGTTCACCAGTGTTCACTGGTGTTCACCAGTGTTCACTGGTGTTCACCAGTGTTCACCAGTGTTCACTGGTGTTCACCAGTGTTCACCGCTGTTCACCAGTGTTCACCGCTGTTCACCAGTGTTCACCACTGTTCACCAGTGTTCACCAGTGTTCACTGGTGTTCACCAGTGTTCACTGGTGTTCACCAGTGTTCACCGCTGTTCACCGCTGTTCACCAGTGTTCACCGCTGTTCACCAGTGTTCACCAGTGTTCACCGCTGTTCACCAGTGTTCACCAGTGTTCACCAGTGTTCACTGGTGTTCACCAGTGTTCACCGCTGTTCACCAGTGTTCACCGCTGTTCACCGCTGTTCACCAGTGTTCACCGCTGTTCACCGGTGTTCACCAGTGTTCACCGCTGTTCACCAGTGTTCACCAGTGTTCACCAGTGTTCACCAGTGTTCACCGCTGTTCACCGCTGTTCACCAGTGTTCACCAGTGTTCACCAGTGTTCACCAGTGTTCACCAGTGTTCACCGCTGTTCACCAGTGTTCACCGCTGTTCACCGGTGTTCACCGCTGTTCACCGGTGTTCACCAGTGTTCACCAGTGTTCACCGCTGTTCACCGGTGTTCACCAGTGTTCACCAGTGTTCACCAGTGTTCACCGCTGTTCACCGGTGTTCACCAGTGTTCACCAGTGTTCACCAGTGTTCACCGGTGTTCACCAGTGTTCACCGCTGTTCACCAGTGTTCACCAGTGTTCACCAGTGTTCACCGGTGTTCACCAGTGTTCACCAGTGTTCACCAGTGTTCACCGCTGTTCACCAGTGTTCACCAGTGTTCACCGGTGTTCACCAGTGTTCACCAGTGTTCACCAGTGTTCACCGCTGTTCACCAGTGTTCACCAGTGTTCACTGGTGTTCACCCGTGTTCACCAGTGTTCACCAGTGTTCACCGGTGTTCACCAGTGTTTACCGCTGTTCACCAGTGTTCACCGGTGTTCACCCGTGTTCACCAGTGTTCACCAGTGTTCACCAGTGTTCACCAGTGTTCACCGCTGTTCACCAGTGTTCACCAGTGTTCACCAGTGTTCACTAGTGTTCACCAGTGTTCACCAGTGTTCACCAGTGTTCACCGCTGTTCACCAGTGTTCACCAGTGTTCACCGCTGTTCAGTAGTGTTCACCAGTGTTCACCAGTGTTCACCAGTGTTCACCAGTGTTCACCGCTGTTCACCAGTGTTCACCAGTGTTCACCGCTGTTCACCGGTGTTCACCAGTGTTCACTGGTGTTCACCAGTGTTCACCAGTGTTCACCGCTGTTCACCAGTGTTCACCAGTGTTCACCAGTGTTCACCGCTGTTCACCAGTGTTCACTGGTGTTCACTGGTGTTCACCAGTGTTCACCGCTGTTCACCGGTGTTCACCAGTGTTCACCAGTGTTCACTGGTGTTCACTGGTGTTCACCAGTGTTCACCGCTGTTCACCGCTGTTCACCAGTGTTCACCGCTGTTCACCAGTGTTCACCAGTGTTCACCAGTGTTCACCGCTGTTCACCAGTGTTCACCAGTGTTCACCAGTGTTCACCGCTGTTCACCAGTGTTCACCAGTGTTCACCGCTGTTCAGTAGTGTTCACCAGTGTTCACCAGTGTTCACCAGTGTTCACCGCTGTTCACCAGTGTTCACCAGTGTTCACCAGTGTTCACCGCTGTTCAGTAGTGTTCACCAGTGTTCACCAGTGTTCACCAGTGTTCACCGCTGTTCACCAGTGTTCACCGCTGTTCACCAGTGTTCACCGCTGTTCACTAGTGTTCACCAGTGTTCACCGCTGTTCACCAGTGTTCACCGCTGTTCACCAGTGTTCACCGCTGTTCACCAGTGTTCACCGCTGTTCACCAGTGTTCACCAGTGTTCACCGCTGTTCACCAGTGTTCACCGCTGTTCACCAGTGTTCACCAGTGTTCACCGCTGTTCACCGCTGTTCACCAGTGTTCACCAGTGTTCACCGCTGTTCACCAGTGTTCACCAGTGTTCACCGCTGTTCACCGCTGTTCACCAGTGTTCACCAGTGTTCACCGCTGTTCACCGCTGTTCACCGCTGTTCACCAGTGTTCACTTACACAGTATATCAAGCCGTCAGCAGACTTGACCAATTCACTTGAGTCTGCCGTCAGCTCCAATGATTATTCCCGCTTCTCCCGACGCCGCTGTCTGCTGTGGTGGGGGTCGTGGGGGCCAGGAGGGAGGGGGGAGTACTGTGGGGGGGATATTGGAGGGGGTGGGGGGTTGTGGGGTGGGGGTCCCTGGGTCCAGAGCGACCTCCAGTGTGGAGGAAATCGAGAGTTGTAAAGGTGGAGTGTGTATATTTGTTGGTCTGCTGCTGGAGTCTGCTGGTATACTGCTGTGGCTCACAGCTGTCTGTGTTCCTCTGTGGCTCACAGCTGTGTGTGTGTACCTCTGTGGCTCACAGCTGTTTGTGTGTACCTCTGTGGCTCACAGCTGTGTGTACCTCTGTGGCTCACAGCTGTGTGTACCTCTGTGGCTCACAGCTGTGTGTACCTCTGTGGCTCACAGCTGTGTGTACCTCTGTGGCTCACAGCTGTGTGTACCTCTGTGGCTCACAGCTGTGTACCTCTGTGGCTCACAGCTGTGTGTGTGTACCTCTGTGGCTCACAGCTGTGTGTGTACCTCTGTGGCTCACAGCTGTGTGTACCTCTGTGGCTCACAGGTCTGTGTACCTCTGTGGCTCACAGCTGTGTGTACCTCTGTGGCTCACAGGTGTGTGTGTGTACCTCTGTGGCTCACAGCTGTGTGTGTGTGTACCTCTGTGGCTCACAGCTGTGTGTACCTGTGGCTCACAGGTCTGTGCATTTCTGGCTCAAAGAATTCCGTATATACCTTACTGGTGGTGTTCTCAATGCGGACGTTGTGTCAAACGTCAAATTTGCAGCGATTTTTGGCTCAACATAAACGTAGGATTTCAGCTAACGCATCCAGGCTTGCCTAGTCCCAGGAAACGTCAATTTTGTGTTGATTTATACTCACCCAAACCACCGCGATACTGACGCTGGGGCAGGCAGCGTAAACTATGTGGTGGCTTACGCGGTGATGTCAGTTTATTATAGTCACCCCATTTAGTTCCTTTGTTTACACGTTTTCTTCTTTCCTCTCTGTCCCGCCGGGCCATGCCACCAATAGTGAAACCTGGGAATAACTTCACTCAGGTGTCATGTGCGTTCCTGTCATGCGCCTCACTGTCATGCGCTTCACTGTCATGCGCCTCACTGTCATGCGCCTCACTGTCGTGCGCCTCACTGTCGTGCGCCTCACTGTCATGCGCCTCACTGTCATGCGCTTCACTGTTATGCGCCTCACTGTCATGCGCCTCACTGTCATGCGCTTCACTGTTATGCGCCTGTCATGCGCCTCACTGTCATGTAATCACAGTCGTCTGTGACACAGTACAGTGAAGGAGTGATGGATTATATGATTTTGTTTTCTCGTTTTGGGTGTGTGGCCCAGTGTGGTGGTTGTGGGTGTGGCCCAGTGTGGTGGTTGTGGGTGTGGCCCAGTGTGGTGGTTGTGGGTGTGGCCCAGTGTGGTGGTTGTGGGTGTGGCCCAGTGTGGTGGTTGTGGGTGTGGCCCAGTGTGGTGGTTGTGGGTGTGGCCCAGTGTGGTGGTTGTGGGTGTGGCCCAGTGTGGTGGTTGTGGGTGTGGCCCAGTGTTGTGGTTGTGGGTGTGGCCCAGTATGGTGGTTGTGGGTGTGTGGCCCAGTATGGTGGTTGTGGGTGTGGCCCAGTGTGGTGGTTGTGGGTGTGTGGCCCAGTATGGTGGTTGTGGGTGTGTGGCCCAGTATGGTGGTTGTGGGTGTGTGGCCCAGTATGGTGGTTGTGGGTGTGTGGCCCAGTATGGTGGTTGTGGGTGTGTGGCCCAGTATGGTGGTTGTGGGTGTGGCCCAGTGTGGTGGTTGTGGGTGTGTGGCCCAGTGTGGTGGTTGTGGGTGTGGCCCAGTGTGGTGGTTGTGGGTGTGTGGCCCAGTGTGGTGGTTGTGGGTGTGTGGCCCAGTGTGGTGGTTGTGGGTGTGTGGCCCAGTGTGGTGGTTGTGGGTGTGTGGCCCAGTGTGGTGGTTGTGGGTGTGTGGCCCGGTGTGGTGGTTGTGGGTGTGGCCCAGTGTGGTGGTTGTGGGTGTGTGGCCCAGTGTGGTGGTTGTGGGTGTGTGGCCCAGTGTGGTGGTTGTGGGTGTGTGGCCCAGTGTGGTGGTTGTGGGTGTGTGGCCCAGTGTGGTGGTTGTGGGTGTGTGGCCCAGTGTGGTGGTTGTGGGTGTGTGGCCCAGTGTGGTGGTTGTGGGTGTGTGGCCCAGTGTGGTGGTTGTGGGTGTGTGGCCCAGTGTGGTGGTTGTGGGTGTGTGGCCCAGTGTGGTGGTTGTGGGTGTGTGGCCCGGTGTGGTGGTTGTGGGTGTGGCCCAGTGTGGTGGTTGTGGGTGTGGCCCAGTGTGGTGGTTGTGACCCAGTGTGGTGGTTGTGGGTGTGGCCCAGTGTGGTGGTTGTGGGTGTGGCCCAGTGTGGTGGTTGTGGGTGTGGCCCAGTGTGGTGGTTGTGGGTGTGGCCCAGTGTGGTGGTTGTAGGTGTGTGGCCCAGTGTGGTGGTTGTAGGTGTGTGGCCCAGTGTGGTGGTTGTAGGTGTGTGGCCCAGTGTGGTGGTTGTGGGTGTGTGGCCCAGTGTGGTGGTTGTGGGTGTGTGGCCCAGTGTGGTGGTTGTGGGTGTGTGGCCCAGTGTGGTGGTTGTGGGTGTGTGGCCCAGTGTGGTGGTTGTGGGTGTGGCCCAGTGTGGTGGTTGTGGGTGTGGCCCAGTGTGGTGGTTGTGGTTGTGGCCCAGTATGGTGGTTGTGGGTGTGGCCCAGTGTGGTGGTTGTGGGTGTGGCCCAGTGTGGTGGTTGTGGGTGTGGCCCAGTGTGGTGGTTGTGGGTGTGTGGCCCAGTGTGGTGGTTGTGGGTGTGGCCCAGTGTGGTGGTTGTGGGTGTGTGACCCAGTGTGGGTGGTTGTGGCTCAGTGTGGTGGTTGTGGTTGTGGCCCAGTGTGGTGGTTGTGGGTGTGGCCCAGTGTGGTGGTTGTGGGTGTGGCCCAGTGTGGTGGTTGTGGTTGTGGCCCAGTATGGTGGTTGTGGGTGTGTGGCCCAGTGTGGTGGTTGTGGGTGTGTGGCCCAGTGTGGTGGTTGTGGGTGTGTGGCCCAGTGTGGTGGTTGTGGGTGTGGCCCAGTGTGGTGGTTGTGGGTGTGTGGCCCAGTGTGGTGGTTGTGGGTGTGGCCCAGTGTGGTGGTTGTGGCTCAGTGTGGTGGTTGTGGTTGTGGCCCAGTGTGGTGGTTGTGGGTGTGGCCCAGTGTGGTGGTTGTGGTTGTGGCCCAGTATGGTGGTTGTAGGTGTGTGGCCCAGTGTGGTGGTTGTGGGTGTGTGGCCCAGTGTGGTGGTTGTGGGTGTGTGGCCCAGTGTGGTGGTTGTGGGTGTGGCCCAGTGTGGTGGTTGTGGGTGTGTGGCCCAGTGTGGTGGTTGTGGGTGTGGCCCAGTGTGGTGGTTGTGGGTGTGGCCCAGTGTGGTGGTTGTGGTTGTGGCCCAGTATGGTGGTTGTGGGTGTGGCCCAGTGTGGTGGTTGTGGGTGTGGCCCAGTGTGGTGGTTGTGGGTGTGGCCCAGTGTGGTGGTTGTGGGTGTGTGGCCCAGTGTGGTGGTTGTGGGTGTGGCCCAGTGTGGTGGTTGTGGGTGTGTGACCCAGTGTGGTGGTTGTGGCTCAGTGTGGTGGTTGTGGCCCAGTGTGGTGGTTGTGGTTGTGGCCCAGTGTGGTGGTTGTGGGTGTGGCCCAGTGTGGTGGTTGTGGGTGTGGCCCAGTGTGGTGGTTGTGGCCCAGTGTGGTGGTTGTGGCCCAGTGTGGTGGTTGTGGCCCAGTGTGGTGGTTGTGGTTGTGGCCCAGTGTGGTGGTTGTGGGTGTGGCCCAGTGTGGTGGTTGTGGGTGTGGCCCAGTGTGGTGGTTGTGGCCCAGTGTGGTGGTTGTGGCCCAGTGTGGTGGTTGTGGGTGTGGCCCAGTGTGGTGGTTGTGGGTGTGGCCCAGTGTGGTGGTTGTGGGTGTGTGGCCCAGTGTGGTGGTTGTGGCCCAGTGTGGTGGGTGTGGCCCAGTGTGGTGGTTGTGGTTGTGGCCCAGTGTGGTGGTTGTGGCCCAGTGTGGTGGTTGTGGCCCAGTGAGGTGGTTGTGGGAGTGGCCCAGTGTGGTGGTTGTGGGTGTGGCCCAGTGTGGTGGTTGTGGGTGTGTGGCCCAGTGTGGTGGTTGTGGGTGTGTGGCCCAGTGTGGTGGTTGTGGGTGTGTGGCCCAGTGTGGTGGTTGTGGGTGTGTGGCCCAGTGTGGTGGTTGTGGGTGTGTGGCCCAGTGTGGTGGTTGTGGGTGTGTGACCCAGTGTGGTGGTTGTGGGTGTGTGGCCCAGTGTGGTGGTTGTGGGTGTGGCCCAGTGTGGTGGTTGTGGGTGTGGCCCAGTGTGGTGGTTGTGGGTGTGTGGCCCAGTGTGGTGGTTGTGGGTGTGTGGCCCAGTGTGGTGGTTGTAGGTGTGTGGCCCTGTGTGGTGGTTGTGGGTGTGGCCCAGTGTGGTGGTTGTGGGTGTGTGGCCCAGTGTGGTGGTTGTGGGTGTGTGGCCCAGTGTGGTGGTTGTGGGTGTGGCCCAGTGTGGTGGTTGTGGGTGTGTGGCCCAGTGTGGTGGTTGTGCGTGTGGCCCAGTGTGGTGGTTGTGGGTGTGTGGCCCAGTGTGGTGGTTGTGGGTGTGTGGCCCAGTGTGGTGGTTGTAGGTGTGTGGCCCAGTGTGGTGGTTGTGGGTGTGGCCCAGTGTGGTGGTTGTGGTTGTGGCCCAGTGTGGTGGTTGTGGGTGTGGCCCAGTGTGGTGGTTGTGGGTGTGGCCCAGTGTGGTGGTTGTGGGTGTGGCCCAGTGTGGTGGTTGTGGCCCAGTGGTGGTGGTTGTGGGTGTGACCCAGTGTGGTGGTTGTGGCCCAGTGTGGTGGTTGTGGCCCAGTGTGGTGGTTGTGGCCCAGTGTGGTGGTTGTGGGTGTGGCCCAGTGTGGTGGGTGTGGCCCAGTGTGGTGGTTGTGGGTGTGGCCCAGTGTGGTGGGTGTGGCCCAGTGTGGTGGTTGTGGGTGTGGCCCAGTGTGGTGGTTGTGGCCCAGTGTGGTGGTTGTGGAAGTGTGGGCGTGTGCAGGTTGTGGAAGTGTGGGCGTGTGCAGGTTGTGGAAGTGTGGGCGTGTGCAGGTTGTGGGGTGGGCGTGAGGGCGTGGGCCAGGGTTCCACTACTGTACAAACACTGCCAACACTCTGCCTATAATTACCTCCTCGTTCCTTTACTGGTTCCCTGTTGCCCCTGCTGGTCCACTGTCCCCCTGCTGGTCCACTGTCCCCCTGCTGGTCCACGGTCCCCCTGCTGGTCCACTGTCCCCCTGCTGGTCCACGGTCCCCCTGCTGGTCCACTGTCCCCCTGCTGGTCCACGGTCCCCCTGCTGGTCCACTGTCTCCCCTGCTGGTCCACTGTCCCCCTGCTGGTCCACTGTCCCCCTGCTGGTCCACTGTCCCCCTGCTGGTCCACTGTCCCCCTGCTGGTCCACTGTCCCCCTGCTGGTCCACTGTCCCCCTGCTGGTCCACTGTCCCCCCTGCTGGTCCACTGTCCCCCTGCTGGTCCACTGTCCCCCTGCTGGTCCACTGTCCCCCTGCTGGTCCACTGTCCCCCTGCTGGTCCACTGTCCCCCCTGCTGGTCCACTGTCCCCCTGCTGGTCCACTGTCCCCCTGCTGGTCCACTGTCCCCCCTGCTGGTCCACTGTCCCCCTGCTGGTCCACTGTCCCCCTGCTGGTCCACTGTCCCCCTGCTGGTCCACTGTCCCCCCTGCTGGTCCACTGTCCCCCTGCTGGTCCACTGTCCCCCCTGCTGGTCCACTGTCCCCCTGCTGGTCCACTGTCCCCCCTGCTGGTCCACTGTCCCCCTGCTGGTCCACTGTCCCCCTGCTGGTCCACTGTCCCCCTGCTGGTCCACTGTCCCCCTGCTGGTCCACTGTCCCCCTGCTGGTCCACTGTCCCCCTGCTGGTCCACTGTCCCCCTGCTGGTCCACGGTCCACTTGCTGGTCCATGGTCCACCTGCTGGTCCACTGTCCCCCTGCTGGTCCACGGTCCACCTGCCGGTCCACTGTCCCCCTGCTGGTCCACTGTCCCCCTGCTGGTCTACAGTCCACCTACTGGTCCACTGTCCCCCTGCTGGTCCACGGTCCACCTGCCGGTCCACTGTCCCCCTGCTGGTCCACTGTCCTGCTGGTCCACTGTCCCCCTGCTGATCTACGGTCCACCTACTGGTCCACTGTCCCCCTGCTGGTCCACGGTCCACCTGCTGGTCCACTGTCCCCCTGCTGGTCCACTGTCCCCCTGCTGGTCCACTGTCCCCCTGCTGGTCCACGGTCCACCTGCTGGTCCACGGTCCACCTGCTGGTCCACGGTCCACCTGCTGGTCCACTGTCCCCCTGCTGGTCCACTGCCCCCCTGCTGGTCCAATGTCCCCCTGCTGGTCCAATGTCCCCCTGCTGGTCCAATGTCCCCCTGCTGGTCCAATGTCCCCCTGCTGGTCCATGGTCTCCCTCCTGGTCCACTGTCCCCTGCTGGTCCATGGTCTCCCTCCTGGTCCACTGTCCCCTGCTGGTCCATGGTCTCCCTGCTGGTCCATGGTCTCCCTGCTGGTCCATGGTCTCCCTGCTGGTCAATAGTCTGCCTGCTGGTCCATGGTCTCCCTGCTGGTCCACTGCCCCCCCCCTGCTGGTCCACTGCCCCCCCTGCTGGTCCACTGCCCCCCCTGCTGGTCCACTGCCCCCTGCTGGTTCACTCCCCCCCTGCTGGTCCACTGTCCCCCTGCTGGTCCACTGCCCCCCCTGCTGGTCCACTGTCCCCCCTGCTGGTCCACTGTCCCCCCTGCTGGTCCACTGTCCCCCCTGCTAGTCCATTGCCCCCCTGCTGGTCCACTGCCCCCCTGCTGGTCCACTGCCCCCCCCTGCTGCTCCACTGTCCCCTGCTGGTCCACTATCTCCCTGCTGGTCCACTGCCCCCCCCTACCCCCCCCTGCTGGTCCACTGCCCCCCCTGCTGGTCCACTGCCCCCCAGCTGGTCCACTGCCCCCCTGCTGGTCCACTGCCCCCCCTGCTGGTCCACTGCCCCCCTGCTGGTCCACTGTCCCCCCTGATGGTCCACTGCCCCCCCTGCTGGTCCACTGCCCCCCCCTGCTGGTCCACTACCCCCCCTGCTGGTCCACTGCCCCCCCGCTGGTCCACTGCCCCCCTTCTGGTCCACTGCCCCCCCTGCTGGTCAACTGCCCCCCCTGCTGGTCCACTGCCCCCCTTCTGGTCCACTGCCCCCCCTGCTGGTCCACTGCCCCCTGCTGGTCCACTGCCCCCCCTGCTGGTCCACTGCCCCCCTGCTGGTCCACTGCCCCCCTGCTGGTCCACTCCCCCTGCTGGTCCACTGCCTCCCCCTGCTGGTCCACTGCCTCCCCCTGCTGGTCCACTGCCCCCTGCTGGTCCACTCCCCCCCCCTGCTGGTCCACTGCCTCCCCCTGCTGATTCACTCCCCCCCCTGTTGGTCCACTGCCCCCCCTGCTGGTCCACTGTCCCCTGCTGGTCCACTCCCCCTCTGCTGGTCCACTGCCCACCCTGCTGGTCCACTGCCTCCCCTGCTGGTCCACTGCCCCCCCCTGCTGGTCCACTGCCCCCCCTGCTGGTCCACTGTCCCCTGCTGGTCCACTGCCCCCCCTGCTGGTCCACTGCCCCCCCCTGCTGGTCCACTGCCCCCTGCTGGTCCACTCCCCCCCCTGCTGGTCCACTGTCCCCCTGCTGGTCCACTGCCCCCCCCCTGCTGGTCCACTGTCCCCCCTGCTGGTCCATTGCCCCCCTGCTGGTCCACTGCCCCCCCTGCTGGTCCACTGCCCCCCCCTGCTGGTTCACTGCCCCCTGCTGGTCCACTATCCCCCCTGCTGGGCCACTGCCCCCTGCTGGTCCACTGCCCCTGCTGGTCCACTGCCCCCCCCTGCTGGTCCACTGTCCCCTGCTGGTCCACTGCCCCCTGCAGGTCCACTGCCCCCCCCCTGCTGGTCCACTGTCCCCTGCTGGTCCACTGCCCCCTGCAGGTCCACTGCCCCCCCTGCTGGTCCACTGTCCCCTGCTGGTCCACTATCCCCCTGCTAGTCCACTGTCCCCCTGCTGGTCCACTGTCCCCCCCTGCTGGTCCACTGCCCCCTGCTGGTCCACTGCCCCCCTGCTGGTCCACTATCCCCCCTGCTGGTCCACTGCCCCTGCTGGTCCACTGCCCCTGCTGGTCCACTGCCCCTGCTGGTCCACTGCCCCCCCCAGCTGGTCCACTGCCCCCTGCTGGTCCACTGCCCCCTGCTGGTCCACTGCCCCCTGCTGGTCCACTGCCCCCTGCTGGTCCACTGCCCCCTGCTACTCCACTGTCCCCCTGCTGGTCCACTGTCCCCCCTGCTGGTCCACTGCCCCCTGCTGGTCCACTGCCCCCCCTGCTGGTCCACTATCCCCCCTGCTGGTCCACTGCCCCTGCTGGTCCACTGCCCCCTGCTGGTCCACTGCCCCCCTGCTGGTCCACTATCCCCCCTGCTGGTCCACTGCCCCTGCTGGTCCACTGCCCCCCCCAGCTGGTCCACTGCCCCCCCTGCTGGTCCACTGTCCCCCTGCTGGTCCACTGTCCCCCTGCTGGTCCACTGTCCCCCTGCTGGTCCACTGTCCCCCTGCTGGTCCACTGCCCCCTGCTGGTCACACTGTCCCCCCTGCTGGTCCACTTGTCCCCCTGCTGGTCCACTGTCCCCCTGCTGGTCCACTGTCCCCCCTGCTGGTCCACTGTCCCCTGCTGGTCCACTGTCCCCCTGCTGGTCCACGGTCCCCCCTGCTGGTCCACTGTCCCCCTGCTGGTCCACGGTCCCCCTGCTGGTCCACTGTCCCCCCTGCTGGTCCACGGTCCCCCTGCTGGTCCACTGTCTCCCCTGCTAGTCCACTGTCCCCCTGCTGGTCCACTGTCCCCCTGCTGGTCCACTGTCCCCCTGCTGGTCCACTGTCCCCCTGCTGGTCCACTGTCCCCCCTGCTGGTCCACTGTCCCCCTGCTGGTCCACTGTCCCCCTGCTGGTCCACTGTCCCCCTGCTGGTCCACTGTCCCCCTGCTGGTCCACTGTCCCCCCTGCTGGTCCACTGTCCCCCTGCTGGTCCACTGTCCCCCTGCTGGTCCACTGTCCCCCCTGCTGGTCCACTGTCCCCCTGCTGGTCCACTGTCCCCCTGCTGGTCCACTGTCCCCCTGCTGGTCCACTGTCCCCCTGCTGGTCCACTGTCCCCCTGCTGGTCCACTGTCCCCCCTGCTGGTCCACTGTCCCCCTGCTGGTCCACTGTCCCCCCTTGCTGGTCCACTGTCCCCCTGCTGGTCCACTGTCCCCCTGCTGGTCCACTGTCCCCTGCTGGTCCACTGTCCCCCTGCTGGTCCACTGTCCCCCTGCTGGTCCACTGTCCCCTGCTGGTCCACGGTCCACTTGCTGGTCCATGGTCCACCTGCTGGTCCACTGTCCCCCTGCTGGTCCACGGTCCACCTGCCGGTCCACTGTCCCCCTGCTGGTCCACTGTCCCCCTGCTGGTCCACTGTCCCCCTGCTGATCTACGGTCCACCTACTGGTCCACTGTCCCCCTGCTGGTCCACGGTCCACCTGCCGGTCCACTGTCCCCCTGCTGGTCCACTGTCCTGCTGGTCCACTGTCCCCCTGCTGGTCTACGGTCCACCTACTGGTCCACTGTCCCCCTGCTGGTCCACCTGCTGGTCCACTGTCCCCCTGCTGGTCCACTGTCCCCCTGCTGGTCCACTGTCCCCCTGCTGGTCCACGGTCCACCTGCTGGTCCACGGTCCACCTGCTGGTCCACGGTCCACCTGCTGGTCCACTGTCCCCCTGCTGGTCCACTGTCCCCCTGCTGGTCCAATGTCCCCCTGCTGGTCCAATGTCCCCCTGCTGGTCCACTGTCCCCCTGCTGGTCCATGGTCTCCCTGCTGGTCCATGGTCTCCCTCCTGGTCCACTGTCCCCTGCTGGTCCATGGTCTCCCTCCTGGTCCACTGTCCCCTGCTGGTCCATGGTCTCCCTGCTGGTCCATGGTCTCCCTGCTGGTCCATGGTCTCCCTGCTGGTCAATAGTCTGCCTGCTGGTCCATGGTCTCCCTGCTGGTCCACTGCCCCCCCTGCTGGTCCACTGCCCCCCCTGCTGGTCCACTGCCCCCTGCTGGTTCACTCCCCCCCTGCTGGTCCACTGTCCCCCTGCTGGTCCACTGCCCCCCCTGCTGGTCCACTGTCCACCCTGCTGGTCCACTGTCCCCCCTGCTGGTCCACTGTCCCCCCTGCTAGTTCCATTGCCCCCCCTGCCTGGTCCACTGCCCCCCTGCTGCTCCACTGTCCCCTGCTGGTCTACCTATCTCCCTGCTTGTCCACTGCCCCCCCTAACCCCCCTGCTGGTCCACTGCCCCCCCCTGCTGGTCCACTGCCCCCCAGCTGGTCCCACTGCCCCCTGCTGGTCCACTGCCCCCCACTGCTGGTCCACTGCCCCCTGCTGGTCCACTGTCCCCCCTGATGGTCACTGCCCCCCTGCTTGGTCCACTGCCCCCCCCTGCTGGTCCCCTACCCCCCTGCTGGTCCACTGCCCCCCGCTGGTCCACTGCCCCCCTTCTGGTCCACTGCCCCCCCTGCTGGTCAACTGCCCCCCCTGCTGGTCCACTGCCCCCCTTCTGGTCCACTGCCCCCCCTGCTGGTCCACTGCCCCCTGCTGGTCCACTGCCCCCCTGCTGGTCACTCTGCCCCCCTGCTGGTCCACTGCCCCCCTGCTGGTCCACTCCCCCTGCTGGTCCACTGCCTCCCCCTGCTGGTCCACTGCCTCCCCCTGCTGGTCCACTGCCTCCCCCTGCTGGTCCACTCCCCCCCCCCTGCTGGTCCACTGCCTCCCCCTGCTGATTCACTCCCCCCCCTGTTGGTCCACTGCCCCCCCTGCTGGTCCACTGTCCCCCTAGCTGGTCCACTCCCCCCCGCTGCTGGTCCACTGCCCACCCTGCTGGTCCACTGCCTCCCCTGCTGGTCCACTGCCCCCCCCTGCCTGGTCCACTGCCCCCCCCCTGCTGGTCCACTGCCCCCCCTGCTGGTCCACTGTCCCCTGCTGGTCCACTGCCCCCTGCTGGTCCACTGCCCCCTGCTCCACTGCCCCTGCTGGTCCACTGCCCCCTGCTGGTCCACTGTCCCCTGCTGGTCCACTGCCCCCTGCTGGTCCACTGTCCCCCTGCTGGTCCACTTGCCCCTGCTGGTCCACTGCCCCCTGCTGGTCCACTGCCCCCTGCTGGTCACTGCCCCCTGCTGGTCCACTGTCCCCCTGCTGGTCCACTGCCCCCTGCTGGTCCACTGCCCCTGCTGGTCCACTGCCCCCCCCTGCTGGTCCACTGTCCCCTGCTGGTCCACTGCCCCCTGCAGGTCCACTGCCCCCCTGCTGGTCCACTGTCCCCTGCTGGTCCACTGCCCCCTGCTGGTCCACTGCCCCCCTGCTGGTCCACTGTCCCCTGCGGTCCACTGCCCCCTGCTAGGTCCACTGCCCCCTGCTGGTCCACTGTCCCCTGCTGGTCCACTGCCCCTGCTGGTCCACTGCCCCCTGCTGGTCCACTGCCCCCTGCTGGTCCACTGCCCTGATGGTCCACTGCCCCCTGCTGGTCCACTGCCCCCTAGCTGGTCCACTGTCCCCTGCTGGTCCACTGCCCCCTGATGGTCCACTGCCCCCTGCTGGTCCACTGCCCCTGCTGGTCCACTGCCCCCTGCTGGTCCACTGCCCCCTGCTGGTCCACTGTCCCCAGCTGGTCCACTGCCCCCTGCAGGTCCACTGCCCCCTGCTGGTCCACTGTCCCCTGCTGGTCCACTGCCCCTGCTGGTCCACTGCCCCCTGCTGGTCCACTGTCCCCTGCTGGTCCACTGCCCCCTGCAGGTCCACTGCCCCCTGCAGGTCCACTGCCCCTGCTGGTCCACTGCCCCCTGCAGGTCCACTGTCCCCTGATGGTCCACTGCCCCCTGCTGGTCCACTGCCCCCTGCTGGTCCACTGCCCCCTGCGGTCCACTGCCCCTGCTGGTCCACTGCCCCCTGCTGGTCCACTGTCCCCCTGAT
>NC_091195.1:28801722-29070662 GCF_040958095.1 Procambarus clarkii
GACATATATATATATATATATATATATATATATATATATATATATATGTCGTACCTAGTAGCCAGAACTCACTTTTTGGCCTACTATTCAAGGCCCGATTTGCCTAATAAGCCAAGTTTTCCTGAATTAATATATTTTCTCTAATTTTTTTCTTATGAAATGATAAAGCTACCCATTTCATTATGTATGAGGTCAATTTTTTTTTATTGGAGTTAAAATTAACGTAGATATATGACCGAACCTAACCAACCCTACCTAACCTAACCTAACCTACCTTTATAGGTTAGGTTTGGTTAGGTAGCCGAAAAAGTTAGGTTAGGTTAGGTTAGGTAGGTTAGGTAGTCGAAAAACAAATAATTCATGAAAACTTGGCTTATTAGGCAAATTGGGCCTTGCATAGTAGGCTGAGAAGTGCGTTCTGGCTACTAGGTACGACATATATATATATATATATATATATATATATATATATATATATATATATATATATATATATATATATATATATATATATATATATATATATATATATATATATATATATATGTCGTACCTAGTAGCCAGAACATACTTCTCAGCCTACTATTCAAGGCCCGATTTGCCTAATAAGCCAAGTTTTCCTGAATTAATATATTTTCTCTAATTTTTTTCTTATGAAATGATAAAGCTACCCATTTCATTACGTATGAGGACAATTTTTTGTTATTGGAGATAAAATTAACGTAGATATATGACCGAACCTAAGCAACCCTACCTAACCTAACCTAACCTATCTTTATAGGTTAGGTTAGGTTAGGTAGCCGAAAAAGTTAGGTTAGGTTAGGTTAGGTAGGTTAGGTAGTCGAAAAACAATTAATTCATGAAAACTTGGCTTATTAGGCAAATCGGGCCTTGAATAGTAGTCAGAGAAGTGCGTTCTGGCTACTAGGTACGACATATATATATATATATATATATATATATATATATATATATATATATATATATGTCGTACCTAGTAGCCAGAACGCACTTCTCAGCCTATTATGCAAGGCCCGATTTGCCTAATAAGCCAAGTTTTCATGAATTATTTGTTTTTCGACTACCTAACCTACCTAACCTAACCTAACCTAACTTTTTCGGCTACCTAACCTAACCTAACCTATAAAGATAGGTTAGGTTAGGTTAGGTAAGGTTGGTTAGGTTCGGTCATATATCTACGTTAATTTTAACTCCAATAAAAAAAATTGACCTCATACATATTGATTTGGGTAGCTTTATCATTTCATAAGAGAAAAAATAGAGAAAATATATTAATTCAGGAAAACTTGGCTTATTAGGCAAATCAGGCCTTGCATAGTAGGCTGAGAAGTGCGTTCTGGCTACTAGGTACGACATATATATATATATATATATATATATATATATATATATATATATATATATATATATATATATATATATATATATATATGCTCGAGGGGCTCGTTCTTAGCCCCTCCAAGTGCGAAATTATTGCATCTAGTGAAGTAATCATTAGAGCAGTGAAATCAGTTCTACCAGAAGCCTCAGTCGTTAAACCTACCGACAGCACACTACTCGGAGCACCTCTGGGCCACAATGCCATTGCTGCAGTCCTTGACGAAAAGTTTAGAGACCTAAAGAGGATGGAAGAGAGAATTGGGGACTTGGACTCCCACGATGCCCTCTACCTTCTCACAAAGTGCCTTACCCTGCCCAGGCTAACATACTTCTTAAGGTGTGCACCAACTTTTGGCAACCCACTTCTAAATCAATATGATGAGCTCCTCAGGTCAATATTCAGGAAGGCGCTCAACCTAGATTTAGATGACAGTCAGTGGGACCAAGCAACACTACCAGTGAGATTTGGAGGGATAGGCATACGAAAGGCAACTGAGGTAGCACTTCCAGCATTCTTATCCTCATGTACAGCAGCCAACGAATTGGTAGGGCAGATCCTACCAGAGCGTATGAGAGAGACAGCGGGAACTCATGATCAAACGTTCATCGAAGCAGCCAGACAATGGGACACCATTGCACACCCTCAACCCCGACCACAAGTCCCAAAAGACCACAAGCAGGCCCACTGGGATAGCCCCATAATGGAAAAGACTGTCACAGCAATGATTGACAACGCTGATGCTGAAAACAAAGCCCGCCTCCTAGCGGTAACAGCACCCCACGCCGGGGATTTTTTATTTGCTGTGCCCAATGCAGCCCTGGGAACTCGCCTCAGTCATGACGCTCTCCGCATTGGAGTTGCCCTTCGCCTTGCCGCCCCCATCCTCACCGAACATAGGTGCATCTGCGGAACTGCGATGGCAGACCAATATGGTCGTCATGGTCTGGTATGTCGTAAATCACAGGGTAAAATTGCAAGACATGAAGAAGTCAACGACATCATCAAGAGGAGCCTCGCCACAGCCCGCTGCCCGGCACAAAGAGAACCACACTTATCCAGACCTAACGACCCTCAGAAGCGCCCTGATGGGGTCACCTTGCTACCTTGGAAGGATGGTAAGCAAGTGGTATGGGACTACACGTGCGCTGCCACACTGGCCAGTACCTACCTCCACTACAGCACACGTGAAAGCGGTGGTGCTGCTTCTTTCAGGGAATCGCAGAAAATTATTAAATACAGAGGTCTAGCACACTGCTACAGCTTTGTTCCGATCGGCTCGGAGACCCTCGGTTCGTGGGGAAAATGTGCATTGAAGTTCCTGAAGGAATTGGGGGACAAATTGATCAGCGCTACAAAAGACCAGAGAGCAAAAAGTTTCTTGTTCCAGCGCCTCAGTGTTGCGATTCAGAGGGGAAATGCCTGTTGCGTCTTGGGCACTAGTCCAACTTCAGAGGAATTCGAAGAAGTGTTTGACTTGCAACAATGATCGAACCCGTCTGTGACATTCATCAATGTTTCCCATTGTTGTGTTCTTCAAGAGATCCATAACCTTTAAGCACCTTTTTGCATTATTATTTTTGTATCAACCCATGTATATCTTGTAACCATCAAATGCATAATAAAGCACAAAAAATATTCAAGGAAGGGGGTGGTTGGAGAAAAGCACACAGAAACTGTATTGGAGGGGATCTAAACATTCCCTCTAATGCGTTATGCGTGGTTTCCTCCGAGGCTATGGGTCCCCCTTCTTCCAGCTAGAGGTGGTACTCCCTTCCCTATTTTATATATATATATATATATATATATATATATATATATATATATATATATATATATATATATATATATATATATATATATATATATATATATATATATGTCGTACCTAGTAGCCAGAACTCACTTATCAGCCTACTATGCAAGGCCCAATTTGACTAATAAGCCAAGTTTTCATGAATTAATTGTTTTTCGACTACCTAACCTACCTAACCTAACCTAACCTAACTTTTTCGGCTACCTAACCTAACCTAACCTATAAAGATAGGTTAGGTTAGGTTAGGTAGGGTTGGTTAGGTTTCGTCATATATCTACGTTAATTTAAACTCCAAAAAAAAGAAATTGACGACATACATAATGAAATGGGTAGATTTATCACTTCATAAGAAAAAAAATAGAGAAAATAAATTAATTCAGGAAAACTTGGCTTATTAGGCAAATCGGGCCTTGCATAGTAGGCTGACAAGTGCGTTCTGGCTATTAGGTACGACATATATATATATATATATATATATATATATATATATATATATATATATATATATATATATATATATATATGTCGTACCTAGTAGCCAGAACTCACTTCTCAGCCTACTATTCAAGGCCCGATTTGCCTAATTAGCCAAGTTTTCCTGAATTAATATATTTACTATAATTTTTTTCTTATGAAATGATAAAGCAACCCTTTTCTCTATGTATGAGGTCAATTTTTTTTTATTGGAGTTAAAATTAACGTAGATATATGACCGAACCTAACCAACCCTACCTAACCTAACCTAACCTATATTTATAGGTAAGGTTAGGTTAGGTAGCCAAAAAAATCTAGGTTAGGTTAGGTTAGGTAGGTTAGGTAGACGAAAAAACATTAATTCATGAAAACTTGGCTTATTAGGCAAATCGGGCCTTGAATAGTAGGCTGAGAAGTGCGTTCTGGCTATTAGGTACGACATATATATATATATATATATATATATATATATATATATATATATATATATATATATATATATATATATATATATATATATGTCGTACCTAATAGCCAGAACGCACTTCTCAGCCTACTATGCAAGGCTCGATTTGCCTAATAAGCCAAGTTTTCATGAATTGTTTTTCGTCTACCTAACCTACCTAACCTAACCTAACCTAACGTTTTCGGGTACCTAACCTAACCTAACCTATAAAGATAGGTTAGGTTAGGTTAGGTAGGGTTGGTTAGGTTCGGTCATATATCTATGTTAATTTTAACTCCAATAAAAAAAAATTTCCCTCATACATAATGAAATGGGTAGCTTTATCATTTCATAAGAAAAAAATTAGAGAAAATATATTAATTCAGGAAAACTCGGCATATTAGGCAAATCGGGCCTTGAATAGTAGGCTGAGAAGTGCGTTCTGGCTACTAGGTACGACATATATATATATATATATATATATATATATATATATATATATATATATATATATATATATATTGTGACGGAGTTCCCCCCCTTACAATTCTCCCACGCCTGCAGTAAGAGTCATGTCTACTTTTCCCAAGCGTTCTCTACGTTGCAGGCTACAATTTGATATATGGGAGAGAGTGAAGTGTTCTCGGAGAGCCGAGAAATTTGTGAAATAGTGATATTTTGGCCTGTGGTTTAGGCCCTTTAGGGAGCCAAGATGGCGCTTACCTCTCTGATCTCCCGCCAAAACCGTGTGACGTCAGTGGCACCGGATTGGTCACCGACAGCAATGTGGCACCGGGAGCCAATGAAAACCTCCCGTGGCGAAAGTGACGTCACGAAGGAAGGGGGTCCGGCCAGCGCGCCGGGCTGGCGCCATCAGTCATACACGACACGTCATAGAGGTCGGACGTGCGACGAGTGGTCCTGTCTGTCGGACAGCTGTTTCCCACTACCGTGGATTTACGCGTCATCGGAAGTTCGCCAGTACTCTGAGAAGTCTTCCCTAGTTCATGTGTTGAACCAGAAGAGGGAATTGACGGTTATTTGAGCAACAAGTGCTCCAGTCAGGTACTGTGCCAGTAGCAGTGAAGCCGTGCAGTGACGTAGGTTGACGTCGGTGGCAATTCACCAGTTCGTGACAGCGTAGTGGCTGACAGAGCCACTGGGTAGCCGAGGAAGAGAGGACTATTTGGGGAAACCGGACGACTGTAGCTGAGACGTAGGCGACAGCCGTTGCTGGGAGAAGACGACGGCCAGGAGACCGACTCCAACCTTCAAGAAGTCAAGGAGGAGGACGGACCTGCAGTGAGGAGGCACGGAGACGACGCGCTAAACGGTGGGACGACGAGAGGCTCTGATAGGACACGACGACGTGTGGTGTGGGGGCGTTCCCGACACGAGGACCAGGAGCTACATCTCGACTCTCATCGGAGGATAGGGTGAAGTAGGTGGTTCTAGTTCCCTCCCCATTCCCCTTTAGTTAGCTATGTTATTTGGCTATATTTTCTAGCCTGAAGATTTTATATGTCGTGAGCAAGTCTCACCTATGTCACGGTAAAGCACCAGGGTGCTAGACAGTACTATCAAGAGTACTTGTAATATTCATGTTGATTGTTGGTGTGTACAGGCACCAGGAACCAGTGATAAATTTACTGTGTTGTGTATATCTTTCTATAGATTTTGATATGAACATATAGTGGTAAAATATATATATAAGATTATGCCAGTATTTGGAGGTTAGGCTATGTGCCCAGAAACTATTAATTTTCCATGTATTGATGATTGATTTATAAACCATATATATGTCTATGTTCATTCAGTGAATAATCATTTGTGAGTACAGTGAATTATTGCGTTATCGCCAACGAGAGAAAGTACTGAAAACTCCAGTGTTAATATTTCATAATATATTGTTGGATAAATAACAATGTGAAGCCATTACAGTGAATCATTATAGCATTGATTGTAGAAAAGACTGTTTGAGCCTGAGTACAGTGTAACTGAGTAGTACGGTTTATTTGTGCCAATATCGAGTGTGCGAGTTTCTAGTAATATTGGAAAATTTAAAGGAACAGCGCGCGTGAATCTAGAAAACAAGCAAAGTTCGCGCGGAGAGGCCATTGCAATCAGCTGTTCTTGACACTTGATGAGGAGGGGAGAGTGTTGCCCTCTTGCGGTCGCATAATATCCGTGGGAATTACCGGCCGAGTCAGGATCAGTTGATTTATCGATTATTGTGTGGCCTTGTGACATCTTTCATACATTTTAAGTAAAATACAAAACTCTCTTTGTGTTTTTATCATCCCCTCCATTGATCTTGTGGCTATACTATACCTGTAAACATAGAGTGATAACAATAAGTACCTGCCTGACTCCTGATCTTTGAGTGTGACCTTGCCAAGGCTACCACTGAATACACCAGTCCACTGAGGGTGTTACTGGCCACCTTAAACACCAGTTGGCGACCTTGTGATTAACCGTAGAGCCCTATTGTTGGGGAGGGCACACGACAGTCGATGCGATCGAGTCGTGTTCTCACTCTTTCTTAATTAGAGGCCGTTAAGATTGACTGGGAGACTCTCCTGGCGTGCAGTGGCGCCGTGAGGATCGAGGGAAGACCCGCAGGGCTACGGTGAGTTACCTTGAGCATAACTTTTGCTCACCCCAGACTAGAGAGAAGAGAGGTGAAACCCCCAACATTGGCGACCTTGCCAGGATATAGATCGGAGTAAAGGTTGCAGTGGTACTTGGCGGTGGTGTTAGAGATCAGGTGAAGGTTATCACTCGTAGCACAAGATGGAGGATGATAAAGTAGCGAGGTTTATTGACTCTAGAGACGAACAGGTGCTGGAAGAGTGCACCAAGGCACAGTTACAGGCTATAGCGGATCATTTTGGAATAAAGCTGAAATCTGCCCGAGTTGGTGAAAGAAGACTAGAGATAATGGCTCAGCTAAAGGCTCGAGACGAAGCTTTGGGGGAGGAACGGCCCCAAACACCTGCCAGTGAGGGTGAACACCTGAGTATTGGTGGAAGCAGCAGGGGATCCAGCGGCAGCAGGCACAGCATTAAGCTGGAAATAATGAAGCTGCAGCTAGAAGCGCAGCTGAGGAGAGAAGAGGCACAGCAGCGCAAAGAAGAGCGAGAAGCGCAGCAGCGCAAAGAAGAGCGAGAAGCAGAAGCACAGCTGCGCCGGGAAGAGCAAGAGCGAGAAGCACAGATGAAGCGTGAAGAGCGAGAAGCACAGATGAAGCGTGAGGAGCGAGAAGCAGAAGCGCAGCTGAGGAGAGAAGAGGCACAACAGCGCAAGGAAGAACAGGAACGAGAAGCACAGCTGCGCCGGGAAGAGCAAGAACGAGAAGCACAGCTACGCAGGGAAGAACGAGAGCAAGAAGTTAGGCTGAGACAAATGGAAATAGAAGCCAACCAGGAGGTGGAGCTGAAGCGAGCTGAACTGGGACTAGGTGCCCCGGCCCCGCCACAGGAAGACCGACGAGTGAGGGAACGAGACCTGCCGGTCTTTGTGCCTAGTGAAGCCGAAAGTTTCTTCGATCACTTTGAGAGAGTTGCTGCTATGAAGAGGTGGCCGAGGGCGGAGTGGGCGGAGTTGGTCCAAGGAAGGCTCACAGGGGAAGCTCGCCAAGCCTTCACTATGCTCGACTTCCAAGAATGCACTAACTACGATGCGGTAAAACGAGCTGTGCTCCGTTCCTTTAAACTCACGCCAGAGTGTTACCGGAAGAGGTTTAGAGAATGTACCCGGTCACCAGGGAAATCGTATGCGGAGACGGCGAGGGACATGGAAAGAAAGTTCCTTAAGTGGATGGACTCTGAAGAAGCGGGGTCGGCCGAAGAAATCAAGGAACTAATGGTCATGGAAAAGTTTATGTCCGTGCTCCCTCCTGAGATCAGGATGAGGGTCAAGGAGGCGGACATAAAGGACCTGAGGGCCGCAGCCGACCGGGCCGACATGCTAGAGGAAGCCCTACGCCCACGCAGAGAGGGACAGAACCGACCACCCGCATACGTCGGAAACGATCGGAGTTATAGAAGGACGGATGGATGGAGGGCAGGAACGAGTTCTCCCAAATCCCATTTCTCAAGTTGGAACACCCGAGGAACAAAAGGTGTTGTAGAGCCGATAGGGGAGAACCAAGCTGAGAGCTCGGGAACTGTTACTGCAGGGAAAGAAACGACAAGTGAGGCGGGAAAGACACAGGGTGTGACGGTCTCTGGAGGCAGTGCTAAGGCGAGCGGTGGCGGATGGTCTCCGCCGAGGGGCCGCTGCTACAACTGCGGAATACCCGGACACGTCGCGCGGGAATGCAGACGCCCTAAGCAGCGGGGACATGTTGCTTTAGTGATGTTCGAGGACCAGAGGGCCGAGGGAGTGCGGGATGAACCCGTGCTGAATGGGGAGAAGAAAGTTCACCCATTCATGTGTCAAGGAACCGTAAGGATGGGGGTCGCAGACCCCATCCCAGTGAAGATGCTAAGAGACACCGGGGCTGACTTTACCCTGGTAAGTGAAACCCTGTTCCCCGAGGGTTACGAAAGTACCAGTGTGGGGGTGGCACGGGTGGCCACTGTGGGAGGCCCAGTGAGGATGCCCCTACACCAGGTAACTTTAAATTCCGAATATGGCTGCCAGACCCTAGAGGTGGGAGTCTGTACATCAATGCCCAAGATGGAGGCGCAGGTCATCTTGGGGAATGACGCGTGTGGAGGATATGTCCTCCCGCATCTCGTGAAAGGCGAAGAGTGCCCAGAACAACACGAGGAGACAGGCGAAGATTTGAACGTCTGTGGGGACGAGAAGGGAATCGCACCGGTGGCGATCCCAGTTTGTACTGAGACACCGAGACAACGCGAAGAACCAGGAGGTTGTGGATCTGATGGGGCTGAGGAGTCGATTGACAGCCTGGGAACAGATCACCTCTGCGTAGGACCCAGAGAACGAGTGGAGGGCGAGAGTAGCCCGAATGGTGAGTTGCAGGTGACACTCGCCAGTTCTCTAGGGGTAAACCGCGCTCGTCTCGGAGAGTTACAGCAAGAGGAGTTCCCCGAATTGGTTAGTAAGGCCGAAGGAGGCCGTGTGGGTCCTGAGAAGGCTTACTTTCCGTTTATCTATATTATATGTGCCATGCTATTCATGCTGAAGGAACGATGGACACCAGGAGCGACCGTGGGAGCGGTGATTAAATATGTCCAGAAGTTCAAAGAACGTCTCATTAGAGTGAAGAAACTGGCTAGGAAACTCCTGAAGAAGGCGCAACGTAAGATGTCGGGGTGGTACGACAGGAGAGCTGCGCAGAGGGATTTTCAGGCCGGATCCAAAGTAATGGTTGTGCTGCCAGGTAAAGGTAGAGTGACCAGGTCGCGGTTCAAGAGACCATACCGAGTGCTGCGACGGTTGGGTCCAGTGTCGTACGAGATTGGGAAGCCGGATGGACCCCGGAAGAAACAGGTGTGTCACGAAGGCCGCCTGAGACCTTTCTTCACTGTGGAAGGAAGAGCCGCCAAGCAGGACGGAACGATGTCCCGAGAAACCCAGCGGAAGACGGGTCTGAGTGTACCGAGGGACCGAGAACTCCCGGAGGAGGAAAGTAAGTGGTCCAGGGCGGACGGCACCAGTCTCACCCGCACTGAGAGTCTGACAAGGATCAAGGTCAAGCACATCAAGGGGAAGGACGACGTAGTGGCGGACGCCCTATCCCGCATCCACTAACCAGACATGACTCTTATTTTAAGGGGAGGGGTATGTGACGGAGTTCCCCCCCTTACAATTCTCCCACGCCTGCAGTAAGAGTCATGTCTACTTTTCCCAAGCGTTCTCTACGTTGCAGGCTACAATTTGATATATGGGAGAGAGTGAAGTGTTCTCGGAGAGCCGAGAAATTTGTGAAATAGTGATATTTTGGCCTGTGGTTTAGGCCCTTTAGGGAGCCAAGATGGCGCTTACCTCTCTGATCTCCCGCCAAAACCGTGTGACGTCAGTGGCACCGGATTGGTCACCGACAGCAATGTGGCACCGGGAGCCAATGAAAACCTCCCGTGGCGAAAGTGACGTCACGAAGGAAGGGGGTCCGGCCAGCGCGCCGGGCTGGCGCCATCAGTCATACACGACACGTCATAGAGGTCGGACGTGCGACGAGTGGTCCTGTCTGTCGGACAGCTGTTTCCCACTACCGTGGATTTACGCGTCATCGGAAGTTCGCCAGTACTCTGAGAAGTCTTCCCTAGTTCATGTGTTGAACCAGAAGAGGGAATTGACGGTTATTTGAGCAACAAGTGCTCCAGTCAGGTACTGTGCCAGTAGCAGTGAAGCCGTGCAGTGACGTAGGTTGACGTCGGTGGCAATTCACCAGTTCGTGACAGCGTAGTGGCTGACAGAGCCACTGGGTAGCCGAGGAAGAGAGGACTATTTGGGGAAACCGGACGACTGTAGCTGAGACGTAGGCGACAGCCGTTGCTGGGAGAAGACGACGGCCAGGAGACCGACTCCAACCTTCAAGAAGTCAAGGAGGAGGACGGACCTGCAGTGAGGAGGCACGGAGACGACGCGCTAAACGGTGGGACGACGAGAGGCTCTGATAGGACACGACGACGTGTGGTGTGGGGGCGTTCCCGACACGAGGACCAGGAGCTACATCTCGACTCTCATCGGAGGATAGGGTGAAGTAGGTGGTTCTAGTTCCCTCCCCATTCCCCTTTAGTTAGCTATGTTATTTGGCTATATTTTCTAGCCTGAAGATTTTATATGTCGTGAGCAAGTCTCACCTATGTCACGGTAAAGCACCAGGGTGCTAGACAGTACTATCAAGAGTACTTGTAATATTCATGTTGATTGTTGGTGTGTACAGGCACCAGGAACCAGTGATAAATTTACTGTGTTGTGTATATCTTTCTATAGATTTTGATATGAACATATAGTGGTAAAATATATATATAAGATTATGCCAGTATTTGGAGGTTAGGCTATGTGCCCAGAAACTATTAATTTTCCATGTATTGATGATTGATTTATAAACCATATATATGTCTATGTTCATTCAGTGAATAATCATTTGTGAGTACAGTGAATTATTGCGTTATCGCCAACGAGAGAAAGTACTGAAAACTCCAGTGTTAATATTTCATAATATATTGTTGGATAAATAACAATGTGAAGCCATTACAGTGAATCATTATAGCATTGATTGTAGAAAAGACTGTTTGAGCCTGAGTACAGTGTAACTGAGTAGTACGGTTTATTTGTGCCAATATCGAGTGTGCGAGTTTCTAGTAATATTGGAAAATTTAAAGGAACAGCGCGCGTGAATCTAGAAAACAAGCAAAGTTCGCGCGGAGAGGCCATTGCAATCAGCTGTTCTTGACACTTGATGAGGAGGGGAGAGTGTTGCCCTCTTGCGGTCGCATAATATCCGTGGGAATTACCGGCCGAGTCAGGATCAGTTGATTTATCGATTATTGTGTGGCCTTGTGACATCTTTCATACATTTTAAGTAAAATACAAAACTCTCTTTGTGTTTTTATCATCCCCTCCATTGATCTTGTGGCTATACTATACCTGTAAACATAGAGTGATAACAATAAGTACCTGCCTGACTCCTGATCTTTGAGTGTGACCTTGCCAAGGCTACCACTGAATACACCAGTCCACTGAGGGTGTTACTGGCCACCTTAAACACCAGTTGGCGACCTTGTGATTAACCGTAGAGCCCTATTGTTGGGGAGGGCACACGACAGTCGATGCGATCGAGTCGTGTTCTCACTCTTTCTTAATTAGAGGCCGTTAAGATTGACTGGGAGACTCTCCTGGCGTGCAGTGGCGCCGTGAGGATCGAGGGAAGACCCGCAGGGCTACGGTGAGTTACCTTGAGCATAACTTTTGCTCACCCCAGACTAGAGAGAAGAAAGGTGAAACCCCCAACAATATATATATATATATATATATATATATATATATATATATATATATATATATATATATATATATATGTATGTATATATATATATATATATATATATATATATATATATATATATATATATATATATATATATATATATATATATATATATATATATTTTGGTAGCAGTGTTTCCTGTAGACATATATTATTAAATATGACCGAAAATGTAAGATTAATAATTCTAACACGAATTTTCTCAATCTTTCGTACATTTCTTTTCCTCCTGAATTAAAAAAATTACCTCCTGAATGGAGCTAATTCAAAAATCAATTCTCCAAAATTCATTTTTATTTCTAGTCTGACACGACACTTGAGCGAGTTTCGTAAAACTTATTACATTTTCAAAGACTTTACACATACACAACTGAATAGAACTTACATATCTCCGATTTGTTTATATCTACATTTGAGTGAGGTGGATGGGGTGAGGTGGTATTTAATAGGGTATTAATTTCATCAACACAAGATAGAGCACGAAAAAATGGGTATTGAAATGGAAGTGATTGTAGAAAGCCTATTGGTCCATATTTCTTGATGCTTCTATATTGGAGCGGTGTCTTGAGGTGGGTAGAATATAGTTGTGCATTAATTGGCTGTTGATTGCTGGTGTTGACTTCTTAATGTGCAGTGCCTCGCAAACGTAAAGCCGTCTGCTATCGCTGTATCTATCGATGATTTCTGTGTTGTTTACTAGGATTTCTCTGGCGATGGTTTGGTTGTGGGAAGAGATTATATGTTCCTTAATGGAGCCCTGTTGCTTATGCATCGTTAAATGCCTAGAAAGAGATGTTGTTGTCTTGCCTATATACTGGGTTTTTTAGAGCTTACAGTTCCCAAGAGGACATTTGAAGGCATAGACGACGTTGGTCTCTTTTAAAGCGTTCTGCTTTGTGTCTGGAGTTTCTCATGAGTAGGCTGGCCGTTTTTCTTGTTTTATAGTAAATCGTCAGTTGTATCCTCTGATTTTTGTCTGTAGGGATAAGGTTTCTATTAACAATATCTTTCAGGACCCTTTCCTCCGTTTTATGAGCTGTGGAAAAGAAGTTCCTGTAAAATAGTCTAATAGGGGGTATAGGTGTTGTGTTAGTTGTCTCTTCAGAGTCTGCATGGCGTTTCACTTTCCTTCTTATGATGTCTTTGACGAAACCATTGGAGAAGCCGTTGTTGACTAGGACCTGCCTTACCCTACAGAGTTCTTCGTCGACTTGCTTCCATTCTGAGCTGTGGCTGAGAGCACGGTCGACATATGCGTTAACAACACTCCTCTTGTACCTGTCTGGGCAGTCGCTGTTGGCATTTAGGCACATTCCTATGTTCGTTTCCTTAGTGTAGACTGCAGTGTGGAAACCTCCGCTCTTTTCCATGACTGTTACATCTAGATCGTGGAGCAGCAAGCCGTAGTAGATGAAATGCAGAGATGGACGCGATGAAAATCATAGCTGTGGCGAGGGTGTTGGCAGTGTTCCATCACAGCAAACAGTAGCAGTAGAGGTCCAGTGAGAGTCCATGTTGTAGTCCATCGTGGCTGGGTATCGTCGAAACTCTCTGGGGTCACCAATGTAACGGTTCTATTATTACGTAAAGTATGGTGACAATAAACACAGACACTAAGATACTATATATATATTTGGTCTAATATACAGAAGTACACAATTGATACTTTGGTGTGAGTTGAGCGCACTGAGCGTCGGTACAGTATCTCGCAAGTGTCTGCTCTAGACCACACTTGAAAGTAGACTCTGGTTAATGTTTGCTATTCTGCTGCTTATTTTTTTATTTTTTTTTTTTTTTGAGATATATACAAGAGTTGTTACATTCTTGTACAGCCACTAGTACGCGTAGCGTTTCGGGCAGGTCCCTGGAATACGATCCCCGCCGCGAAGAATCGTTTTTTCATCCAAGTACACATTTTACTGTTGCGTTAAACAGAGGCTACAGTTAAGGAATTGCGCCCAGTAAATCCTCCCCGGCCAGGATACGAACCCATGACATAGCGCTCGCGGAACGCCAGGCGAGTGTCTTACCACTACACCACGGAGACTGCTAAATTATATGCTCGGGTAACACCTCACCGTGTTGCCCGGGCAACACCTCACCTTATTCATCTCCAAAGGTTGACAGGAATATTAACAATGCATTTGGAGCGAGTATATTATTGGGATAATCTACTCGCTACAAAAGAAAGAAATTTAAATTGCATAATACGGTTATTGACATTCAATAATAGTAAGATAAAGCAATGAGGACTAAATGGGAGACCAGTGATCAGATGAATATTACAGACTCAAGGGTAGCCTTCTCTTCTTGTATATAAATGAAAAAATAAATTCGTTTGTTTAATTCTAATGCTTGTAGGAGAGAACAGTTGTGAACGCCAGGTAGCACACAAGTTCATGAGCGCCCATAATACTTTTACGCAAAAGACATGTACAGACAGGCGTGTGGCTTCTGACTTCTTTTTTATTGATTAATATTAAATATTAGGCGCTTACCTAAAATAGTTATCATTTTATACAAGTTTAACTATCACATAATAAATATAAAAGGAGGTTATCCAAAAACTGACAGAAGTGTTGTGTTTTGTGCGTTGTATCGTGTTTGTGGGCATTCGGGGTGTGTTGTGTTTACGCTGGCGGGCGGCGTCCTTACCAAGCCCGGATTATGTCTATTACATCACTAAACTTCATTTAATAACTATATGCCTGTTAAGTAGAAGATTTTAATTGTTAATAGCATTATATTGTCGTTTTAATTAATATGGAACACGTACACATGTGCGAAACGTCCAAAGCTGGTGTCCGAAGTGGTAAAAATATTAGTGTGCGATGTTGTCAATGTACGGAGTGTCTTGTATCCCATCGAGCGCCATTTTGTCAACAGCTGCTAGGGAGTGTCCAGAGCATAAAACCTTGGCACAAACTGCACCTATTATAAAGAAGAAGCACTACCATTGTCTGCCAAGTGCTCATATCAAGTCTAACTTAAGAAACAACACTCAAGTCTTGCCCAACCGTCAACATTGACTTGAACATTGATGTACAAGAATGTAACAACTCTTGTATATATATATATAAAAAAAAAAAAAAAAAAAACGAGACACGTCTCCCGCCATAACCACTCATGCAGTCACCCGGAGAACACCATCACACAAACTGCACCTATCAATAAGAAATTGAAGACGCGCCAGTGTCCAAGGTGTGGGAAGGTATTCACTTGTCTTGGAAGTATGAAGTGTCACATGTTAGTGCATTTAGGTGGATAACCTCATCAGTGTCCAGTGTGTGGGAAGAGATTTTGTCGTCTTGGAGATATGAAGTCTCACATGCTAGTGCATTCAGATAAACTTCATCAGTGTCCAGTGTGTGGGAAGAGATTCAGTCGTCTTGGAGATATGAAGTCTCACATGCTAGTGCATTCAGGTGACAAATCTCATGAGTGTCGAGAGTGTGGGAAGAGATTCAGTCGTCTGACAAATATGAAGTCTCACATGCTAGTGCATTCAGGTGACGAACCTCATCAGTGTCCAGTGTGTGGGAAGAGATTTTGTCGTCTTGGAGATATGAAATCTCACATGGTAGTGCATTCAGATGACAAACCTCATCAGTGTCCAGTGTGTGGGAAGAGATGTAGTCGTCTTGGAGATATGAAGTCTCACATGCTAGTGCATTCAGGTGACAAACCTCATCAGTGTTCAGAGTGTGGCAAGAGATTCAGTCGTCTGGGATATATGAAGTCTCACATGCTAGTGCATTCAGGTGACGAACCTCATCAGTGTCCAGTGTGTGGGAAGAGATTTTGTCGTCTTGGAGATATGAAATCTCACATGCTAGTGCATTCAGATAAACTTCACCAGTGTCTAGTGTGTGGGAAGAGATTCAGTCGTCTTGGAGATATGAAGTCTCACATGCTAGTGCATTCAGATGTCAAACTTCATGAGTGTCCAGAGTGTGAGAAGAGATTCAGTCAGCATCGAAGTATGAAGATTCACATGTTATTGCATTCAGGTGAAAAACCTCATGCATGTCCAGAGTGTGGGAAGAAATTCAGTCGTCTTGGAAGTATGAAGACTCACATGTTAGTGCATTCAGGTGAAAAACCTCATGAATGTCCAGAGTGTGGGAAGAAATTCAGTAAGCCTGGAAATATGAAGATTCACAGGATGATGCATGCGGACGAAAGACCTTTTGAATGTGCTCAGTGTGGCAAAAAATTTAGAGTTCGTGGACAAATAATTGAGCACATGTTAGTGCATTCAGGTGACAAACCTCATGAATGTCCAGAGTGTGGGAAGAGATTCAATAAGCTTGGAAATATGAAGACTCACATGTTAGTGCATTCAGGTGACAAACCTCATGAATGTCCAGAGTGTGGGAAGAGATTCAGTCAGCTTGGAAATATGAAGGCTCACATCTTAGTGCATTCAGGTGACAAACCTCATGAATGTCCAAAGTGTGGGAAGAAATTCAGTCGCCTTGGAAGTATGAAGGTTCACATGTTAGTGTATGCATGTGATAAATCTCATGAGTGTCCAGTGTGTGGAAAGAGATTCAGTCAGCTTGGAAGTATTAAGACTCACATGCTGCTGCATTCACGTGACAAACCTCATGTGTGTCCAGAGTGCGGGAAGAGATTCAGTCGTCTGGGAAATATGAAGACTCACAGGATGGTGCATGAGGCTGAGAGATCTTTTGAATGTGCCGAATGTGGAAAAATTTTTAAAACACGTAAATATATAATAGCACACATGTTTGTGCACTCACATGATCGACCTCATGAGTGTCCAGAGTGTGGGAAGAGATTCAAGCGTCTTACAGATGTGAAGAAGCACAAGATAGTTCATTTAGGCAATAGGCTAAAGTTTTCGAGTACGGAAGTCAATTGAGAGAATGTTGAGGTATAATGAGGCACACATTAGTAAAGTAATTTACCTTTAATCTGATATAAAGTTTGGAAATTGAGATTAGTGAAAATACAGTATTGTGCTATCACCATGTCAGTTGGATGTCCTTCAGTGGTAATTGTTATGTGTTAGATATTAAGTCACTGCACATCCTCTCTTGTGTACTCTATATATTTAAAACTCTGAATTGTAATGTCAATCCTGACCTTCAACGCTTCCTAGAAGGTTGTAACAGAACTCATGTGCACCACACCAGAAACAAATATCTATTTGATATTCCAAGAGTTAGACTTAATCAAACTAAAAATGCTCTACAAATCAAGGGACCCAGAATGTGGAATGACCTTCCCAATTATGTCAAAGATTGTACCTCTCTCAACCAGTTTAAGATGAAAACTAAGTACTACCTAATTAACTCCATGTAACCTACCTTACTAATAAATGTCAACCCATGTCTTACTATTTAAAAAAAAAAAATGCTGTTTGTTGACCAACTTGTATATTGGCTATTTTCTACCATGTTCCCCCCTTTTTTTTATCTTTTATTTTTTTTTTTCATTCAATTCAATTTATACTTTAAGCTCAATTACTATTAAGTTTTAGTCTAAGTGTTTTTTCCCCACCTCTCCTTGCCCGAAACGCTATGCGTACTAGTGGCTTTAGGTATTGTATGTACTACCTCTATCTTTAAATCTAACAGAATGTTTGTACTGCAACTTTCCAACTATGTATGTACTGTTCCTAAATAAATTATTATTATTTATTATTATTATGTTTTGATTGAGAAATATGTTTCATCATGAAAGTTAAAGATCTAATGGTATTTTATGATTTTCTTCTTTTATGAAAGTCAGATACTCTTTGTAGACCAAGCAAGAACTAGAGAAGTTGTCAGCAAAGAAGTTAGGTACTCCTCATCGACCACCAAAGAAATAAAGAAGTTGTCAGTGTTGAAGTTAGGAGCTTCTCATAGACCAGGCAAGAAGGAAGGTGTCGGTGTACAAAAACTTAAAATTGTTCAAAGGTAAAGAAATATGTGATTATTTTAATAAAGATGAAACAAAATTTTAATGACTTCATATTTGCATGAATAATTTTTTTTTCTTTTTTGTTCTCTGTAGATCTTTATTTAGCATATAATCTCTGTAGATAAGTTAGACATTTTATTGTAATATTATCTAACATCGGATCTGGTGTAGAAAACAGTTTGATGTACTCAAGATAAAACCATTGTATTGGAATGAGAATTTCAGATTTCTTTGCAAACTCATGTCCATTTTGTTATTTTTGTTTTGGGCCTATTTATGAGTTTTACTACCCTTGATTAGAAGTATGAATTAATTACTTGAGAATTATAGTAGCCTGACTAGCATTTGTAACTGTCCGAGTTAGAATTTTTTACTTTGGCCTAACTTTAGCAGTTAGGCTATATTTCCCCTAACTGGCAATTAAATTAGATTGAACAGCAATTAAATTAGCCTGACTTGTAATTATATTATCCTGAATACCCCCTCCCCTTCCGGCCCGTTGGCGTCGTGAGGGGGCTTGGTGGACGGCTGCCGGAGTGTGATGCTCCGTTGGGCAGTCCTCTGTCCTTTTTTGGCCTTGCACTCCTGCTGCTGTCTTCTCCAATTGTGCCGGATCGCTTTTCCTTTTCCTTATGTTTCGTTTTTCTCCCCCCTCTTCTCCTATCTGCTTGTCGTTTCCTGCCCACCTTTTGCTTGTTTTGGATTATTTCTTTGGACTTCTTCTATTTTGACGCCCGGGTGCTTGAGGAGGCATACTCTTGCACCCGTAGAACTGTAGTACCCGACGTCTCGAGCGAGGGGAACCTTTTATTGTCAATCCCCCTTTCGTCGCTGAACCCGATCTCGACGGACTGACGGTTCTTAAGGTGGCGTTTGTGGGGCGTATACTCACGACGCACCCCTAGGGGGCCCCGGCATGATCGGCGATAGCTTCCTGTTGGGTGTCCTGCCTCTAATTGTGGCTCCATGGTGGGTTTGGGGGCACATTCGTGGATGAATTTGTTACTTTTCGTCTCTATGTCGTTGAATGTTTCCGTTGTACCCTCTCAGGCTCGTGGGGTGGGCGACCAAGCCCCCGAGTCGGCCTGTATTGGAAGACCAGGCTCTGTAGCTCCCGCTGCGTTGGGCCCCGACCTTGCTCCTCCTTTGACCGTCCTGTCTTCTTCCCCCAGCTCCCCTCCCTCCTCTGAGGTTGGGTCGAGCCTCCAGCCCCCGGTGGTGACCACTTCGTCCCCTGGTGTGGCTAAGTCTTTCGTTGTGACTACTGCGCCTTTTGACCCCTCTCTCTCTAGGGGTTCTCAACGCCGTTCGCGCCCCAACCGCACTCGCTCGATTCCTTCCCGTGCTGATGCGTATCAGGCCTTGTTTGGTCCTGCTTCATGGGCCAAATACTTTGATCTCCTCCCTCTTGATTCTGCGCCTCCTGACGATTTCTCCCTCCATCGGCATCTTGTAGATTCCGTGGATGCGTATGTTACTTTCAACCCCACTCGTCTCGGTACACGTGTCGTTGCTGCTCCTTCTCAGGATGCGGCTTCCCGCTTGGCTGCCTTATCTTGCCTTGGCGAGATCCCTGTTCGGGTCTCCAAGAACGTTCAGATGAATTCCAGTGTTGGCACTATTCTCCTCCCACCCCATGTTGCAACCGGTGTTCGGAATCTGCAGGATTGCCACGATGATATTCGGCATATCCTTGATGCCCAAGGCCATTCTATCCTCCAGGTTGACTCGTTTACTCGTCCCCCTCGTGGTCGTCGCCGTCAACCCCTTCGCGTTGTGAAGATCACCTTTGATGGTAGGACCCTTCCATCCTCTGTCATTCTTGCTGGTGCTAGGTGCTCTGTCCAGGAGTATATTCCTTCTCCTCGACTTTGTAATAAGTGCTGGAGGTTTGGGCATGGTGCCCTCCGCTGCTCTGGGACTGTCTCTCTCTGTCCTTTGTTGTGGGAGTGAAGGTCACTCTAAGTCGGAGTGCACTTCTCCCCAAGCTCGCTGCCTCAACTGCGGTGAGGCCCATCCTACGTTCTCCCGTGCCTGTGTCCATTACAAGCTTGAGGCGGCCGTCCTTAACCTGAAACACCGGGAGCGTTTGTCTTTTCCTGAGGCGAGGCGCCAGGTTCGCCGGCTCCCGCCTTATACTAACATCTCTTATGCTCGCGTGTTGCGCTCTTCCTCTCCTCGTCCTTCCCCCCTTCCTCAGACTCTCAACCGTTTCCGGGCCTTGGACCCTGATACGCCCACTGCCCCCTCCTCTGTTCCTTTGAGTTCTTTCCCGGGGGGTCCCCCTCCTGGTCCTCTGTCTGGGGTTCCCCTTCTTTCAACCCGGTCTGTCATGTCTCCTGTGTATTCTTCCTCGTCCCCCTCTGATCCTCCTTCCCATCCTCTTCCTCCATCTATCGGCTCTCCCCGCCGCCTGTCGGTGCAGGCGGATGTCCATCGCTCTCCTAACGGCCGTCGTGTGTGCTCTCGTTTGGCTTCTCCTGTTGAGACACTGGAATCCGTTGCCCGGTACGTAGTTGCTGGGACACCTGTCTCTTTAAGTCAGAAGCGTAAGCCTGGCTCCTCTCCTTCCTCTTCCCCGGCGGGTAAGAAGGCTTCGCTTTCTTCCTTAGCTCCTACTTCTGGCTCTGTTGCTCCTTCCCCTCCCGAGTGTCCCGCTCTCTCTTCCTGATTTGAAACACCACCTAGACTCCTTGCCGGAGCCTGTGCTCCTGCTGGGTGACTTCAATTGTCGTCATTCTCTTTGGGGTGACGTTCTGACGAATACCCGGGGTCGCCTCCTTGAGCCGTTTCTCCTATCTTCTTCCCTGTCTCTTCTGAATTCTGGTGAGCCCACTCATTTGGACTCTCGGACTCGCACCCTTTCTTGTCTTGATCTTTCTCTCTGCTCTTCTTCTCTTTACTTAGATTTCACGTGGCAGGTTCTTGATGACCTCCATGGAAGTGATCATTTCCCCATCCTTGTTTCCTTTTTCTCTTTTCGCCCTTCCCTCTCTTTCCCTAGGTGGCAGTTTGCTAAGGCAGACTGGACCCTATTTACCCTCAGTGCTGCTCTCTCTGACCTCTCCCTTCTGCCTCTCTCTCGCGCTCTCCTCCTTTTTCATGACACTGTCTTCAACGCTGCCCTCCGCTCTATTCCTCGCTCTTCCTCTCGGGGTCCGCGGAAGTGCGTTCCCTGGTGGAATGCGGACTGTGCTCGGGCTGTCCGCTGTAAGCGTGCAGCCTGGAAGAGGCACCGCCGTAGGCAGACGACCGATTCTTTTCTTTTCTTTCGGAAAGCGAGTGCGGTGGCCCGTAGGGCCATCCGTACGGCTAAACGTGAATGTTGGGCATCTTATGTCACAACAATTACGTCCGAAACCCCTCTGGCCCAGATCTGGAAGCGTATCCGCAAGATAGCGGGTAAGTTCGTTCCCGATGTTTCACCGGTCCTTCACCTCCATGATACTCTTGTGGCGGTCCCGTTGCATGTCGCTTCCGAACTGGGTTCCCACTTTTCTTCTGTTAGCTCTGGTCTTCATCTTCCCCAATCTTTCCTTCTTCGTAAACCTGTCCTTGAGTCTCGTCCTTTAGATTTCTGCACTCATCTTCAGCTTCCCTATAATGATCCCTTCTCTCTCTCTGAACTTCGTTCTGCCCTGGCCCTCTGCGGTTCTACGGCGGCGGGCTCCGATGGTATTCATTATGAGATGCTTCGCCATCTCCCTCCGAGCACGTCTCAGTATTTACTGAGTCTGTATAATCGGATCTGGGAGTCGTCGTCAGTCCCTGAGGACTGGCTCGATGCCGTTGTCCTCCCTGTTCGCAAACCGGGGTCTCTGGGTTCTTCCCCTAAGGACTTTCGCCCTATTGCTCTCACAAGTTGTGTCTGCAAACTCTTTGAACGTATGGTTAACGTTCGTCTGATGTGGTTCCTGGAACACCATCACCTCCTCTCCCCTTCTCAATTTGGTTTCCGCAAGTGCCGCAGCACGACAGATGTCATGGTGAACCTTGAGGTCTATATTCGTACTGCTTTTGCTGCGAAGACCTCCGTTGTTGCCGTCCTTTTTGACCTGGAAAAGGCTTACGACACCACTTGGCGTTATCATATCCTATCTCAACTTCATTCTTTTGGCCTTCGTGGTCATCTCCCTCTCTTTCTCCGCAGCTTCCTCTCTCGTCGTTCCTTTCGGGTGCGCCTTGGTACCGCGCTCTCTCCCTCTTTTCAGCAATACGAAGGTGTGCCCCAGGGTAGTGTTCTGAGCACTACTCTTTTTCTGGTTGCCCTCAATGGTCTTCTTTCCTCTCTTCCTTCTGGTGTCTTCTCCGCTCTCTATGTCGATGATCTTACCCTTTGTTGTCAGGGTGATGATTCGCCTCTCCTTCAACGCCGGCTTCAACTTGCAATTGATTCCGTGTCGTCTTGGGCCACTGATCATGGCTTCAAGTTCTCTACTTCTAAGACTTGTGCCATGACATTTACACGGAAACGGGTTGTTCTTCGTCCCTCTTTGTCACTTTATGGTCATCCCCTTGAATACAAAGATTCTGCGAAGCTTTTGGGGTTATTCCTTGACACTCGTTTGTCTTGGTCTCCCCATATCTCTTACCTCCGTGTTGAGTGCTCTAAGGCCCTTACCCTCCTTCGGGTCTTGTCCCATACTTCTTGGGGGGCAGATAGGCGCACTCTCCTTGCTTTACATTCCTCTCTCGTCCTGTCTAAGCTCGATTATGGTTGCCCTGCTTACTCGTCTGCTTCTCCTTCTACTCTTCGCCGTCTTGATGCTTTGCACCATACTGGGTTGCGCCTCAGTTCTGGTGCCTTTCATTCGACTCCCGTCCTTAGCTTGTATGTTGACACTGGCTTCCTGTCTCTCCAGGACCGCCGTGATCGCTACTGTCTTCGCTATCTTGCGCTGTCCTTGCAACATCCTTCCTCTCGCCTCTGTCGTGCTTTAACTTTTACCCCTCCTGCGGTTCCTGTTCCTCTTCACCACCTCCCTCTTTCTGTCCGGTTATCTCGCCTGCAGGATTCTCTTTCCGTTCGTATTTCTGATGTTTCTCCTCGTGTTGTTCCTTCTTTACCCCCATGGAGGGTCCCTCTTCCGCGGTTTTGTACATCCTTGACCCGTATCACTAAAGCTTTTACCCCTCCTACGGTTCTAAAACGCCTTTTCCTCGAGCACTTTTCTTCTCACTCCCACTCCGTTTCTGTCTTCACCGATGGGTCTAAGTCAGCGGACGGTGTTGGCTACTCTGTTGTTTTTCCTGATCGCACTTATATGTGTCGCTTGCCTCCGGAGACTAGCATCTTTATAGCGGAACTCTATGCTATTCTCTATGCTCTTCGTCTCCTACTTTCTCGTTGTCAGTCTTCCTTTGTAGTTGTTGTTGACTCTCGTAGTGCCCTCATGGCTCTCGGGTCCTTTAATCCAGTTCATCCAGTGGTTGTCGAGATCCAGCATTGGCTGTTTCTCGTTCACAGTAAATTTAAGTCGGTTGAGTTTTGTTGGGTTCCCAGCCATATTGGTGTGTCTTTAAATGAGCGTGCGGATGCTGCCGCCAAGGAAGCTGTCCGCTCTTGTCCCATCTCTCGTAAGGGCATTCCGTATTCCGACTTTTACCCGGTTATCCATTCCTCAGTCCTTACCCGTTGGCAGGCTTCTTGGTTGTCTGTTACTAGTAACAAGCTACGTACTCTTAAATGTTGTTTCCTCGTGGCAGTCCTCCTTCCACCGTAACCGGCGGTGGGAAACAGCTCTGGCGAGGTTGGGTATTGGCCATACTCGCTTAACCCATGGTCACTTGATGGAGCGCCGCCCTGCTCCTTATTGTCCTAGTTGCATTGTCCCTCTTACGGTCGTGCATGTCCTTCTTGAATATCCTGACTTCCAGGACGAGCGTATGTCTTGCTTTCCGACCGCCCCTCGCGGTCACCTGTCCCTCGATAGAATTCTTGGTGACTCAGATACTTTTGATATCGTTCGCCTTATGCGTTTTTGTTCTCGTATTGGCATCCTTGGTGATATTTAGCACCCTCTGATTATTTTGCATCTTTGATGGTGCTACATAGCCTTCCCGGTTTGGTGCCTTCTTTTGATAATTACTTACTTACTTACTTATCCTGAATAGTAATTATGTCTGCCTAACTGGTAATTATGCCAGCCTGACTGGTAATTATGTTAGCCTGTCTAGCAATAATTTTATCCTGTAATTGGCAATTGTGTTATTCTGTAACTGGCAATTATCTTATCCTGTAACTGGCAATTATCCTATTTTGTAACTGGCAATTATCTTATCCTGTAACTGGTAATTTCATTATTCTGTAAATGACAGTTACCATATAACTGGCAATCATATTAACCTGTAACTGGCAATCATATTAGCCTGTAACTGGCAGTCATATTAGCTTGTAACTGGTAATTTTGTTAGCCTGACTAGCAATTATATTAGCCTTATTGACAATTATATTAGCATGTAACTAGCAATTATATTAGCCTGACTGGCAATTATGTTAACCCAATTGGCAATTATATATGTCTGACTGGCAATTCAAATTTTTTTAATTTGAATTATGTTAGCCTGACTGGCTAACATAATCCTGTATTTATTTATTTATTTATATATATACAAGAAGGTACATTGCTTGTGAGGATACATAACATGGTATTAGCATTCTTGTAAAGCCACTAGTACCCCTAGCATTTTGGGGAGGTCCTTAATCTAACATAATTTTAAGTAGGTAAATTCTAGCAAAATTTAAAGTGATAACCGGTAAATGGCAAGAGAGAAATTAGTAGGTATATTTTAACACATCGGTAGCTCGTTTTTTTTTTTCAGGGATATTCCTGAGTAGGCCATAAGCCTTTGGCTGGCCCACTAAGTGCTGTTTGTTTCTGTTTTACTTGGGTGGAGTATGAGTATTTATGACTCGTATCGTCACTTCAGTAAGATTTTGTTCCATGTATTTAACAACTTCTTCTGCTCTGTTGAATCTAAGTTGAAATCTTAATGGGTTTGTAACTCTGAACTGTGTTAGATAATGTTCCAGTGCCAATATTTAGCATAAATAGCCAGAAAGCATTGAAGTTGTATTAAAAAATAGGTGTCTGGAAGTGAAATTAACTCCATGGGACAATAGTTTTCTTATATAGATGCTGATGATTATTCGCTGGTATGCATTCGCTACTTCAACTACTATATACTTATTTACGTATCAAGAGATTAGTTCAGAGTAAATCCATGTTTTTCCAAATTCTACATTATATTCCATCATTATAATAGATAAATAAGTCGTATTTCTTCATTACTTATATAATGCAAGGAAATTTTGGGGTATGATTAGGTAGCTATGGGTGGTTTTGGGTAAATAAATGGACTCGCTCTGGGTGTGTGTGTAGAGCCGTACACATTAGCCAATCAATTGTGTAATTAACATGCATCATATTAATAATACATTCAATAACATCATTATAGGGGGTAAATATGTCATATATCTTCATTACTTGTGTAATTCTAGAAGGCCGGGGTAGCACTGGGTAACTATGGATAGGTTTGGGTAAATACATGGACCTGCTCTACACACCAGTAAATCAATTGTCTAATTAACATGCATATATATGCTAATTAACCTTCAAGATTTATATGTCAGAAGAAAGGCAGAGATGTAGACATTACTGTGACTACATTTCAAGTAATATATATAATTTATGTGAAAGGCATTATGGTTAAATAAGTAATACTACATAATCACCGGTATCCGGACACATGAACACTACATTCAATGCCATAATTATAGTCGGTAAATATGTCATATTTTTTCATTACTTGTGTAATGCAAGGAGGTTTTGGGATATGATTGGATAGCTATGGCTGGCTTTGGGTAATCAGATGGTTTCACTCTGGGTGTGTGGAGCTGTACGCATCAGCCAATCAATTGTCTAATTAGCATGCATTCATATTAAAATTACATTAAATACCATCTTTATAGGGGTAAATATGTCACATTTTTTCATTACTTGTGTAATGCGAGAAGGCCGGGGTAGCATTGGGTTATTATATTTGTAAATACATGGACCAGCTTTGGTTGTGTGGAGCGCTATACACCAGCCAATCAATAAAATAAAATAAAATACTTTTTTTATTCAGGTAAGGTACATACATACAAGAGATTTTACATATATTGATAGATTTATAGATAGAGCTAGTACATACAATGCCTAAAGCCACTATTACCCAAAGCGTTTCGGGCAGGAAAAAACTTTAATGACTAATACTTAATACTAAATGAGTATAAAGAATAAAATGTATTGAGAACAAATAAAAATAAAGATAAAAAAGAGGGAAACATGGCTGAAAACGCAGCACAAATACAAATAGGTCGACAAACAGCGTTGTTTAAGAAAACACCCAGCAAACATTTTCATGTTTTTAAAACATCCTAAAAACGACATTTCATTGTTTTCAGCACGTTTATAATTACGTTTAGAAAAGTTTTTTTGAGAACTTTTATATACGACCTTAGAACGTAAATAATTAACATTTCTAAAAACTTTATAATCTTTTAATTACCTACATTAAAACGTTTAGGGTAAATTAGGGTATAATAATTTTTTAATTCATATATGAAATAGAAAGGGAGAGAAAGAAAGAAGACATATCTGAGAAAGAAATGGACATCCTATATATGTATGTGTAAATTACAAATAAATAGGGTACAAAAAGAGAATTAAAATATTATATTTATTTAATTAAGAATGAGTAATACAACAAAATATATGTAATAGCTCGAAATATATAGACTATATCTATAACAGAATATAAAAGTAAAAATTTCAAAATCTATAAAAATCTATATATGCAATATGTGAACACAATAGATTTTGTGATCAAGCAGCCTGTGATTCATGTCATGCTGAGATCAGTCTGACGTTATAAGCAGTTATTGTTACTTAAAACTAAAACAAGTAAAATTTTCCGAGTATACATATATCACTATAGTTTTTCTATGACTAATAATAAAAATCTATTAATCAAAAGTTTAGGACTAATTAACTAAAAATAAAAATCTACAAGTGAATGTAAACACAGTCAAGTATAATATTCATGTAGAAAGAGAAAGAAAAAGAGAGAGAGAGAAGGAAAGAAAGAGAAAGAAAGAAAGGGAGAAAGAGAGAGAGAAAGAAAAGAAAAAACAGTCATGTATAATATTCATATTGGCACATAACTTAGATTAAGTAAAAATCTCAGACATTTTTAAATCAAATGAAATATGAGAGCCAGAGAGAGAGACCCAGAGCCAGAGAGAGAGAGAGCGCCACAGAGCCAGAGAGAGAGAGAGCGTGAGCCAGAGAGAGAGAGAGAGCCAGAGAGAGAGCCAGAGCCAGAGAGAGAGAGAGAGAGAGAGCCAGAGAGAAAGAGAGAGCCAGAGAGAGAGAGAGAGCCAGAGAGAGAGAGAGAGAGCCAGAGAGAGAGAGAGAGCCAGAGAGAGAAAGAGAGCCAGAGAGAGAGAGAGAGAGAGAGAGAGAGAGCCAGAGAGAGAGAGCAAGAGAGAGAGCGAGAGAGAGAGCAAGAGAGCCAGAGAGAGAGTGAGAGAAAGAGAGAAAGAAAGAGAGAGAGAGAAAGAGAGAGACAGACAGACAGAGACAGAAAGACACACACAACAAAAGAGGAGACAGAACAAAATTAAGGCAAGGAGAGAGAAGACAGAACAGAAACAACAGAGAGAGGAGAGAAATGAGAAATCATTGAAGAGAAGGGGAAGAGAAACACAAGATAAGAAAAAGATACAAGAAAAATATACAAGATAAAAATGACATAAATGAATACCACAAATATAAAAAGTAAAGGAAGAGAGAAGCTAGAAGAGACAGGAAACGAGAGGTGTTAGAAGAGAGGAGGAAAGGAGAGATTAAAAGACAAGAAAAACAGGAGAGAAACGTAAAAGAAATAAAAAAAGGGACATTTGTGAGGAGAGAAAATAAAGAGACCAGAGAAGACCATATATCAAGAGTGTGAGGATAAAGACTTATATATTTTCTTAGTAGACATCCTCTGGCTCTTGTTGCCCCTCTTGTATACGAATTGTACTTGCAAGTTTTCCCTGAAAAGATATTAACAAAATTAATATTTAATTATTTATTTATATAAATTACACACACACAAACTTTATATATATATATATATATATATATATATATATATATATATATATATATATATATATATATATATATATATATATATATATATATATATATATATAACTGAAAACTCACACCCCCAGAAGTGACTCGAACCCATACTCCCAGGAGCAACGCAACTGGTATGTACAAGACGCCTTAATCCACTTGACCATCACAACCGGACATAATGAGGTGATAGCCGAGGCTATTTGAACCACCCCACCGCCGGCACTCGGATAGTAATCTTGGGCATAGCATTTTACCAAATCACCTCATTCTTTGGGGCACACGTGAGGAACACAAATGCGAACAAGCCTGAATGGTCCCCAGGACAATATGCAACTGAAAACTCACACCCCAGAAGTGACTCGAAACCATACTCCCTGGAGCAACGCAACTGGTATGTACAAGACGCCTTAATCCACTTGACCATCACGACCGGACATAATGAGGTGATAGCCGAGGCTATTTGAACCACCCCACCGCCGGCACTCGGATAGTAATCTTGGGCATAGCATTTTACCAAATCACCTCATTCTTTGGGGGCACACGTGAGGAACACAAATGCGAACAAGCCTGAATTGCAGACATGGGTTGACAATAGAGGGGTAAGGTAGGTTACAGGGAATTTATTAGGTAGTGCTTCGTTTTTATCTGAAACTGGTTGAGAGAGGTACAGTCTTTAACATGGTTGGGAAGGTCATTCCACATTCTGGGTCCCTTGATTTGTAGAGCATTTCTAGTTTGATTAAGTCGTACTCTTGGAATGTCAAAACTCAATTTATTTCTGGTGTGGTGCTCATGGGCTCTGTTACAACCTTCAATGAAGCTTTTGAGGTCAGGATTGGCATTACAGTTCAGCGTTTTATATATGTATAATACACATGAGAGAATGTGCAGTGACTTAATATCTAACATATTCAGAGATTTGAGTAGGGGTACTGAGTGATGTCTGGGGCCAGAGTTGGATATTGTCCTAATGGCAGCTTTGTGTTGAGTAATTAGAGGACGTAAAGGATTTTGGGTAGTAGAACCCCAAGCACAAATACCGTAGTTGAGATATTGATAGATGAGGGAGTAATAGAGCGTCACCAGGGCATGGCAGGGTACATAATATCTGATCTTAGAAAGAATGCCAACAGTTTTTGAAACTTTTTTTGATATATTTAGAATGTGTCCCTGGAAATTCAGCTTGTGGTCAATGAGAACGCCAAGGAATTTGCCATCTAATTTGTTACAAATTTGGGTATTGTTAATTCTGAGATTTATTTGATTAGATGATTTATTGCCAAACAGAATATAGAAAGTTTTGTCACTGTTAAGGGTGAGTTTGTTGGCAGTTAGCCAAAGATGGACTTTATTTAGCTCAGTATTTACTGTGGCATTTAGAGCAAAGGGGTCAGGACTGGAGTAAATAAAGGTGGTGTCGTCAGCAAATAGAATTGGTTTGAGGTGTTGGGAGGCATTTGGAAGGTCATTAATGTAGATGAGAAAGAGGAGAGGGCCAAGTATGCTGCCCTGAGGAACACCAATGTTGATGGGTAGGGTGGGAGAAATTGAATTATTCACAGAAACATACTGGAGCCTGTCAGTAAGGTAAGATTTTCGGTATTGCAGGGAGTGTCCTCTGACTCCATAATGATGCAATTTAAGAAGAAGGTTTTGGTGGCTGACAGTGTCAAAAGCCTTCCGCAGGTCCACAAATAACCCAACAGGGAACTCATTTTTATCAAGAGTTGCATGAATCAAGTTAATCATACTAATAAGTGCATCGTTAGTGCTTTTTTGGGTCTGAAGCCATATAATAGTATAATTAACATGCATCCATATTAAAAGACATTCAATATCATCTTTATAGTGGGTAAATATGTCTTATTTCTCCGTTACTTGTGTAATGCTAGAAGGTTTTCGGGTAACTTTGGGTAGGTTAAATGGATATGTTCTATACCATCAGAAATTCCGAAACATGCAATATCTTTAAAAAAATTGTCATTAAAATATATATTTTGAAAATAATCATGTATTTTATTTACCCCAAAATAGAGCACGAATATCATAGTGTCATATCCTGTGATTAGTAGTTTATTTTGCACCCCATGCTCATTCCTTGAAGATTATTTACATTCTCTCCCCGCTTGATCAAGATCTTTTGAGTGCATGAAAAGATGTTTTAGAATTATAGTATTCAAATGGAATTAGTACCGTATTGCTAGCTCTAAGCAGAACTACTACTGTACCAGTAACCAGTAAAACATTTTAATCAACATTTCAGATCAGGTAAGAATTGAGACCACAAAAATCTAGTAGCATTTCTGTCACATTCGTCTATAGTTGAACCGTTAATTCAATTTCTTTCTTTATTATGCACCCCATACCCATCCCATGGGCGATGGTGTAATTAAAGGATTACAGAGGCACATAATCGGTTCAGGAACTGAACCCCTCTAGTTCGTTTAGCAAGCAAATAACAATTTTTGACGCTAGTTACAAAATTATTAATGTTATATACACATGAAAACATTTATACATACGTGCACTGAAATGTGTACAAGTCTCCAAACTTGATACATTAATTGTAAGTGACTCCTTATCATCCTTAAATGCTCTCAACTCTTAAGACATAACTGTAACATGCTCGTGTCCGAAGCTAGACACAAATACAACAAAATTATTAAGGATGGTAACAGTCCATTTCATGTGGTCTCCATCTCATGTTGGCCTCCGAATGCATGATAGAGCTGATAAGTTAGCCAAAGAATCTGCCTTTAATGGAGCCGTTGAGTGTAACCTTGGATTGTCAATGAGCAATCTGAGAGCAGCAGTACACCGAGAACTTCAACAAGATCTTGTAGATCTGAGGCAAAGTGAAATTGACACCAGTAATTCCATCTATCATCATACTATCATGCAAGAGGAGCCACACATCTATGGATCATCCAATAAAATCAGCAGACTTCTAGATGTTACTACTGCTCGGCTTAGACTCGGTTACAAGTATCTCTGGGAATTCTCATTATCTGCTGATGTAGACCTGACCAAATGTAAACTGTGTCAACAAAATTATTCGCACACCCTCCGTCACTATGTGATGGAGTGCGAAAAGATACGTGAATTTAGAGACAATTCTATAACCAATGTTCCAGCGATGTGTCAATATTTCATTCAAAATGATCTGCTACCAGAAATTTTAGCCAAATATCCCCAGTTTGCTAACTGTAGGTAGTAACTAAGTGATTGTAACCTCTCCACCGCTGCCCACTGGATGGGGGGCGGTGTGCAGGACAAACATATAAATTTTGACACTAGCTCTCTACATATGTCAGTTGCTTAATTTAGAAACTGTACTTGAGGTCGATCTCGAACCCATTGTTGATGTGACGACTTATATTGAATTTTGTAACTAGCTCATCAAGATTGTAACTTGCTTAGCTAAATGAATTGTGGGGTTCAGTCCCTGAGCCCATTATGTGCCTCTGTATCCCTTTCCACTACCGCCCACAAGATGGGTATGGGGTGCATAATAAATGAACTAAACTAACTAACTAACATACGTGTGTATATATATATATATATATATATATATATATATATATATATATATATATATATATATATATATATATATATATATATATATATATATGTCGTACCTAGTAGCCAGAATGCAGTACTCTGCCTACTATGCAAGGCCCGATTTGCCTAATAGGCCAAGTTTTCATGAATTAATTGTTTTTCGACTACCTAACCTAACCTAACCTAACCTAACTTTTTCGGCCACCTAACCTAACCTAACCTATAAACATAGGTTATGTTAGGTTAGGTAGGGTTGGTTAGGTTCGGTCATATATCTACGTTAATTTTTACTCCAAAAAAAAAAATTGACCTCATACATAATGAAATGGGTAGCTTTATCATTTCATAAGAAAAAAATTAGAGAAAATAAAATAATTCAGGAAAACTTGGCTTATTATGCAAATCGGGCCTTGAATAGTAGGCCCAGAAGTGCATTCTGGCTACTAGGTACGACATATATATATATATATATATATATATATATATATATATATATATATATATATATATATATATATATATATATATATATATATATATATATACATACATATACGTATTTAATCACACACATCAATAATCTTTTGTGTCACATGTGATCAACAAGAGGCTCACAACAGTCACTATACAAGGCATTATATATACATCTATGGTGAGTCACACAGTTACTAGTCTTGCTCCACACCCACCCAACTGGGCGGCAGCATTACAGACATGTGCATGCATTACCTACAGTAAGCAAATTTTGGATACTTCGCTAAGATTTCGGGCAGCACATCATTATGAATGAAGTACTTACACATTTTTTGACACTATTGATGGTATTATCTCTAAATTCCGCGATTTTTTCACATGTTGAACCATTAAGAATGTCTTAAATGTTACCCAAGCACACATGTTTGTGGAGACTAAAGTTATTATCAATAGAAAGCAACAATGCCAGATGGGTTTATTACACCATATATAAAAATAAAAAAAATAATTTTTTTTTTTATTTAAGTAAAAGTACATACATAGAAGATGAGTTACAAACATAATGTTGGATTTATAGATAGAGCTAGTACATACAATACCTTTTTTTTTTTTTTTGAGATATATACAAGAGTTGTTACATTCTTGTACAGCCACTATAGTACGCGTAGCGTTTAATAATAATAATAATAATAATAATAATAATAATTTTTATTTAGGCAAAGGTACATACATAAAGAGATTATACAAAGTTTGTTGGCTTTATAGATAGAGCTAGTACATACAATGCCTAAAGCCACTATTACGCAAAGCGTTTCGGGCAGGAAAAAAAACACTACTGACTAAAGCTTAAAACTAATGGGTAAAAAGAAAAAAATGCGTTGAGTACAAATAAAAATAGAGGTAAAAGAGGGGGGAACATTGTTGAAAAAACAGCACAAATACAATTACAAATTATTACAGAAAATTACATTAAAACAGCGTTGATTTGGAAAAAAAAAAAAAACATACATGGGTTGACAATAGAGGGGTAAGGTAGGTTACAGGGAATTTATTAGGTATAGCTTCGTTTTTAACTTAAACTGGTTGAGAGAGGTACTGTCTTTAACATGGTTGGGAAGGTCATTCCACATTCTGGGCCCCTTGATTTGTAGAGCATTTCTGGTTTGATTAAGTCGTACTCTAGGAATATCAAAACTGTATTTATTTCTGGTGTGGTGTTCATGGGTTTTGTTACAACCTTCTATGAAGCTTTTGAGATCAGGATTGGCATTACAGTTTAGCGTTTTATATATGTATAATACACATGAGAGAATGTGCAGTAACTTAATGTCTAATGGAAGGGCCTCGTAGCCTGGTGGATAGCGCGCAGGGCTCGTAATTCTGTGGCGCGGGTTCGATTCCCGCACGAGGCAGAAACAAATGGGCAAAAGTTTCTTTCATCCTGAATGCCCCTGTTACCTAGCAGTAAATAGGTACCTGGGAGTTAGTCAGCTGTCACGGGCTGCTTCCTGGGGGTGGAGGCCTGGTCGAGGACCGGGCCGCGGGGACACTAAAAGCCCCGAAATCATCTCAAGATAACCTCAAGAAGATAACCTAACATATTCAGGGATTTGAGTAGGGGTACCGAGTGATGTCTGGGGCCAGAATTGGATATTGTCCTAATAGCAGCTTTGTGTTGAGTAATTAGAGGACGTAAGTGATTTTGGGTAGTAGAGCCCCAAGCACAAATACCATAGTTGAGATATGGATAGATAAGGGAGTAATAGAGAGTCACCAGGGCAGGGCGTGGTACATAATATCTGATCTTAGAAAGAATGCCCACCGTTTTTGAAACTTTTTTTGATACGTTTAGAATGTGTCCCTGGAAATTCAGCTTGTGGTCAATGAGAATGCCAAGGAATTTGCCATCTAATTTGTTACAAATTTGGGTATTGTTTATTTTGAGATTTATTTGATTTGAGGATTTATTGCCAAACAGAATATAGAAAGTTTTGTCAATGTTAAGGGTGAGTTTGTTGGCAGTTAGCCACAGATGGACCTTATTTAGCTCAGTATTTACTGTGGCATTTAGAGCAAGGGGATCATGACTGGAGTAAATGAAGGTTGTGTCGTCAGCAAATAGGATTGGTTTGAGGTGTTGGGAGGCATTTGGAAGGTCATTAATGTAGATGAGAAAGAGGAGAGGGCCAAGTATGCTGCCCTGGGGAACACCAATGTTGATGGGTAGGGTGGGAGAAATTGTATTATTCACAGAAACACATTGGAGCCTGTCAGTAAGGTAGGATTTGAGGTATTGTAGGGAGTGTCCTCTGACACCATAATGATGTAATTTAAGAAGAAGGTTTTGGTGGTTGACAGTATCGAAAGCTTTACGCAGGTCCACAAATAACCCAACAGGGAACTCATTTTTATCAAGAAACACCCAACACCTCAAACCAATTCTATTTGCTGACGACACAACCTTCATTTACTCCAGTCCTGATCCCCTTGCTCTAAATGCCACAGTAAATACTGAGCTAAATAAAGTCCATCTGTGGCTAACTGCCAACAAACTCACCCTTAACATTGACAAAACCTTCTATATTCTGTTTGGCAATAAATCCTCTAATCAAATAAATCTCAAAATAAACAACACCCAAATTTGTAACAAATTAGATGGCAAATTCCTTGGCATTCTCATTGACCACAAGCTTAATTTCCAGGGACACATTCTAAACATATCAAAAAAAGTTTCAAAAACTGTGGGCATTCTTTCTAAGATCAGATATTATGTACCACGCCCAGCCCTGGTGACTCTCTATTACTCCCTTATCTATCCATATCTCAACTATGGTATTTGTGCTTGGGGCTCTACTACACAAAATCACTTACGTCCTCTAATTACTCAACACAAAGCTGCTATTAGGACAATATCCAATTCTGGCCCCAGACATCACTCGGTACCCCTACTTAAATCTCTGAATATGTTAGACATTAAGTCACTGCACATTCTCTCATGTGTATTATACATATATAAAACGCTAAACTATAATGCCAATCCTGATCTCAAAAGCTTCATAGAAGGTTGTATCAGAACCCATGAGCATCACACCAGAAATAAATACAGTTTTGATATTCCTAGAGTACGACTTAATCAAACTAGAAATGCTCTACAAATCAAGGGGCCCAGAATGTGGAATGACCTTCCCAACCATGTTAAAGACTGTACCTCTCTCAACCAGTTTGAGTTAAAAGCGAAGCTATACCTAATAAATTCCCTGTAACCTACCTTACCCTTCTATTGTCAACCAATGTCTGTTTTTTTCTTTAAAGAGCGCTGTTTGTCGACATAATTGTATTTGTGCTGCTTTTTCATCTATGTTTTCATTTCTTGTTTTCATTCTACTCATTATGCTCAATTAGTATTAAGCTTGTCATTTAAGTTTATCATGCCCGAAACGCTTTGCGTAATAGTGGCTTTAGGCATTGTATGTACTAGCTCTACCTATAAGTCAAACAATCCTTGTAAATATTTATTGTATGTATGTACCTTACCTAAATAAAATTGTATTGTATTGTATTGTATTGTAAGAGCTGTATGAATCGAGTTAAGCATACTAATAAGTGCATCGTTAGTGCTTTTTTTGGGCCTGAAGCCATATTGGCAAGGGCTAAGTATATTGAGTTTGGCTAGATATGAGTAAAGCTGCTTATAGATTAGTTTTTCAAAAATTTTTGACAAGTTTGGCAGGATTGATATAGGTCTGTAGTTGTTAACATCTGTGAGATCTGTTTCGGGCAGGTCCCTGGAATACGATCCCCTGCCGCGAAGAATCGTTTTTTCATCCAAGTACACATTTTACTGTTGCGTTAAACAGAGACTACAGTTAAGGAATTGCGCCCAGTAAATCCTCCCCGGCCAGGATACGAACCCATGACATAGCGCTCGCGAAACGCCAGGCGAGTGTCTTACCACTACACCACGGAGACTGTTAAGAAGAAGCCACTAATACGCACAACGTTTTATGACAGAGGATATTCAATATCAACAAGGCCAGATGGGTTTATTGCACCATATTGCAGAGGATATTCAATTGCCCCTGGGGAGGATGGAGTAACTTATGAAATAAACAATGAACTTGCCGATCACATGAACTCCGATCATATATGCCGATGATATTTTGTTTCAGGGTCAAGATATTTCAAAGGTTCAAACGGTGTTGTATAATTTCCGAAATTTGTGTCACCATATGGGACTGGTGGTTAATGAAGACTTTTGTTCGTAAACAGGGAATTGATTACCAACTTGGACTGCCTTTGAGCAGCCTGAGGGCAGCAATATTCCGGGAACATCAACTAAATTTTGGAGACTTGAGACAAAGTGAAATTCACACCAGTTACTCCATCTATCATCATTCTATTATGCATGAAGTACCGCATGTCTATGGGTCATCCAATAAGGTTAGCAGACTTCTAGATGTTACCACTGCTAAGCTTAGGCTCGGCTACAAGTACCTCTGGGAATTTGTAACATCTGCTGGTGTAGATATTACTAAATGTAAACTCTGTCAGCAGAACTATTCGCATACTTTGCGTCATTATATAATGGAATGTGAAAAAATCGCGGAATTTAGAGATAACACCATCAATAGTGTCCAAGAAATGTGTAAGTACTTCATTCATAATTATTTATTTATTTATTTATTTATTTATTTATTTATTTATGCATATACAAGAAGGTACATTGAGAATGTGAGGATATATAATTTGGTAATTACAGTCTTGTAAAGCCACTAGTACGCGCAGCGTTTCGGGCAGGTCCTTAATCTAAGAAAATTTTAAGTAGGTAAATAATTGCAAAATTTATACAAAAAAGATGATAACAGATACATGGCAAGAAAATAATAATAAAAAAAGATGAGAGAAAGTTGTAGGTACAGTATATTAAAGCACATAGGTAGCTAAGATTGATTGCAATGACAGCTTGAATGGTAGTTGACAAAAATTGGGAGGCACAATACAGCATATGGCTAGCACCTAAAAGAAGACAGCAATGAACACAATGATAAGGTTGTTTGATATTACATAAAAATTAGGAGATTGGGTAACACTAGGTACAGAGCAAATTTAAAGCTCAGTGTAGGAAACTAAGAAGATGAAATTAGTTACTTTTTGGTTTTGCTTTTAAATAAGGCAAAAGTTTTACAGTTTTTTCAATTCATTAGGGAGTGAGTTCCATAGACTAGGTCCCTTAATTTGCATAGAGTGTTCACACAGATTAAGTTTGACCCTGGGGATATCAAAGAGATATTTATTTCTGGTGTGGTGATAATGGGTCCTATTACATCCGTCCAGGGAGAGTTTCAGAGCATGGTTTGCATTTAAGAAGAGGGTTTTATAAATGTAGTTGACACAAGAGAATGTGTGGAGGGAGTTAATATTTAGCAAATTTAGGGATTTAAACAAGGGAGCTGAGTGTTGTCTGAAAGCAGAGTTAGTTATTATTCTGATAGCAGATTTTTGCTGCGTGATGATGGGCTTAAGGTGGTTTGCAGTGGTAGACCCCCATGCACAGACACCATAATTAAGATAGGGGTAGATTAGTGCATAATATAGTGAGAGGAGAGCAGAGTTAGGAACATAATATCTGATTTTGGAGAGTATACCAACTGTCTTAGAGACTTTGTTAGTTATGTGTTGAATGTGGGTGCTGAAGTTGAGTCTCTTGTCTAGGAAGAGGCCAAGAAACTTGCCATCATTTTTATTACTGATGTTAATGTTGTCTATCTGTAGCTGAATTGCATTTGATGATTTGCTTCCAAATAAGATGTAGTAAGTCTTTTCGATGTTTAATGTTAGTTTGTTTGTTGACATCCATAAGTGGACTTTTTTTAATTCCTTATTCACAACATTATTTAGTGTATGTGGGTTGAGGTCTGAATAGATAAGGGTAGTATTGTCAGCAAACAATATAGGTTTGAGAATATTAGAGACATTAGGCAGATCGTTTATATATATAAGAAATAGAAGAGGTCCTAAGATACTGCCCTGTGGCACTCCAACGGTAATTGGTAGAGTGGAAGAAGTTGTATCATTGATGGTTACATATTGGTTACTGTCACTAAGATAGGATCGGATGTAGTCAAGGGCAAGGCCTCGGATTCCATAATGCTGAAGTTTAAGTAAGAGGTAGTTGTGATTAACAGTATCAAAGGCTTTTCTTAGGTCAATGAAGAGTCCAATCGGAAACTCATTTTTGTCAAGGGCTGAGTAGATTACGTCAAGGAGACTAATGATTGCATCGTTCGTGCTCTTTTGGGACCGGAAGCCAAACTGGCAGGGGCTGAGTATGTCGAATTTTACGAGGTAGGAATAGAGCTGATTGTAGATAATTTTTTCAAATATTTTTGATAGAATGGGTAGATTTGATATTGGTCTATAATTGTTTATGTCCGCCGGATTGCCTCCTTTATGGACTGGCGTTACTCTTGCTTTTTTGAGGATATCAGGGAAGGTGTGACACTCTATAAATAAATAAATAAATAAATAAATAAATAAATAAATAAATAAATAAATAAATAAATAAATAAATAAATGTTTATTTAGGTAAGGTACATACATACAAGAAATTTTTACAAAGATTTGTGGACTTATAGATAGAGCTAGTACATACAATGCCTAAAGCCACTATTACGCAAAGCGTTTCGGGCATGAAAAACTTAAATGACAAGCTTAATACTAATTGAGCATAAAGAGTAAAATGAAAACAAGAAATGAAAACATAGCTGAAAAAGCAGCACATATACAATTCTGTCGACAAACAGTGCTCTATAAAAAAAACAGACATTAGTTGACAATAGAGGGGTAAGGTAGGTTACAGGGAATTTATTAGGTATAGCTTCGTTTTTATCTTAAACTGGTTGAGAGAGGTACAGTCTTTAACATGGTTGGGAAGGTCATTCCACATTCTGGGCCCCTTGATTTGTAGAGCATTTCTAGTTTGATTAAGTCGTACTCTAGGAATATCAAAACTGTATTTATTTCTGGTGTGGTGCTCATGGGTTCTGTTTCAACCTCCTATGAAGCTTTTGAGGTCAGGATTGGCATTACAGTTTAGCGTTTTATATATGTATAATACACATGAGAGAATGTGCAGTGACTTAATGTCTAACATATTCAGAGATTTGAGTAGGGGTACGGAGTGATGTCTGGGGCCAGAGTTGGATAATGTCCTAATAGCAGCTTTGTGTTGAGTAATTAGAGGACGTAAATGATTTTGGGTAGTAGAGCCCCAAGCACAAATACCATAGTTGAGATATGGATAGATAAGGGAGTAATAGAGAGTCACCAGGGCAGGGCGTGGTACATAATATCTGATCTTAGAAAGAATGCCCACAGTTTTTGAAGCTTTTTTTGATATATTTAGAATGTGTCCCAGGAAATTCAGCTTGTGGTCAATGAGAATGCCAAGGAATTTGCCATCTAATTTGTTACAAATTTGGGTATTGTTTATTTTGAGATTTATTTGATTAGAGGATTTATTGCCAAACAGAATATAGAAAGTTTTGTCAATGTTAAGGGTGAGTTTGTTGGCAGTTAGCCAAAGATGGACTTTATTTAGCTCAGTATTTACTGTGGCATTTAGAGCAAGGGGGTCAGGACTGGAGTAAATGAAGGTTGTGTCGTCTGCAAATAGAATTGGTTTGAGGTGTTGGGAGGCATTTGGAAGGTCATTAATGTAGATGAGAAAGAGGAGAGGGCCAAGTATGCTGCCCTGAGGAACACCAATGTTGATGGGTAGGGTGGGAGAAATTGTATTATTCACAGAAACATACTGGAGCCTGTCAGTAAGGTAGGATTTGAGGTATTGCAGGGAGTGTCCTCTGACTCCATAATGATGTAATTTAAGAAGAAGGTTTTGGTGGTTGACAGTGTCAAAAGCTTTACGCAGGTTCACAAATAACCCAACAGGGAACTCATTTTTATCAAGAGCTGTATGAATCGAGTTAAGCATACTAATAAGTGCATCGTTAGTGCTTTTTTTGGGTCTGAAGCCATATTGGCAAGGGCTAAGTATATTGTGTTTGGCTAGATACGAGTAAAGCTGCTTATAGATTAGTTTTTCAAAATTTTTTGACAAGTTTGGCAGGATTGATATAGGTCTGTAGTTGTTAACATCTGTGAGATCACCACATTTGTGGAAAGGTGTTACTCTCGCTTTTTTAGAATATCTGGAAAGGTTTGGAGTTCAAGTGGCTTGTTGAAGAGCAAAGCAATAGCAGGGTTATAGATTTGTTGAACAGTAGGGCTATGGGTGGGGCAAGGGCATGGGAGGCTCTCTTGTATACAATGGACGGAATTTCACTGGTGTTCCCTGCCTTGGATTTTAGAGAGTGTATGATGGACACAACATCTGCCGGGCTGATTGGTGAAAGGAGAAGATAGTTTGGATTGCTGCCTGAGAGATATGTGTTAATATGTGTCTGAGACTGTGGGATTTTACTGGCAAGATTAGCACCAACCGATGAAAAGAAACTATTAAATTCATTTGCCATTTCTAAATCAGTTGACGGTATATCCCCATCCTTGTAGAGTTTTATTTGGTTATGTGAGTGTTGTTTAGTTCCTAGGATACTTGAGATTGTTTTCCAAGTGCTTTTCATGTTGCCTTTTGCTTCATTGAATCTGTTCACATAATATGCAAGTTTTGCCTTTCTTATGATGCTGGTAAGCATTGATGAGTACCTTTTAGCTACTTCCTTTGAAACTAGGCCAATCCTAAGTTCCTTTTCATATTCATGTTTCTTGTTGATTGAGTTGAGAATGCCACTTGTGAGCCATGGATTGTTTAATCTTTTATCAGTTACTTGCTTGGTAAGAAAGGGACAATGAAGGTTGTAGAGGCTTAGAGTTTTGGAGAGGAAGAGGTTAGCTAATGAATTTATATCCTGGGTATTATTAAATTTAGAATCCCAGTTAATATTGTGAAGTGCATCTGTAAGATTGTCTAAAGCTGATTCACTGTGTAGCCTAAATGAAAGTTTCTTGCTTTTTCGTGGTGTTATGTCCATGTTCGCTATGAGAAAGATAGGATAGTGGTCAGTTGTTCTGTCGTAGATTATACCAGATACAAGGAGAGCTGTTATGTTTGTCCATATGTGGTCCAAGGTAGTGGCTGATGTTTGAGTGACTCGGGTAGGTTTGGTGATTGTGGGGATTAGCATACAGGAGTTCATGCTGTTAAGGAAATAGTCAACTTGAGAGCAATTTTGTTGACCCAGGTCAATATTAAAGTCTCCTCCCAGAATGATGTGGTTTTTGTTGAGATTGTTGTTTATAATAAGATTCCTTAGGTTTTTTGAGAAAGAAGCTATGTTAGTATTGGGAAATCTATAGATGGCTCCAATAGTCAAAGAGGATTTAAGGGATTTAATTGTAAACTGAGCAAAAGTATATTCACAGTAGTCATCTCTGTCACTAATAACACTGTTGCAGATCAATGTATCTCGGTAATATATAGCTGTGCCACCACCTTTTTTATTAGGCCTACAGTTATGAATGGCTTTATAACCAGCTAAGTTGTATGTTATAATAAATGGTGGGCTTGCTATGGGGAAACTGGCACTATTAAGGGGTAAGGGTAGTTAGAAAACAGAGTTATCAAATATGGGAGAGCTAAAAGGCCCGGCCCCCAAATAAACTATCCACAGTAATAATAACTTGCTACTAGACCATGTCTGTCTAAGGGTTGATCAATGCACTCCCACACAGGAAGAAGGGATACTCTGTTCTAATTTACTTATTTATTAACCCCTTAACAACCCGCCGTATACACTCACACCAATAACAATAATAATAATAACTTTACTACCCTATCTTACGTTAAAAGCCTTGGTCCACTTAGACAGGATACAAGGTTTACACTGTGAACAAGCTAGGGTAAAGTACTACTGGATAAGCACTGAAGCTGGATGCAGCTTACGGTAGAGACACCACGTGGTACCCTAATACAAAACACAACACTTAGGGGTACCCAAAACACTGGCAAATACTACCCCCAGGTCTCACCAATCGTTACTACCAGAGTAGGCACACTTAAAACACCATACTTAACTTAATGGTACAGGAACTTAAGGTAAGGGAAATAAGTAAGAGGAGAAGGGAGGAGAGTAGGGGTGCAGCCACAGAGTAGGTCTCATCCCCACGAACGCCAGCCAGAAGAAGACCGCTCCCAGCGACCAGCTCAGGCCTCCCGCATGTCGTGGTGCCGGAAGGAGCCTAATTGATCATGCAGCTAAGCCCATTAAAAATCTTCCCCATGCAACGTATTGTTACTTTACAAATGATTAAAGTATTAGTAAACATAGTTGGTGCCTATGTTATTATTTAATAATCAACCCCCAGCTCAGTCTTTAAATGCTCTTTGAGAAACAAGAATAGTCTTACGTCTGGCAGGGAAGATACAAACAATTTCAGCTCGTGATGCGTTCAACTATACTATAGGAAAGTTTAATAACTCAATTTTGACCTCTGGTTTCCACTGAAGAACCCAGGGTCGTAACATTGTAGAATTGGGTATAGTCTTTATTTAGCCAAGTTTCTGTTAAAATAATGAACGATAAGTTAGTACCTAGTGCTGTGAGTAATGAATTTAAATCGTCAAAATGTTTACCAAGTGATCTAACATTTTGGTTGTAAACTGATAGACAGATGCTATTTTGGAGTTTGTCTTTAGCCTGGTGTGCTGTAAAATACTTGCAATAATGATGATCAATGTGCTGGTTGGTGTAGATATGAGACAGAAGATTTTGATCAGGATCAATATCAGTGTGCATAGAGATGCAGAGGGATCACGATACAAGATACACGATAAAGCAAAACACAGGAATAAAAGCAAATACAATAAAATAGTAACAATTTAGAAGTAAAATAAAGATCCAATAGATAGCCAGGAAGGACACAGAAGTTACATAAAATAAAAAACAAAAAAATCAGTAGAGACTGACAATATAAATGTAAAATAAAAAAATAATAAGAAAAATAATAATCAGAATGTAAAATTATATTGAAGATAATTAGCTTAGTAATGGTTAATTAAAATCCTATAATAATAAAATAAATAAATAATAAATATGTTTATTCAGGAAAGGTACATACATACAAGTGATGTTACATTAATGGATCGATATATAGATAGAGCTAGTACATACAATGCCTAAAGGCACTATTAGGCAATGCGTTTCGGGCAGGAAAAACATTAATATCTAGAACTTAATACTAATTGAGCATAAAGAATAAAATGTGTTGAGAACAAATACAAATAAAGATAAAAAAGGGGGAACATGACTGAAAAAGCAGCACAAATACAATAGGTTGACAAACAGTGTTGATTAAAAAAAAAAATAACAGACATGGGTTGACAATAGAGGGGTAAGGTAGGTTAAAACGGAATTTATTAGGTAGTGTTTAGTTTTTATCTTAAACTGGTTGAGAGAGGTACAGTCTTTAACATGGTTGGGAAGATCATTCCACATTCTGGGTCCCTTAATTTGTAGAGCATTTCTAGTTTGATTAAGTCGTACTCTTGTAGTATCAAAACTGTATTTATTTCTGGTGTGGTGCTCATGGGTTCTGTTACAACCTTCAATGAAGATTTTGAGGTCAGGATTGGCATTACAGTTCAGTGTTTTATATATGTATAATACACAAGAGAGAATGTGCAGTGACTTAATATCTAACATATTCAGAGATTTGAGTAGGGGTACCGAGTGATGTCTGGGGCTAGAGTTGGATTTTGTCCTAATAGCAGCTTTGTGTTGAGTAATTAGAGGACGTAAATGATTTTGGGTAGTAGAACCCCAAGCACAAATACCATAGTTGAGATATGGATAGATGAGGGAGTAATAGAGTGTCACCAGGGCAGGGCGGGGTACATAATATCTGATCTTAGAAAGAATGCCAACAGTTTTTGAAACTTTTTTGATATATTTAGAATGTGTCCCTGGAAATTCAGCTTGTGATCAATGAGAACGCCAAGGAATTTTCCATCTAATTTGTTACAAATTTGGGTATTGTTTATTTTGAGATTTATTTGATTAGAGGATTTATTGCCAAACAGAATATAGAAAGTTTTGTCAATGTTAAGAGTGAGTTTGTTGGCAGTTAGCCAAAAATGGACTTTATTTAGCTCAGTATTTACTGTGGCATTTAGAGCAAGGGGGTCAGGACTGGAGTAAATGAAGGTTGTGTCGTCAGCAAATAGAATAGGTTTGAGGTGTTGGGAGGCATTTGGAAGGTCATTAATGAAGATGAGAAAGAGGAGAGGGCCAAGTATGCTGCCCTGAGGAACACCAATGTTGATGGGTAGGGTGGGAGAAATTGAATTGTTCACAGAAACATACTGGAGCCTGTCAGTAAGGTAAGATTTGAGGTATTGTAGGGAGTGTCCTCTGACTCCATAATGATGTAATTTAAGAAGAAGGTTTTGGTGGTCGACAGTGTCAAAAGCCTTACGCAGGTCCACAAATAACCCAACAGGGAACTCATTTTTATCAAGAGCTGCATGAATTAAGTTAATCATACTAATAAGTAAATCGTTAGTGCTTTTTTTGGGTCTGAAGCCATATTGGCAAGAGCTAAGTATATTGTGCTTGGCTAGATAAGAGTAAAGCTGCTTGTAGATTAGTTTTTCAACAATTTTTGATAAGTTTGGCAGGATTGAAATAGGTCTGTAGTTGTTAACATCTGTGGGATCACCACATTTGTGGACAGGGGTTACTCTCGCTTTTTTTAGAACATCTGGAAAGGTTTGGAGTTCAAGTGACTTGTTGAAGAGCAATGCAATAGCAGGGGCTAAAGATCTGGAGGCTTTTTTGTAAATTAAAGTTGGTATCTCCTCAAGGGCACTAGACTTGGTTTTAAGGGAAAGGATTATCTCATTGACGTCAGTGGAATTAATAGGCTTTAGGTACAGAGACTGGATAGTTACCTGTGAGATAGTCCTTAACGTCAGTACTGGAAGATGGAATATCATTTGCAAGGGATGACCCAATGGAAGAGAAGAACCTATTGAACTCAATGGCAGAATCTGAGGCTGAAAGCTGACCATCGTTATTGGAAAGGAGTGTTGGTTTGTTATTTAAAGTCTTCTTGATCCCAATATTTGTGAAATTGTGCTCCAAGTTTTTTTAATGTTGCTCTTTATTTGGGAAAATTTATCTTCGTAGTATTTAGTTTTGGCTCGTCTAATTTTCTTAGATAGCAATAATGAGTAATTCTTTGAGAATTCTTTGGAGACAATTCCTACCCTATACTTCTTCTCAAGTTCATGTTCTTTATTAATGGATTTAAGTATTCCCTTTGTAATTGGTATGAACCTAAGAAAACAAAGTGAGCTCATTAGATAATTCCGAGAGAAAAAAAAAAGATGACATGTAAATCTAATTAAATCTTGAAATTTACTCTAATATAAATCTAAGTGTAAAAATAAACAGGGTGAGAGTATATTCATGTGGAAGATTTTACTATGATACTGAGGTAGATGCTTATATAAACAATTATACTATTAATTAATTCCAATAAATGATTACAAGAAACAAATACCAAGTTACTTTAAATATAACAGGGTAATAAAAAGCCCTAGGTTTAGTGACAAGGGGATTAACTAAGACCAAATAATTAAGAGTAAAAAACAGGCAAAGATGGCAAACAAAATAATAAAAATAAAAGACCTTTGGAAAGGAAAGGCAGAGCTTAAGTACACTTTGGTTGTATGTGAGACTACAAATTATGTTCTGGTTATGCAGCTGATATCCCACAGTCATCCAGAAAAGAAGTGAGGTGTGCCTCAGTGGTTATGACAAGTTTTTCCAGTGTCAGTCTTCCTAGCTATTATTTTACCATCGCGCACAAAACAATGTTTAATAGCAGGGGATCTTTTGCAGATTTCACGTAGTTTAAATAAGAGATTTTGTCTGAATCTGGTTAGACATTCGTTCACATAAACATTGGATTTCCTAGCGACTGCAGCAGTGATAAGGTCTGACTTGCGGGAGCAGCTATCTAATTTCACACGAATCTTTTTGTTATTTGTACCAGATGATTTCGTACCCACTCTATAAGCTGACTTGATGTCACTTGCTTCGATTGAATAATTCAACTTAGTTGAATGATGTGCTTCCCGAAATCTTAGCGAAGTATCTAAAATTTGCTTACTGTAAGAAATGCAGTCGTGTTATAGGCAGCGTAGGGGACGGACTTTTGAGGGTCCTCCCCTGCGTTTGCACTCGTTATCGTGGGTGTAATTGTACCTCCGACAGTTACGAAGCCAAATAACCAATCTGGGACACACACATACACACCAGGTGTGTCTGAAACTTGGTTATCACCTGCACTGCTGAATTACAAGTGGCATTTGTACCTGTGTTGCTGACCTGCGAGGGGAAGGCTGTTGATCAGGCCTTAGGCGTCCCCTCCTCACTCGCCTGTTGGGCCTAAACCACACGTGTATCAGGTACAAGACAATAGCTCTTGCGTCATACTACCGCTGAGCCGTGTTTGCCTTGTTTTTCGATCGAAGACGTTAGTGACCACGAAACAATGCAGCCTCAGTTCAGTGGAGATACTTTTAGTCATGCCTTAACTCTCCCACTTCTACATTTGTTGATGTGAAATAGTGCTGTGACGATTGAGTGTGGTTAGAAACTTTAATTACAAAACTGTGTAACGGGGGGTGGGGGAAATGGCTCTATCTTGTCCATTATTCCAAACCCCAGTTAACTAACGAGGCCGGGGGAAACAGCTCTCTCTAGTCCGTTATCCCGTCCCCAGTTAGCTAACTATTCTAGAGCACTCCCAGAGTTCCTAAGGCAGCCTCTCTCGTTCAACACCTTGCAACCTAGGTATTTGACTACCTAGGTGCTAAGACTACAAGGCGCCGTAACTGGATCAGCTACCCGAAACTCTAGAGAGAACTCTAGAATACATTTCACTGCCACAAACGTATAAGAGACATGAAAGGAAAGAGAAGACTAGTGAAGTAATTAGTGAGGGTTTGGGGTGAGAGAGGTAGAGGTGGGAGGAGCGAGGAGGGTCATTTGCTGAAAGGGAAAGTTCGGAGAGGGGTGGAGGGAGAAGAATAGATAGGTAGAAGTAGAAGAGTAGATAATAGAAGTAGAAGAGTAGATAGTAGAAGACGAAATGCTGCCATCATCCATTCAAGACCATTACATACAAGACAAGGAATGAAACTTGTCTGTATTACAATTCTCAAAAGATGTTATTACCATGTATCAACTCCAAACATGTACTCATTAATATCATGAACCAGTAACCACAGAGGCTTTCTCACCTCAACTCAAAAACTCTAGGGAACCAAGTGAAAGGCCATTTAAATAATAAATTCAATTATATTTCACATGATAACTATCATAATGCAGTCTCCGTGGTGTAGTGGTAAGACACTCGCCTGGCGTTCCGCGAGCGCTATGTCATGGGTTCGTATCCTGGCCGGGGAGGATTTACTGGGCGCAATTCCTTAACTGTAGCCTCTGTTTAACGCAACAGTAAAATGTGTACTTGGATGAAAAAACGATTCTTCGAGGCAGGGGATCGTATTCCAGGGACCATAGGATTAAGGACTTGCCCGAAACGCTACGCGTACTAGTGGCTGTACAAGAATGTAACAACTCTTGTATATATCTCAAAAAAAAAAAAAAAAAAAAAAATAATTTAAGCAATTCAAATGTTCCAGTTTAATATGCAAAGTGAGTCATCAACCAAGAATTTGAGAACCCTACAACTTGACTGCCCCTGATCATCACACAACAAACGCTGTGCGTACTAGTGGCTTTACAAGAATGTAAATACTGTACTATCCAATGTATTCTCACAAACCCAATGTACCTTCTTGTATATATATAAATAAATAAATGAATAAATAAATATGTAAACACAACCAAGTCACCTTAATGCTCAACTCACCAGTGTCTGCCTATAGCTGGATTGAGAGAGGGGGGGGGGTCTGTAGTTGACAGAGACTGTCCCTCCCTGCTAGGCCGTCTTCTCTCCTCTGCTGGCTGCTGTTCTTCTCTTGTTAATGCTCTGCTCTCCGAGTATATATTGGGGAACCTAGTAGCTAACTCCGCCCACAAGTAGGTAGCCTCAGGCACTCTACCAAGCCACTCCTTAAATGTCGGCATGTTTGAAGGCTACCAGGCTCCAATTATAAGATTAGCAGGAAAGGTGAAATTCGCGTGATCTGACCTCAGGTCACTTGGTGGTCATTAACTCTTAGAGGTGTGAAACTCAGGCCGACCAAACTGGCGCCTTCTCAAATCCCTGTCTGTGACTCCTGAATCTCTATGTATATATTAAAAACACTAAGCCAAACACTTTTACAGTGTTACATCTCCCCTTCTTCCCGAAAATAAAGTTTTTGCAACACTGCTAAAGCGAGCTAGCTGTGTGCGAAACTTTATTAACGAAAAGAATACATCCTAGCTAAACAAGTATACATCATCCTACTCTAAAAAATGAAATATGTAGACAGACGTCCATTGTCTCTGGCTGGGCGACATCACTGCTTGGTCTTGTAGATAATCCTGTACCACATTTCTTCAACACAACTGCCTCCGTCGCTTCTCTGTCGTTAACGCACAACAACCCTTGGTCAACCAGGAAGCCGTTACTACTTGAACTGCGCACAGGACCGTGGAATTCGGTTGTCCCAGCTGATCTGTAATTGGCCCTATGTCAGTCACCATGAGAGACGTATATTGGGGTTTTTCACAGCTATAGGGACTACAAGTTTCGAGACCTCAAATAGCTGCCAACGTAGAAATCCCATCCTACTCTTCTCCTCTCTGTTGCTCCAGCACGCCTCCTTCAGAGAGCCACTTCTGACAGCCACATCAAGTCTGCACGACACAGGAAGAATCACTCAACAGAGCAACATGCTTGCAGGAGGGGCGGCCAGTTAAGGCAAACGATCCTGGCTTGCAATTACGCTCCATGCAATGATGCTGACACCAGCAAGGGACACTAGGCATCGTGTCTCACCCAGCTTGGTCTTATCTTCTTCTTTCTTCTCTCTTCCTCCTCCCATGGGTCTTTGACAAGCGACCTGGGGTCCATTGGGGTCCGTCCGTCCTGGGGTCCATCCTGGGTAGACCGATGTTGGTGGGACAGACTGGAGTCGTTGTTGTTCCTCTTCCATCTTTACTGGGTCGTCTGCAGAACGACCTGGGGTCCACTGGGGGTCCGTCCGTCTTGGGGTCCACTGGGGTCCGTCCGTCCTGGGGTCCACTGGGGTCCGTCCGTCCTGGGGTCCACTGGGTAGACCAATGTTGACCGACCGAGAGGGCTGCATCTTGGGGTCCCCTGGGGTGGTGGTGGTGGTGGAGCCATGACCTCCAGGTAGGGGCTGGTCGTCGAAGTGGTGATAAACGCCCGTGAGTGTGGTACACAGCAGCCGTCTCTCTCTTCTGTATGTGCGTCTCTCCTCTGGCTCAGACCTGTGAATGCATCTTCTGCCAGTGCTGCATCTTCTGCCAGTGGTGGGCCTTTCCCTGATGTAGAGTGGCCACTTCCTGGTTCTGGGATAATGTCACCTACTGTGAGACCACCATCCACAGCTGGACCCCACAGTCAACTGGAAGTGGGGGATAAGGAACTGGATCAAAATGAGACAGATCGCAACCTCAGCCTCCCTACCACCTCGCCCTTGGGTTGCTTCACTGTTCAAGCAGTGGTTGCCCTTCGTGACCGGTTGCAGGAACACCAGCAGCAGTCACAGCAGCAAACGGAGCGGCTGCAAGAGCAACTCCAACATGAGAAAAAATCCACCAGCGATATATCGATGATGGTCACGTGTATGAGGGGACTTGTAAGCAATGACTGCCAAACTCCCCCTTCCACCCCTGAACCCTCCAAACATGTGTTCGCTTGCCCATCAGGGAAAACTTCTAGTGATCTTGAAACCTTGTGTAGTGGAGTCCTTCCACGCAGGTTAACTGCCAAAGTTGTGCTAAAGTATGTTCAAAACGACTCTATAGCTGGAAATGACAGACAAATTGTACTAGACCATTGGAGGCAAATGTGTGACATTGGTAATAAACTAAGAAATGTTCCTGGACTTATACCGTAGTGCAATAGATAATATGTATATAGATAATATATATTAAGTGAACTAATAATATCAATATATAATGCTGACTTTAAATGCACAATTAACTAAGTTATCCGTCCTTAGCTGGAACATTGCATCCCTTAAAAAAAGGTTCTCAGATTTACATCACAAAGTAACAACTGAACACATTGATATTGTATGTCTCCAGGAGTGCAGAGTTCCCGCAAGATCCTCACCCCCGAAATTGCCCTCATTTGTTTCTTACAACCTCAGATCCAGTAACTCTTGCATTCTATACATCAAACAATCCTTACCCCATCAACTTCTGCCAGAAAAACAAACTGCCGGTCAACAGTATCATGGAGTGAGGATCTATGTGGGCAACTCTGTTCTCAATGTATTTAATCTATATGCTCCAGCAGGAAAGTTAAATTATACTGATCTTCCGGCCTGCGCTCAAGCAGAGCCCACCATCATTCTTGGTGACTACAACGCTAGACACAAGGACATTGGTGGCTCTCGCTTCAGTAACGGTAACGGGAATCAACTGCTGTCGCTACTAAATAGTCGCCAAGATGTGCAGATTGTGGGAGACCTTGAACCCACACATATTTGTGGAGGTATTCTAGACCTCTGTGTTGGTTTCAACGTCTCTCATGTCTGGTGCACATCATCTATTGTAACAGATTTGTTGTCAGATCATCACCCTAGATTGACTACTCTATGTATAGGAAATACCATCCTGCCCGGTGGGACTTTCAAACGCAAACGGCTCAGTGTTCCTCCTGCTCGACGTGAAGACTTTGTTGCTCATGTGTCAAAGTGGTACAGCACTTATGATCCCTCCACAGTCCAGACATTTAACGACGGTCTAGTACAGAGCATTCAGATGTTTGCTGACCCTTTAGGTCGGCCCCCTGCACCATCCAATAGTCGCAACGATATGAAAGGTAATAAACGCCATGCCTATTACAATGACCCCAAACTGCGTACTTTGAAACGCACTGCCAGACGAGTTGGGCTTGCATATAGGGAAACACGTACGCCAGCAATGCTCAAGCTCTTTCAGAAAGCCCTAGCCAAGGCGAGGGAGCGCATGACAGAGCTCAGGCAAGATAACTGGGAAACTTTTGTTAACAGTCTTAACTCTCACACCCGCCTCAGCCAGGCATGGAAGGATATTAAAAGAATTAAAGGCGATAAGATCGGCCAAGTAGCACACCCTCACCCTCTACACAGAGTAAACGAGTTAGTCGATGCTTGGGCAACCACCTCTAGCTTCAATAGTCCTTCCCCAGACATACAGTTCAGATTAAATGCTGGTTACGGAGATCGAGAAAGGCTCGTTGACTTCATGCTCCACAAGGAAGATGAATGCAACGTGCCATTTACTGAGTTTGAATTACTCGCGGCCCTAAACAAAGGCAAAATAACATCCCCCGGTGAAGATGGTATCACTTATGAAATATTGCGTCTGCTCCCTTTAGTACCAGGGAATCCCCTGCTTGAGCTGTATAATATGAGCTATGTTAATGGGGAACTTCCTATCTCTTGGACCAACAGTATAATCATTCCAATTTCCAAGCCAAATCAAAAGAATGCTTTCCGCCCAATTGTCCTTACTAGCTGCATTTGCAAAACATTCGAGAGAATGGTCCTAAACCGTCTCCTCCATAGAATAAGAACCATGCTATCCCCCCAGATATATGGCTTCATGCATGGAAGGAGTGTGCATCATTGCATCACCACCTTTCTTACCCTGCACACTGAAAAGTCATATACCACCTTCCTAGATCTTAAGTCTGCCTTTGATATTGCAAATAGACATGTTATCTTGAGTGAGCTTGCAAGAATGAATATTCGTGGTCGGCTTCTTTGTTGGATCAGGGGTTAATTATCCAACAGGAAGTCATCTGTATTTTTCCAGGGGCATAGGAGTGTAACAAGAGACTTTGAACTAGGCACCCTGCAGGGTGGTGTCCTCAGTCCTACCTTATTTAATATCTTAATAAACACGCTGTTAAACTCTATACCGAGCAAACCCAACGTCCACATCATTAGCTATGCTGATGATATAATGATACACACCACTGGGTATGCTAACACGCAGAACACTCTTAACTCTGTATTAGACTCATGTCAGGACCCTAGGCTTAATTATCTCAGCAGAGAAAACAAAGATACTAAATCGGCGCCCACCCAGGCAGGGAGGAGCTGTTCGCAAGATGCAACTGTCTGATGGCTCCCAGCTTGACTATGTAAACAGATTCAAATACCTTGGCCTTGAGGTGCCACTGTATGGTCCTGTTGTATTCAGACTCTGTCGTCAGTATAAAGTGAGGCTCCGAGCTCTCAAGGCTGTTGCAGGTTATCACTCAGGCTATGGTGCCAATGTCAGAATTGTCAAAATGATGTACTTTGCATACATCAGATCTTTAGTGGATTATGCTGCACCTATGCTTGTTTTGATGCCTGAAAGAAAGCTTGCAGGGCTTGAAAAATTACAGAACGAAGCCTTGAGGATAATCCTTGGGTGCCCTCGTACCACAAAGATACTTAATATGAGAAAGGAACTTAATATTCTGAGAGTTGTTGATCGTGTTACTGAAATTAACTGTCAAATTGATATAAAAATGCTTAGGCTAACTCATCCTAATCCTTGCACACAAGCCCTCCAGAATTTCTTTATTAAAGATCAGCATTGTTCCAAATGGATAACAAAAACTGGAACTCACTCAGAATGTATCAGGTTCATGATTTGTACCAAGAGAAACAACAACGGCACTTTCCTGCACCGTGGGAGGTTACACCCTTTCCAGTTTTAATCCCTCCCTTTCCACCCAAGAAGCAAATTAGAGATCAGCCCAAGCTTCGTCTTGAGGCAAAGCTCAACGCCTTAAGCCATATTGATGCTCTGTCCACAGAGCATTCTCTCTCTCAAATTATATACACTGATGGTTCCCTACACCGCACCACGGGTGCAGCGGGAAGTGCAGTTGTCCTGACAATGGGCGATGGCCTATACTTTGAGTGGGGAGTCCGTATAAACAACTGGGCCTCTACCCTTCAGACTGAACTATTTGCCTTGATCCTTGCACTGAAATGTGTACAAGTCTCCAAACTTGATACATTAATTGTAAGTGACTCCTTATCATCCTTAAATGCTCTCAACTCTTTAAGACATAACTGTAACATGCTCGTGTCCGAAGCTAGACACAAATACAACAAAATTATTAAGGATGGTAACAGAGTCCATTTCATGTACTCACCTAGTTGTGTTTGCGGGGGTTGAGCTCTGGCTCTTTGGTCCCGCCTCTCAACCGTCAATCAACAGGTGTACAGATTCCTGAGCCTATCGGGCTCTGTCATATCTACACTTGAAACTGTGTATGGAGTCGGCCTCCACCACATCACTTCCTAATGCATTCCATTTGTCAACCACTCTGACACTAAAAAAGTTCTTTCTAATATCTCTGTGGCTCATTTGGGCACTCAGTTTCCACCTGTGTCCCCTTGTGCGTGTTCCCCTTGTGTTAAATAGACTGTCTTTATCTACCCTATCAATCCCCTTCAGAATCTTGAATGTGGTGATCATGTCCCCCCTAACTCTTCTGTCTTCCAGCGAAGTGAGGTTTAATTCCCGTAGTCTCTCCTCGTAGCTCATACCTCTCAGCTCGGGTACTAGTCTGGTGGCAAACCTTTGAACCTTTTCCAGTTTAGTCTTATCCTTGACTAGATATGGACTCCATGCTGGGGCTGCATACTCCAGGATTGGCCTGACATATGTGGTATACAAAGTTCTGAATGATTCTTTACACAAGTTTCTGAATGCCGTTCGTATGTTGGTCAGCCTGGCATATGCCGCTGATGTTATCCGCTTGATATGTGCTGCAGGAGACAGGTCTGGCGTGATATCAACCCCCAAGTCTTTTTCCTTCTCTGACTCCTGAAGAATTTCCTCTCCCAGATGATACCTTGTATCTGGCCTCCTGCTCCCTACACCTATCTTCATTACATTACATTTGGTTGGGTTAAACTCTAACAACCATTTGTTCGACCATTCCTTCAGCTTGTCTAGGTCTTCTTGAAGCCTCAAACAGTCCTCTTCTGTTTTAATCCTTCTCATAATTTTAGCATCGTCCGCAAACATTGAGAGAAATGAATCGATACCCTCCGGGAGATCATTTACATATATCAGAAACAAGATAGGACCGAGTACAGAGCCCTGTGCGACTCCACTGGTGACTTCACGCCAATCGGAGGTCTCACCCCTCACCGTAACTCTCTGCTTCCTATTGCTTAGATACTCCCTTATCCACTGGAGCACCTTACCAGCTACACCTGCCTGTCTCTCCAGCTTATGTACCAGCCTCGTATGCGGTACTGTGTCAAAGGCTTTCCGACAATCCAAGAAAATGCAGTCCGCCCAGCCCTCTCTTTCTTGCTTAATCTGTGTCACCTGATCGTAGAATTCTATCAAGCCTGTAAGGCAAGATTTACCCTCCCTGAATCCATGTTGGCGATTTGTCACGAAGTCTCTTCTCTCCAGATGTGTTACCAGGTTTTTTCTCACGATCTTCTCCATCACCTTGCATGGTATACAAGTCAAGGACACTGGCCTGTAGTTCAGTGCCTCTTGTCTGTCGCCCTTTTGTATATTGGGACCACATTCGCCGTCTTCCATATTTCTGGTAGGTCTCCCGTCTCTAGTGACTTACTATACACTATGGAGAGTGGCAAGCAAAGTGCCTCTGCACACTCTTTCAGTACCCATGGTGAGATCCCATCTGGACCAACAGCCTTTCTAATATCCAGATCCAGCAGGTGTCTCTTGACCTCCTCTCTCGTAATTTCGAACTCCTCCAAGGCCGCCTGGTTTACCTCCCTTTCTCCTAGCACAGTGACCTCACCCTGTTCTATTGTGAAGACCTCCTGAAACCTCTTGTTGAGTTCCTCACACACCTCTCTGTCATTCTCTGTATACCTGTCCTCGCCTGTTCTAAGTTTCAATACCTGTTCTTTCACTGTTGTTTTCCTTCTGATGTGACTGTGGAGTAGCTTTGGTTCGGTCTTGGCTTTGTTTGCTATATCATTTTCAAAATTTTTCTCTGCTTCTCTTCTCACCCTGACGTACTCATTCCTGGTTCTCTGGTATCTCTCTCTGCTTTCGGGTGTTCTGTTATTCCGGAAGTTCCTCCACGCCTTTTTGTTCAGTTTCTTCACTTCCATACATGCCCTATTATACCATGGATTCTTCTGTTGCTTCTCGGATTTTTCCCTTTGGGCCGGGATGAACCTGTTTACTGCCTCCTGACACTTTTGGGTAACATAGTCCATCATACCCTGTACAGACTTGTCTCTGAGGTCTGTGTCCCAAGGTATTTCACTTAGGGAACTTCTCATCTGTTCATAATTCCCTTTTCGGTATGCCAGCCTTTTGATTCCTAGTTCTTTTTGGGGGGAGATAAGTCCTAGCTCTACCAGGTACTCAAAGTTCAATACACTGTGGTCACTCATTCCCAAGGGCGCTTCCATCTTAACTTCCCTTATATCCCATTCATTTAGGGTAAATATCAAATCAAGCATTGCTGGTTCATCTTCTCCTCTCATTCTTGTTGGTTCTTTGGTGTGCTGGCTTAGAAAGTTTCTTGTTGCCACGTCCAGCAGCTTAGCTCTCCATGTCTCTGGTCCTCCATGCGGGTCTCTGTTCTTCCAATCAATCTTCCCATGGTTGAAGTCTCCCATAATTAGTAGTCCAGATCCATTCCTGCTAGCAACAGAAGCTGCTCTTTCTATTATGTTAATGGTGGCCATGTTGTTTCTATCATATTCCTGTCTAGGTCTTCTGTCATTTGGTGGTGGATTATATATGACTGCGACTATAATTTTTTTCCCTCCATTTGTTACAGTACCTGCTATGTAGTAATAATAATAATAATAATAATAATAATCTTTATTTAGGTAAGGTACATACATAAAGAGATTTACAAAGTTTGTTGGCTTTATAGATAGAGCTAGTACATACAATGCCTAAAGCCACTATTACGCAAAGCGTTTCGGGCAGGAAAAACATTAATGACTACAGCTTAAAACTAATGGGTAAAAAGAAAAGATGTGATGAGTACATATAAAAAATAGAGGTAAAAGAGGGGGGAACATTGTTGAAAAAGCAGCACAAATACAATTACAAATTATTTCAGAAAAGTCACTGAAACCTTCACAGCCCTGAATATCCATCTCCATGTGGTCCATTCAACAAGATCTTGTAGATCTGAGGCAAAGTGAAATTGACACCAGTAATTCCATCTATCATCATACTATCATGCAAGAGGAACCACACATCTATGGATCATCCAATAAAATCAGCAGACTTCAACATGTTACTACTGCTCGGCTAAGACTCGGTTACAAGTATCTCTGGGAATTCTCATTATCTGCTGATGTAGACCTGACCAAATGTAAACTGTGTCAACAAAATTATTCGCACACCCTCCGTCACTATGTGATGGAGTGCGAAAAGATACGTGAATTTAGAGACAATTCTATAACCAATGTTCCAGCGATGTGTCAATATTTCATTCAAAATGATCTGCTACCAGAAATTTTAGCCAAATATCCCCAGTTTGCTAACTGTAGGTAGTAACTAAGTGATTGTAACCTATCCACCGCTGCCCACTGGATGGGGGGCGGTGTGCAGGACAAACATATAAATTTTGACACTAGCTCTCCACATATGTCAGTTGCTTAATTTAGAACCTGTACTTGAGGTCGATCTCGAACCCATTGTTGATGTGACGACTTATATTGAATTTTGTAACTAGCTCATCAAGATTGTAACTTGCTTAGCTAAATGAATTGTGGGGTTCAGTCCCTGAGCCCATTATGTACCTCTGTAACCCTTTCCACTACCGCCCACAAGATGGGTATGGGGTGCATAATAAATGAACTAAACTAAAAATAATAAAGTAAAAGACCGATAACAAAAAGAGGACCCAAGAAGAAAAGTGAACTGGAGACCAGGAAAAGAAAACTCCCCTACTGGGAGTCTTACTAGAAATATTAAGTGGGAGAAGGGGATACTGCTACGCTTTCCACACAACCGGGGCAGGCTGCTCCGTCTCCTCCTGCACCTTCAAGCTCTACTGCCCGCGCTGCCACAAGCAACACCCTGCCTACGGCCCGTGCCCCCAAGCACAACCTCGAGTCACCACTGCCAAGGAGAAGCGTTCCCGTCGCCCCCCACAGGCCAGGGGCAGGAAGAAAGACACACGTCACAACGCCAGTGGACACAGACGCAATTGATGCTTTCCTGGTGGGTTACCCCCTCTGGGACTATGTCGTGGGAGGCTTTTGGGGGGGGGGGGTTCCTACTCGATTACGAGGGGGCGCGGACTCCCCTCTCCTCTCGTAACCCCCCAGCAACTACGGCCTTGCCACATATAGTGGGGCCTATGCTCGACAAGGAACTGAGCCTGGGGCACATAGCGGGCCCCTTCGAGGTCCCCCCATTTGAGAACTTCAAGTGTTCTCCCATAGCCCTGAGAGAGAAGTCAATGCCGGGCAAATACAGGCTCCTGCACAACCTCAGCTACCCCTATACCTCTGAGAGCGTGAACGCCAACATCCTGCGGGAGACGACAACAGTGACCTACCAGTCCATCAACGACGCGGTGGCCTTGGTGGTCAGACGCTCGCCAGGGGCACACTTGACGAAGTGCGACATAGCAGAGGCGTTTCGGATCGTCCTGGTCCACCCCAGCGACTACCACCTACTCGGCTTCGCCTACGGGGGGCGGTACTACTACGAGAAGATGCTCAGCATGGGGGCTGCACCCTCCTGCAGGATCTTCGAGACGTTCTCCAGCGCCCTGCAATGGCTCCTCGCGGAGAAGTTCGGCGTGCGGGATGTCGTGAAGGTGCTGGACGACTTCCTCTTCGTGAGTTCTACCTACAACGAGTGCTTGCGGAGCCTACGGGTGTTCACTGCTCTCTGCGAGCACCTAGGCGTTCCCTTGGCCCCCACAAGACCGAGGGCCCCTGCCCCTGCCTCACCTTCCATGGACTTGAAATCGACGCCCGACGTATGGAGATAAGGCTGCCGGACGACAAGAGGATGAAGTACATGGTGCAGTGGAAGATGCCCTAGGGGCCGAGAGCCTCCTCTACGGGACCTGCAGGGGATTATCGGCAAACTGCAATTTGCCACGACAGTCATACCGGGGGGACGGGCCTTCCTCCGACGACTCCACCCGCTCACACAAGGTGTACAAAGTCCCTCACGCCTCTGCCTGCTGGACGCGGAGGCGAAGCTCGACTTGGGAGCCTGGCACACTTTCCTTGGCGCATTTAATGGGATAACGGTTTTTCCACCAGACGTTGGATGGGGGTGCGCCACGTCCCTCGTGATGTGTGCGGATGCTTTCTCCAAGGGTTACGGACTCACACTCGAGCGACCCGGTTCAGGGGTACCTGGCCTACGGCCTGGAGCCGGCTCAACATTGCGGTTCTCGAACTTTACCCCTTCTACATGGGGATATCCATCTTTGCACCAGTGTTAGCAAACAAGAGGCTTGTGTGTAGGTCCGACAACGCTGCTGTGGTAAATGTGCTGCAATCTATGTCAGCCAGGTGCCCCCTCCTCATGCAACTGGTCCGGCCACTGGCGATCCTCCTGCTCACCCATAATATTACGCTTCTTCCCTCACACCTCCTGGGCAAGTTAAACGGGGTTTGTGACGCTCTTTCCCGGTTGCAGGTACTGCCGCCCTCGTTCCTGCGAGACGCAGGACTCGCCGAGAAGCCAACCGCCATCTCGCAACACCTTCTGCCCTGCAACTTCACCCTGAAATTGTAAGGACCCTGCTCGACTCCCTGCAGCCCGCGACACGGCGCACATATCAACATAAGTGGGCGGAGTACGTGGCGTACGTATCGGCCGACAGGAGACGGAAGTGTCCCTTCGAGGCCTCGTCCTCGACCCTGGCGAACTTCCTGCAGTCGCTGCTGCCTCGGGGCTTGGCTTTCCGCTCTCTCAGCGCTTACCTCGCGGCGATCGCCTTCATGTTCAAGCTGCATGGTAGGGAGGATCCTACTCGCCAGTTCCTAGTCACACAACTGCTTAAGGGAGCGCGCAACAAGGCTCAACAGCTCCCCACACGATGATTGCCCGTGACCAGACGACTACTGGGGGCCCTGCGAGGTGTCTGCTGCTCGACTTACGAGAAGACCTGCTACCGAGCGCTCTTCTCCCTCGCCTTCTACGCCTGCCTCCAGCCAAGGAAGGTGACCTATGCGGGGAAGGGGCAACGCACACTACGCTTGGACCAGATAACTTCATCACGGACAAGGATCAACAACGCGTTTGCCTCCTACAAGCACAGTGCAGGTCGTACCCCCACTTTAAACCTGAGTGCAGACCCCTACAGCAAGTACTGGTCGGTCCATGCCATGGCGAACTACATAGGGCGACGGGGCATGGAACCAGGACCTATATTCCTAGACGAAACGGGCGCCCCGGTCACCAGACAAGATTTCACAAGGGTGCTCCGTGCTGCCATTCGAGCACTAGGACTGCCTCCAAACGATTATGCACTTCACTCCTTGAGAATTGGCAGGGTCACGCAGATGTCCAAGGATGGCCTGGCGCCGGCAGTAATCAGAGCAGTCGGCAGGTGGAAAAGCGATGCGTTCCACTCCTACGTCAGGCAAGACGTCATTCCACTACCTAGATAAGTTACTTCTGCGGCCAGCTGGCACCTCGCCTTTCGGGGGGGTGGGGAACCGGCTGCGCTGGCCTGCAGAGTGGGGGTGCTGCGCAGGATCCCCAAGTCTAGGGCTGCCCGCAGCTACTTACCATATGTCAAGTGCACACTTGTAGTGCAAGTTGGGGGTTGCAGACTTTACATGTAACCTAGGCACTAGCATATCATTACCCCTGGAAATTCTTATCTATCTTTTCTATGCCTTCTGTGTATACAGAATATATTTTATACATACTATACTGGCTGTGCCACTCAATTAACTCTGGTGTTGTCTTTAATTATAGCATTAAGCTGATTGTGAGTACTGCAACATTGCTTTGGCTAACTGGCACTAGGAACTGTTAATTATGTGCCACGACTTATTTCTTTAGTAACATTGCTTTGGCTAACTGCCACTAGGCTCTGTTAATAATGTGCTACGACTTATTTCTTTAGTTGCATCTTTGCAGTACTGGCATTCTACTCAATCATGTTATACGACATCATTTATATTGTGGTACAGCAGTTGCTCTGTATAATTTAATTAATAAATAAGGTCCCCCCATTCTGGCTTGTGTTTTTCTCCCCCGATCAGAAATGGCCACTGCTTATTTGAAATAAGTGGGGGAATTCTGGGAAGGAGAAAAAACATTTATGCAGCGCTCCGTGAGAGCTGTGCGCGCGGTGGGGGGAGGGGGGGCCGCATATTTAAGCAAACGCATGAGGAGTCTCTCCCTCAGTTACGCTCCAGCTTAGGTCCGCTTCGCTTGAAACACCCGCCCTCCACCCTTGACTGCAGAACATCTATGCCCATTAGAGCTCCTCACGTTTTCTTTTATGCACATTTTTCTACTATAAGGAATTTTGGGGGGTGCTGCGCCGGATCCCTAAGTCTAGAGCTGCCCGCAGCTACTTACCATATGTCAAGTGCACACTTGTAGTGCAAGTTGGGGGTTGCAGACTTTACATGTAACCTAGGCACTAGCATATCATTACCCCTAGAAATTCTTATCTATCTTTTCTATGCCTTCTGTGTATACAGAATATATTTTATACATACTGTACTGGCTGTGCCACTCAATTAACTCTGGTGTTGTCTTTAATTATAGCATTAAGCTGATTGTGAGTACTGCAACATTGCTTTGGCTAACTGGCACTAGGCACTGTTAATAATGTGCTACGACTTATTTCTTTAGTAACATTGCTTTGGCTAACTGCCACTAGGCTCTGTTAATAATGTGCTACGACTTATTTCTTTAGTTGCATCTTTGCAGTACTGGCATTCTACTCAGTCATGTTATACGACATCATTTATATTGTGGTACAGCAGGTTGCTCTGTATACATTAATTAATAAATAAGGTCCCCTTATTCTGGCTTGTGTTTTTCTCCCCGATCAGAAATGCATGCACATGACTGTAAAGCTGCCACCCATTTGGGTGGGTGTGGAGCAAGACTAATAACTGTGTGACTCATCATAGATAAGAACACTGTTTTTCCCAAAAACGGTGGGTTTTCTGAGGAAGAGAAAACGTATGTCTGGAAGCTGACTTTAACCACCCAAGCTGCGCGCACAACAGGCCGAGGTTATATAAGCTCGGCCTGCAGACTGCGTGGCCCCTCTTCCCGACATGCAAGCAGCTGCTCACTTATAAAACGTAAACACAGAAGTTTAGACTACTCAACTGTTCCCCCAACATGGACACTACACCAGTTCCTATCGACAACGACTCAGAGCGACCCATCTGGGGCGTCCTGGCCTTCTCAACATCTAAGGTACCCCCCCCCCCACCTTTTTCACTTGTCCGGGTTTTTTCCGCTAAAGTTCTGCTCTGTTTGGTAGTTACCTTACTTTGCTACAGACTAGTTTCCTGGAAGATCTTTTTCTCTTCCTTTCCCCTCTAGTCACTCCTATTCCCTGTGCCAGTGTTCCTTTTCAGAGTTTTCCGCAGGGTATCACCCTGGCTTTATTATTTAATGACAGTTGCCCAGTTCGCTTCCGGAAAATGTCCCCCTCCTCTTACAAACTAATTCCAGCAGTACCCTTAAGGGGTAGGTTCCTTGCCCGTCACGTTCATACTGCATGCCCGTTTTTGCCCACCCTTACTGCCGTAATACTTCCAGAACCGACTACGGAAGGCGCACAAGGTACACCATTGATGAACAAGGAAAAGAGATGGAGCCCGAGGGCAGACTACTGCACCCATGAAGTCGACACCACCCTCACCGATGGGGGGCGGGCCGCAGCGACAACGACGGACACAGGGTCGACCCTGGGGAGTCGGCCTCGGTGAAGGTGGCTTCCCACACCCGCCCTGGGGCCGGCCTTACAGGATTGGTCTCTGTGAGGGCGGGCTCCAGCAATGACCAGTCTTACGACATGGTGCACAGCACCCCTACTTGGGTGTATTTTCCCCTGCTGTACGATCACCTCACAAGGACATTGCATGGGGACACCTTGTCCTCTACGCTCTGGATCGTCGCGATGATGCCCCGTCGGCCTCACCAAGGACGCTGTTTAACTTGCAGTATGTTAACTGCCTAGTAGAACGGCTAGTTTAACTTTTAACTGTAAACAGTTTAACTGGGTTTGGTACCTTTTTCAGTCGGGAGGAACCTGGCTGTTTTTATTGCCCTCTCCTGGGATGCGGGCACGGTTGCTGTCACAGGAACGAGAGGCCATATCCTTAGTTAAAGGTTGGCGAGGCACACTCGCCTTGTAAGGTCTAGTTGGTGGGCTCTTGCCTCTCTATGCTCATATGGCACCTCGCGATGGCTTCAGCAAGGAAGCTGTTTCATTTGTAGCATCTGTCTAGTAGACCCGGTTTGGTAACTTTTTCAGTCAGGGAAACCTGTCACAGGCACGGTTACAGCCACAGCGCGAGTAGTCACATTCCTAGTTACAGCCGCCAGCCGCCGCTCGCCCTTCGGGGTTGGGGGTTCCGCGACGGTGGCCCTCACGGGATGGGGGGTGCTCCGCCGGAACCCCCAAAGTGATAAGCCTGTAGATAGCTAAGAAATATTACCATGAATTGTAATTAGTGTAATTCAATTAATGCAACTTTCAATTACTAACTATAGATGTAGTTATTAATTGTAATTGATTTACTACTTTACCATTATAATGATTATTCATTATAATTATTCTTTAATACTTTGTTATGCATTAGTCAATAATTATTTATCATTCATCGTAATTAGCTATTTGATTCATTAAAAATAATTGCTTATCATTATACTATTTATTATTATTATTTATATAATAATAATTAATTTATTATTTATTAATTTATTATATATTATTAATTTATTATTTATTAATTTACTATATATTATTAATTTATTAATTATTAATTTATTATTTATTAATTTATTATTTACCATTATAAAATAAACAAGTCCCCAATCTGAGCACGTTTTCTTCCAACCTCAGAAAGTAAAGTGCCTTGTATAGTGACTGTTGTGAGCCTCTTGTTGAATCACTTGACACAAAAGATTATTGATGTGTGTATTTGTGTGGGTGATTAAATATGTATGTGTATGTATATATGTATACGTATGTATATGTACATGTATGCATGAGTATGTGTACATGTATGTATAACATTAATAATTATGTAACTAGCGTCAAAAGATTGTTATTTGCTTAGCTAAACGAACTAGAGGGTTCAGTTCCTGAACCGATTATGTGCCTCTGTAATCCTTTACACCACCGCCCACGGGATGGGTATGGGGTGCATAATAAAGAAAGAAATTGAATTGGTTAATGAAGATAAAACTAAGTTTGAATGTAGAAATCTGATGCCTATTATATTGAAAATAAACGGTAAAAATATAGGTTTAATATATAAATATTTAGGCACCTATATGTTGGATATACCCATGAGAGTTTGGAAGCTGAGATGAACAGACTGTTGGGTCAGTGTCGGAAGAGATTACAATAACCTCTGAAGGCCTTGGCATGCTGTGGAAAGGAAGTGGGAGTCCCTGTGCTACGAATAATATTCATGAGTACTGTAAGATCTCTTATTGATTGTGCTGCACCTGTCATTTCTTGTTTTGGTAAAGGTAGGATGCCGGGCAAGTTTCAGAAGGTACAAAATTAAGCCATGAGAATAATCTTAGGATTCCCAAGAAATGCTGTGATTAAGATAATGATGATGGAATTGAATCTGAAGAGTATTGGGGATACAATTTCAGAAATAAATGTAGCCTCTGCCATTAGATTAATGAGAGATGGGGGAGCTAATGTGTTGTAATCCACAAGTTAGTAGGGATTATTAGCTAGAGGATCATTACTACAACACTTAACGAATGATGATTGGAAGTATATGTTAAGTAGACAGACTATGGATCACATATCCAAGAAAGGTCAAAGGGATTAAGACCGCAGCTGTTAGCTAACTAATAATTCCTGGAAAGAGGACTCAGGCTTCTAAGAACAAGGTTACCCCTTCTAGGGATAAGGTTAATCGGATTATACCTTCTTTAAGAGGCGTGGTGAAATGTTTGAGGCCATGGCTGACTGGAGACAGTCTGGTTGTGGGAGTGGAACTGGCAAGTCCTCCGGGGTCTCCGTTTGTGGCAGCAGCGAAGTGTAGCAGACAGCTTTGCGAGAGCCTGATGTGATCTTAGTGACCAAGTTAAGTCTGCAGTATGTGAGTATTGAATGTAAGACTAACCGGGTGTGAAGCGTTGTAGCAATTATTCAGTATTAGGGACTTAGGCGGAAGTTACGAGTGCAAGTGGTGACCGCGGAGGTCAAATGGTTTATGGTTATTGAAAGTGTATTGACCTAATAGAGTATGTTAATTAATATAGTATTATTTGTCAGAGTCTATTCTTTGTAATTAAATGACAAAACCCGACGGCCTTTAAATACCTTCCATATGTTCATTCATTGTGTTCCAGTATAAACCTAGTGGTACGCCTCAAGGGTCTGGTGTGTGTACGAGTACACGGTGGTGGGAACGGTTGCTGAGGCAAGGTGTTATGTGTTGTGAGATCGGTGTTCGGAATGAACCGGGGTTCAGCGTCACGACATATTTGGTGGCAGCGCAAACAGGTTTTGGAACACTTTGAGAGATGAAGGAAGTGTGTTACTGGTTTAGTTGGTGAGGTAATGTTCGGGAATTGGTAGACGTCGGGTTGTGTTGAGAACGGTGGTTACTAGACGGAGGAAAGAAAGGTCAGGTGAGACCAGGTCAGAGGGGTTAGTTAATTAAAGGGACTAGGCCATTGTGGGGCACATGTGGGGTTTATTTCTTTCCAGATTCCCACAACGAGAGGCTGCTAAGATGCAAGTCTGGATCACTGAATCATCGGGAGGCAAAACAAGTTCAGTGTTCGTAGTGCGGATTATACAAAGTGGCGAGGTAAACTAGCGCGGGTGAATGTGAGCCAGCGTGGGCCATGTGCGGCCATGTGCGGACCAAACAATGGGTGGGCCAATTAAGCGAGCCGCACCTTGGAGTTTGTTTTATATCGTCGGTATGTTGAGCTATGTTATGTATGGGTGACTTTAATGCTCGTCACACTGCTCTTGGTGACGTTCAGTGTAACAATAATGGAAGGGTCTTCTTGAAATACCTTAATGATCATAATATTACTGTGTATGATACTGATAAACAGACCCATTTATTGGGGGGTAGACTGGATTATGTGATTGGATACAGCCTAGTAGATAGCAACGTCAACGTTAAGCTCATCCCAGAACTAGTAAGTGATCATTTTGCAATATATTGTGAATACAATGTAGCGAATATTAGGTCCAATCCTCATCCTAGAGTTAAAATTAACATTCCAGACAATCTTAAACAGCACTTTAAGGCTTATGTACATAAGTGGTACACTGGGTATACACCTATATCAGTGGACCACTTTTACAATGATCTTGTCAGTATCATTACCAGTTATTATGATACCTGGGTTAAATCAAGGAAAAAAAAGAACACTCGTTCTTCCTCATGGACAGAGGATCCTATTATTATTGCAGAGCGAGCTAAAGTGCTTCAGCTTGCTGACTCTTATAAACGAGACAAAACAGCTGACAATTTACTTGCATTCCTTAATGCCAACAGAGATTTTCGCGAGCTTAAGGGTCAAGTTAAGAACACATATTGGGAACAATTCCTACAAGGTATCAATAGAACTACAACATTATCAGAAATGTGGAACAAAATTAAAAACATTACCAAACCTTCAGCCCCAGTTCAGCTTCATCATACTCCTGCAGAATATGCTGACATGCTCCTAGCTCAATGGTCTAGTGTCTCACAAATTTCTTCCTTACCCCCAGATATACAGCAGCATTTAAGACATACCAACATTAACAGAAACTTTAATATTGAAATAGCACGCTCCTCACCAGATTTAACAGATCAGTTTCCTATAACCCCCTTTGAATTAACATCAGCATTAGGAAAACCTAAGCAAACTGCCCCTGGTGAGGATAATATAACTTATAACATCTTGAGCTTACTGAATGATGTCCCTAGCCACCCTCTGCTTGACCTCTATCAAATGAGTCTCTCACAAGGTATCTTGCCAAAGAATTGGACACAAAGTCTCATAATACCAATTCCTAAACCTAACTCTAAAAAATTCAGACCCATTTCCCTTACATCTTGCATGTGTAAAGTCTTGGAGAGAATTGTTCTCAATCGTGTCATGTTTCAGGTCAAAGAAAAACTGGCCCCAAACCTATATGGGTTCATGCCCAAGTGTAGCACACAAACATGCTTTGCTGAATATTTTGTAAACTCCCAGGATGGGACACAGGCAGCCTTTATTGACCTAAAGTCAGCTTTCGATGTAGCGAATGGTGAAATAATATTAGAGCAACTTGCTGAATTTGGAATCAAAGGTAATCTTCTGAGTTGGATAAAGAGCTACCTATCCAACAGGCGTGCTAGTGTCCTATTTAAAGGAGTTAAAAGTACAAGAACAGATGCATTCGAACTAGGCACTCCTCAAGGTGGTGTCCTAAGCCCTATGCTCTTCAATATACTTATGCACAAACTTATCCATGACATACCTGTACAACCTATGGAAACTGTTATATGTTATGCTGATGATATTTGTATTATGGCACACAGTAAACCAAGGTTACAAGTGTTACTTGATGCATTCTCCAAGAAAGTAGTAGAATGTGGCCTCATAATCTCTGTTGATAAAACAAGGGTTCTTATTCCCCATTCTCTTCATGCTAACTATACTATTAATGGAGTGCCCGTGGAGACTTGTGAGTCTTATAAATATCTTGGAGTCGAGGTTAATGATACAAATCTCGTCAGCAACCTGCGTAAAAAACTAGTTGAGCGTCTTAAACCTCTCAAAACTCTTGTTGGCAAAGGATTTGGCATTAACATAAAATATGCTCGTAGTTTTTATATTGCCTTTATACGATCTGTTGTTGATTATTATGCCTTGCATCTTCTTAATTTTTCTCCTAAACAATTACAAGGCCTAGATGTAGTACAGAATGATGCCATGCGCATCATCCTGGGTTGTCCTAGAACTGTCAGAATTGTTAACATGAGAAAGGAACTAAACTTACCTTCCATTTACGAAAGAATAGTTCTACTTAGTACTATGTTTTGCGCCAAAACTTTGAAAAATAATGGTCCCCCCAGCTCTATTCAAATTAAATTAAGATCCATTCTAAACAATTCTGACTGTTCCCTCAATCCGCCGCAAAAAGCTCCCTACAGTGTGTGGCTCAGTTGTTGTGCCTATAATCTTCAGAAACTGAATGTATCTCTTAACCCTGATAAAACTGTTCACTATATTCCCCCTTGGAAAGATGTGGAGGTCTCTCTGCATTATACTCCCATCAGTGTAAAACAAATGTATAACACTGACATTTTGAGATGTATAACATTAGAAGCTATTGACAGTCATCTTCAAATTCTCAAACCGACTGAATCCTATGCCTTTACTGATGGCTCTGTGCAGTTAGTCACTGGTAGAAAAGGTTGTGCATGTGCAGTGTATAAAGGGAATGAAATGATCATGACTAGTACACAGAGATTGAACAACTGGGCAAGTACGACACAGACCGAGCTATTGGGTATTTATCTAGCCACTGAATACCTTAAGCTCAATGGTGGTGGAGTGATATTCTGTGACTCTAAAAGTGCTCTGCAGTCCTTAAATAACCCATCACAATATACGTCGGAAGTAGCTTGTAATATTAAATGGAATGTAATTTTTGCCAATGATAATAACTCTTGTATAAAATTTGTGTGGATCCCATCCCATGTTGGAGTTGGAAAACATGACTTTGTAAATCAATTGGCCAATGAGGCTTGCAGGAAAGAAAACATTGATTATGACTTTGGACTATCTAATGCAGTTATTAGAAACATACAAATTAAAGAAATTAATTCAGATTTAGAAGAACTAAGAAATGCCCAGAGACCTGAAAGCTGCAGTATTAAAAGTTATGACAAGTTTTGTAATAATAGGTATTTGTATGGTCAGCACAGTAACCGGACCAGGCAATGTGATGTAGTCATTGCGCGAATTCGCCTTGGCTATAGACACATCTGGCAGGTTAGTGAGGCTGAGCCACTACCAGAATATTCAGATTGTAAACTCTGTGATAAACCTTTAATGCATTCACTAGAACACTATATTGATGAATGTGAAACCGTAAAGGACTTTAGACCTCCTGGCCTATTGTACCACCAACTGTGTAACTATTTTATTGACTCAGGTGTTCTGGACGACATCCTAACAATTTACCCAAAATTTGCTTGTCCATTTTAAAGAATGAAGAACAATTTTTATTTATATTACTTCTAAGCTGTATCACTTATGAACCCATCCCTGCCCTTGTGTGGCAGTGCACAATAGAAAGTTGTTTTCACGTATCCATACATTAAAACATTGATTGTAACAATGATATATATGTGCTTCAGCCTACAGTTTAGACCTATTGTCTTATGTATGACCCTCTGTCCTGCGTGACAGTGAATACTAGCATTATCCTCACTTTAATAAGACCTATCAAAATCCTCAGATTAGGCAAAATTGTAATTAATTTTGTCAATAAAGATAATAATAATAAGGTATGTTGATAATAGCGAAAAACCGTTGCTAAGGACAAATCAAGCGTGAAAACTACGTAATTTGAAGTTAATTAAATTTCATGTAAAGTGTATATCGAATATTTTAAGGATAATGAAATATTACCTAAAGTACTGCACGAGTTCCTGCGTTGTCAGACGTAGATACAGAAAAAAGGCGCAGTGAATTATGGACGCCTGGGCAAAGCGAGCGATGCGTAATTTGCCGTCTGGGGATCGACGTCTAGTGTACCGTGCAAAGGTCCATGGAGATTTTTTGTTGGTACAGGTAGCATTATTGAGGTGTTACCGTGGGACACGGGGAATGTATTGGCGTTTGGACGCCGAGTGTAGTGTATGGTTGTGTATTGGCGTTTGTACGCCGGGGTGTGTAGTGTAATGCACGTGTAGTGGCTTATTAAATGCCAGCATAATGCATGGTATTTACTGCAGTGAAATGTGCATGTTTTGACTATTGATATTATGGATGTAGTATAGTGCATGACATTGTTGGCATTGTAGCACCAAGGTGAAACATGTGTAGCTGTTACGACCCTGGGTTCCTCAGTGAAAACCAGAGGTCAAATCGAGCTAAATAAATTACTCTTATTATTTGGTGCGCTTGTCGAGGTTCATTCCTATCTTCCTTGCCAGACGTAAGACGAATCTTGTTTCTCACAGAGCATTCAGACTCGTGAGCTTGTTGTGGAATAAGTATAACCATGTAGTAATTATTAACTATTCTTAGAACTATTAAAGTAACCAGTTTTACGTCGAGGAAAAGTGGTAATGTTTACAAGCGCCACGATCACCTGTTGTCTCCCCGGCAACGGCTGGAGAGAGCTGAGGCTGGTGGCTGCTCCCCTCTCTCTGGCTGGCATTCGTGGTGTCAAGATCTCCTCTGAGCTGCTCTGCACCCCTCTACCTTTTCTCCTCCTCCTTCCTTCCCTTACCTTGAATTCCTGTAACCACTGAGCTAAGTAATTGTGTGTGTATTTGTGCCTACTCGGGAATTGTAAGACTTGTGTAGACCTGGGGGTAGTATTTACCAGTGTTTTGGGTACCCCTAAGTGTTGTGTTTGTGTTAGAGTACCACGTGGGCTCATTACCCCTAAGCTGCCTCAAGCTTCAAGTTCTTCACTAGTAGTACTTAACCCTAGCTTGTTCTCAGTGTAAACCTTTTATCCTGCTTATGTGGACCAAGGCTTTAACGTAAGATAGTGTGGTAAAGTAATTATTATTACTGTTATTGGTGTGGATGTATATGGGGGGTTGTTAAGGGGTTAATAAATAAGTTAGTTTTAAAGGAGTATCCATTCTTCCTGTGTTTATCCATTCTTCCATTAATATTCACTCTTCATATTTTTATTGGGGGCCAGGCCTTACTGATCTCCACTGCTAGAGATACATCTTTATTCTAACTACTGCCCCTACATCCATTTAAAACTAGATCTCCCATAGTACAACCCACTATTTATAACAAGTGGTTGGCCTGACCGGGAGGAACTTTATAATTGTAAAAAATTAGATTCTTGAGTGCCAAAACTAAAAATTCTTGTTTTCCGCAGAACGGTTGTGTGCTAGCCTAGGGCCCAGCTCATCTAGCAAAGGATTGCACTGACTGGACACCAAGCTGGATCCCTTCACGATTGAGGTTAGTGTGGCCTTGTGTTAGGGGCCGTGCAAATTTTTGTTTTTTCCAATTTTTATTTTTTAATTTTTTCCTTTGCTAGGAGCTAGGCAAGGAATGTTAGGCAAGGAATTTGGTCTCGAGTTAAACGACACCGATAAAAAGTGGACCTTGGTGAAAGAAATTTTACGGCATTGTATAGACCAAGAACTAGTGCCAAGTGATACAATTTTATGCGAGCCCAGTTCAGGGGAAAGTGTAGCTAGTAGAAATTTAGAGTTAGAATTAACACTAGCCAAGTTAAGACTGGCAGAGCAAGAGGCCAGAGTAGCAGAACAAAATGCTAAAGTGGAAGAGCAAAGGCTCAAAAATGAGGCGGCAAGAATAGTACCACCACCTACTGGGGACTCAAACCCCAGGCTTTCTGATAAAAAACATAACTTACCTGAATTTTCAGAGTCAGACCCTGAAAGATTTTTCAACCATTTTCAGAGACTAGCCATGTCCATGAACTGGCCAAGGGAAGAGTGGGTGAAAATCTTACAGGGGCGGCTTAGGGGTAAAGCACAAGATATTTCTATAAACATGCCTGACGACGAGTGTTTTGAATATGATAAAGTCAGGGAGCGAATTTTAAGGGCATATGAAATTACTCCTGAAGCTCACCGCGAAGCTTATCGCAACCTTAGGCCTACTCACAACCAACCGCTCACGGAATTTGCTACTGTTAAAATTAGATTGTTTGATATATGGATTCGCTCGGCTAAAGCCGAAACATACGAGGTAATGAATAATTCTGTTTTAGTGGAACATTTTATAGATAATATGCCAGAGAATGTGGCACAGTATATTAGAGGAAGGATAGAGGTAGATTCTAAAATAGGGGATTTGGCCAAGATGGCAGAAAACTACCAGTTGGCGGGCAAAAGGCCCAATAAAAATAATTATACCCCACAGAGTAGCAAAACTTATATCCACAGCCAGTCCAGGCCAGCTCATTCTAACCCTTTACCTAATGCACCTTCTGTTTCAGACATAACTAACCCTGTTAAATTGTCTAACCCCACGACACCTAAGAGTGAACCGAAGGGTAATTCTGTTAGTAATGTCTCTTCTCCCCGACGTATCTGTGGTCACTGTAAACGTCCAAACCACAATATTAGCCGTTGTTGGCAACTGTACCCGGAAAAAAGACCCAATGCTCTAGTTGTGATACAGGGCTTGAGGCATTCTGAAGGGTTAGGGAGTAAGACCTCCAACCCACAGTGCTTGGACTTGCTTACCCCATTCTTATCGAAAGGGAGACTACTTTTGTCTGAGTGTTCTTCCTGGAAGGACGTGGTGATCTTCCGAGACACCGGTGCCATCCAGACTTTAATTTTAGAGAGTGCACTGCAAGGTGCCGACACTCTCGATACTGGAGGTGGTACTGGTCGAGGGTGTCACTAGTGATACTCGGGCAGTACCCCTCCATAAGGTTACCCTGGAACACCGAACCCTACACACTCTCTGATATATTGCTTAATTAACAAATATTCACAAATAAAGATTATATATGTATATGTTATCAGAAAGGCAGAGATAAAATAGGTTTTGTGAAACCATCACAGAGATTATACCTTATTAGAGAGAAAAAATATTCATACTTTGAACAAGGCTTCTTGGCCGACGCTCTCCTTATCGAAATGTTAACTTCGACCTTTCGAAGATCAATGTTAATTTAATCTAGATATTGTAATGAACGAAGTTTTCTATGTCATCATAAAGACAGAAATATAAGCTGCATGTTAATACTTTAGCATAAATATAAATGAAGTGAAAGTGAAGATATATGCCTTTTTATAGTTACTTGATGGCTCGCTCAGGGAGTGTGAAGGCCTGCACACAAGCCTATCAATTTTATAATTAATTTGCATATATGCAAAGTAACGTCATACGTTTTTATGTCAGAATAAAGACAGATGTAGACGATAATGTAACTATATTTCAAGGAAAACATATCTTAAATGAAAGCAAAGTTATGGTTAAATAAATAACCAATACCACACCATGGCTAGTGTCCGGACACATGAACAGTCGCATTAGGTGAAAAGAAATGTACCCAACCATTTCCATTTACCCAACCAGTTTGTGCACCCTATACTCATCCTCTGTGCGGTAATTTATTGTGCATCCCATACTCATCTTGTTACCAGTAGTTTGTGCAACCCATACTCATCCTGTGACCCGTAATTTATTATGCATCCCATACTCATCCTATTACCGGTAGTTTGTGCAGCCCATACCCATCCTGTGACCTGTAATTTATTGTGCAGCTCATACTCATCCTGTGAGCCATAGGACAATGCGCAACCCTTTCTCATCGTGTGAATCTTTGTTTACTTTGCTCTCCATACTTATCCTCTGCGCGATAATTTCTTGTGCAACTCATACCCATGATGTGAGTGGTTGTTCATTGTGTACCCTATACTCATTCTATGAGTATAGGATACACAATGAGTTCATTTGTACTCCATACTCATCATCAAGAAGTGTATTTTACCAGCATTGTAATATAAATTAAGAATAAAGAATTAACTATAATAATAATAATAATAATAATTTTTATTTAGGTAAGGTACATACATAAAGAGATTTTACAAAGTTTGTTGGCTTTATAGATAGAGCTAGTACATACAATGCCTAAAGTCACTATTACGCAAAGCGTTTCGGGCAGAGCGTGCAAATATCACTAGATTAGAAACTAGATTACGGACCCATAATAAAAATAAGAGCCATCACTAATTATCATGACAAACTGTCTAGGCTCCACTTCCGCCTTCGACAAGCTGCCGCTGGAGGTGGGTATAGTTTATTGTACACCACCGCACCCCCAGCCCTGGGAAGGGGGCATATTGGAATGTGGACATGTGAACCATTACCCTCCCCCCCCTCCCCACTCCTCCCCCTGTTAATAATAATACTAATTATAATAAAAATTAAAAATAATAATATTAATAAAAATGATAATTAAAAAACTTAGTGTAATACCCTAGTGCTTGAATGAAGGTGAAGGAAAGACCCAATAAATGTGTAAAAACCAAATTTTCGTTGGGTGAGCTGGCAGGTGAGCACCACCTGCCAGCTCACCCAGTAATGAACACCACCTGCACATTGCACCGCACCACTTGCCAGCAGGTGCAGTAGTACGATGGAGAGAGCAAAGTATATAATAGTTCAAATATAATATTAAAGATATATTTAGGATTTAACGTTTTAGTATAAAGTTTCAATAATACCTTTATTTGATTTTTTTTATTATTTTCTACCACAGACGTGGCCACACATTAACAATGCTAACCAGCTTATATACATTTTCTTCTGTCCTCAATGGACTCTGTAACCCTTTCCACTACCGCCCACAAGATGGGTATGGGGTGCATAATAAATGAACTAAACTAACTAACTCCATGGATAGGGTTAGAGATTTGTTGAACATATAGTTCAGAGATTTATTGAACAATCAACCACAGAAGGTGATTGTTGTGCTTTTAAAATGCTAGGCTAAGCCACATATGTAAATACATAAATACACAGCTCCTGGTTCACTAGTGGAGTGGGAGGGGTAATCAGGCAACTTCGAAGTGAAAAAAGTGTGTACAAGTGAATGAAAAAAAAACTTGGGTTTTGACCAAAGCCATGAGGTAGTGAAGAAAAACAGTTAAGTAGCGTAATTGAAAATAGTTGATGAAGTACTGTGGCAGTGTGCAGTGTGGAGCAGACCTCACCGGCCTCTGACCGTGACCTCACCCCCAGCAGCAACCCTCCTACCACCACGTGGGACGACGCTTGGAGATTCACTCACCTATTGTGTTAGCAGGACGGTAAGATACTTGGAACCCCTGTGGGTAAGGTTGCATTATAGCAATGACTAGGTCAGGAAGGGCGTCTAGGTCCAGCAGTATTATGATTGAAGAAGAAGATAGGTTTGTGGAGAAGATGATTGGGAAATTTGTAGAGAAGAGGGATGTTTAGATAGATGATCTAATCCAGGGGATTAAAAGTGAAGTCTTTAATAAGATACAGGACGAGGTTCAAAGACTCAAACAAGAGTTTATGGATTATATTCAAGAGGAAATCAGGAAGAGCAGGGTAGAATGGCAAGGAGAAATATCTAGGCTTACTAATGAATTTGGCAGGAATAAGGGAAGCTTGGCAGGGGAAGGGGGAGTAGTAGTAGGTGGAGTAGCGGGAGTGGGAGGGGTGGGGGTCAGCCAGGGAGGGGGCCACCAGCATGACCCTGAACTGAGAAAGAGGACAATCATAATCCATGGATTGCTTAAAGCCAGGGCACCATCGAGGCAGGAAAGGATGGAGATTGAGGATTTGGAGCTACAGGGGATCTTGAGAGACATGAGAGCCCAGATGGCAGGGAATGAGGTGCAAGTCCAACGACGCATTGGGCCATACAACTGTAACAGGAAACGACCTGTCCTGGTACAGTTCACTAACGAAGAGGCAGTGGATTACATACTGCATCACAAACACTTACTCAGAGGTAGCGAAAATTACTACAACGTAAATATTGACAAATTCATAACGAAGGAGGAGCAGATAGCCCACAGAGCAAGCAAACAACAATACAACTCTTCCCATTTGAGCGTAGCTACACACCCCAATGCTAATCCACCCCATGCTAACCAGCTCACACCTTCTCAGGTCACTCCCTACCCAAATCAGCCCTCCCTGCCCCTGCTTATCTCCCCAACACCTCCCTTGACCCCTCTGACCCCACTGCAGTCAAATTCATCCCACATTCCAAGGACCCCCTCATCACCTCAACCCCCAAAACCCGTCCAGCCCTCATCCCCTAAAACCCACCCAGCCCTCATCCCCTAAAACCCACCCAGCCCTCATCCCCTCAACCCCCAAAACCTACCCAGCCCTAACCCCTCCTCATTCCCTCTCCTTCCATGTGACCCCCCACCCTTGCGAGAGGGGTGGGAGGTTCCCCCCACCCCCTCTATCCTTCCCCCTCCCAACCTCTCAACCTCTATCTGACTCCCAACCTTATGCTATCTCCCAACCCCTCTATGCCTATCAGACCCTCCCTAATCTTCAGACCCAGTATGCTCTTCCTACTCCAGACCTACCTACCCAGGCCCTACCCCAGACCCTCCTACCTACCTTCCTAGAAGCCCAGCCCCCATTAGCCCCCCAAGCACCTCTCTTGACCTCTTTCACCCCCATACACCCCCGGACCCCCCCCCCAGACACCCCCCGGATCCCCCCGGACATCCCCCGAATCCTCCCCGCCCCCAGTCATTCCCCAGACACCCCCCAGATCCCTCAGATCCCCCCTGCCCCCAGTCACCCCCCAGACACCCCCAGATCCCCCCAGACTCCCAGCGAAAGGGAGAAAACTCTGGTACAAGAGTTTCCATGAAGAATCTCAAGGTTTGGTACACCAATGCTGATGGGGTATCTAATAAAGCAGAAGATATAAAAGAAAGAATGAGTGAAGCAGATCCTGACATAGTTGCAATTGTGGAAACTAAAATTAATGACATGATCTCAGATGCAATCTTTCCTGATGAGTACCAGGTGATACGAAAAGAGAGGACACAGAGACAGGGAGGGGGAGTGGCACTCCTAATAAAGTGGAAAGGGAAGTTTGAAGACCTGGGAAATCAGGTTACCAATGAGTGCACAAGCTTCATACATGAAACTCTGACAGTAGATGGGAGGAAGATTGTGATCTTGGTAATCTACAATCCCCCACCAAACAGTAGAAGACCCAGGCAAGAGTATGATGACAACAACAAGGCATGTATAGATGAACTGCAGAAGGCAGCAACACTAGCCCACAGAATGAGAGCGAAGCTGCTGATCATGGGGGACCTAAATCATGGAGAGATAAATTGGGAATCAAGGAATCCCCATGGAGGGGACGAAACGTGGGGAGCAAAATTAGTAGATGTTATAGACAGGAATTTCCTAACACAACATGTGAAGGAAGATACAAGGGAAAGAGGAGGAGATGCACCGAGCCTATTAGACCTGATTTTCACCCAGAACGTAGAAGATATCGAGATTTAGAGCATGAAGTACCTCTAGGGGCCAGTGACCATTGTGTCCTAGTCTTTGACTACATGATGGAATTCAAACTTATGACCATAGGACAAGAGATCTGGGAAAAGAGAGTTGACTACAGGAAAGGGGACTATATGAGGATAAGGGACTATCTTGGTGAAGTGCAGTGGGAGGAAGAAATTAGAAGAAAAACAGTTCAAGATATGATGGACCTAGTCATACAGAAATGCCAGGAGGCCGAAGAGAGATTTATACCAACAGTAAAGGGAAAAAATAAGAAGGAATATAATAACCCATGGTTTAATAGACAGTGTCAGGAAGCAAAAATGACCAGCAGGCGGGAGTGGAGGAAGTACAGAAGACAAAGGACAGAGGACAACAGAAGCAGATACAACAGAGCTAGGAACGATTACATTAACATAAGACAAACATCAGAAAGGGACTATGAGAACGATATTGCAATCAAAGCGAAAAAACAACCTAAGTTACTACACAGTCATATAAGAAGAAAAATGTCGGTGAACGACCAAGTGACAAGACTAAGGAAGACAGAGGGGGCATATACTGAAAGTGACAAGGAAATCTGCGAGGCACTGAATGCCAGTTTCCATGGAGTGTTCACTACCGAGCCTGAGCAGCTCCCATTGTTGGAAGGGGTTACCCTAGATGAAAGACTATCAGATATAGAGGTGACAGCAGAGGAGGTAATGAAACAGTTGACAACTCTAGATGCAACTAAAGCAGTTGGACCAGACAAAGTATCACCGTGGATACTAAAAGAAGCAGCGCAGGCCCTCAGCGTGCCTCTGGCAATGATGTTTAATGAGTCACTTATGTCGGGAGAATTGCCCAGTTGCTGGAAGAAGGCAAATGTCATGCCGATCTTCAAGAAAGGTGATAGGGAGGAGGCACTTAACTATAGACCTGTATCACTGACAAGCATCCCCTGTAAAATACTGGAAAGAATAATTAGGCTACGACTGGTTGCACACCTGGAGAACATTAGGTTTGTGAACAAACATCAACATGGGTTCTGGACAGGGAAATCGTGCCTAACAAACCTTCTGGAATTCTATGATAAAATAACGAGGATAAGACAGGACAGAGATGGTTGGGCAGACTGCATATTTCTGGACTGCCAAAAAAGCCTTTGATACAGTACCGCACATGAGACTGCTGTTCAAGCTCGAAAGGCAGGCGGGGGTGGGGGGAAAGGTCCTAGCATGGATAAGGAACTACCTAACAGGAAGGAGCCAAAGAGTTACGGTAAGGGGCGAGAAGTCGGACTGGCGAACAGCAACAAGTGGAGTACCACAAGGATCGGTGCTGGGACCAATTCTGTTTCTTGCATATGTTAACGACATGTTTAAAGGCGTAGAGTCTTACATGTCGATGTTTGCGGATGACGCAAAGTTGATGAGAAGAGTTGTGACAGATGAGGATTGCAGGATCCTCCAAGAGGACCTGAACAGGTTGCAGAGATGGTCAGAGAAATGGCTACTGGAATTCAACACGAGCAAATGTAAAGTTATAAAAATGGGACTAGGAGATAGGAGACCAAAGGGACAGTACACAATGAAGGGGAACAGCCTACCTGTGACGACGCGCGAAAGAGACCTGGGTGTGGATGTAACACCTAATCTATCTCCTGAGGCACATATAAATAGGATAATGACAGCAGCGTACTCTACACTGGCAAAAGTTAGAACATCATTCAGAAACCTAAGTAAGGAGGCATTTAGAGCGCTTTACACTGCCTACGTGAGGGCAGTCTTAGAGTATGCCGCCTCATCATGGAGTCCCCATCTGAAGAAGCATATAATGAAACTGGAAAAGGTTCAGAGGTTTGCAACGAGACTCGTCCCAGAGCTACGAGGGATGGGGTATGAGGAGCGCCTGAGGGAACTGTGCCTTACGACACTAGAAAGAAGAAGGGAGAGGAGGGACATGATAGGAACGTATAAAATACTCAGAGGGATTGACAGAGTGGACATAGACGAAATGTTCACACGGAATAGTAACAGAACGAGGGGACATGGATGGAAGCTTGAAACTCAGATGAGTCACAGAGATGTTAGGAAGTTTTCTTTTAGCGTGAGAGTAATGGGAAAATGGAATGCACTTAAGGAACAGGTTATGGAAGCAAATACTATTCATAATTTTAAAACCAGGTATGATAGGGAAATGGGACAGGAGTCATTGCTGTAAACAACCGATGCTCGAAAGGCGGGATCCAAGAGTCAATGCTCGATCCTGCAGACACAACTAGGTGAGTATACAGATTTACGTATGCCCTACATAAAGTGTTCGATGTGTTTTTTACATAGTGTTATTAACGTGCATTTACAAAGGTGAAATGGAATTCTGATCAGCTTCCACATATACTTTGTACACATATACACACACACACACATATACATACATATACATACATACATATATATATACACACAAGCATACACATACATTTGTCTCTTTTACTCTGACAGGGTGAGATAACTGATAGAGAAACTAGTGTGCAATTAAGCACTTAATCACTGAAGGTTATTAAGGTGCTTTCACAAGCTCAGGTTATAGAGTTACATCACATACAAAAGAACAATGGCGGCCTCTGAATCTCATAAAAACAAGTACAGTGTCATCAAGATACTCAGTTGGAATATTGCTTCTCTTAGAAAACGGTATTCAGACCTCCATCATAAGGTTATGACTGAAGACATAGATATTGTCTGTCTCCAAGAAACCCTAACTCCCGCAGGTAAAACCCCGCAGAATTTGCCTAGTTATCAGTGTTATAATCCCAGATAAAAAAAATACGTGTCTCATGTATGTTAAAAAATTCCTGCCACATGAGCCACTTCCCGCCCAACAACGAGAGGGGTTTCAATATCATGGTATCCGGGTACACGTTGGTAACTCACACTTAATGTTTTGAATGCCTATGCACCTACTGGCCTCCTCCAGTATACTGACCTACCTAGTTTTGCACATACTGATTCTATAATATTAATTGGGGATTTAAATGCTAAACACAAACAATTAGGGGATCAACTTTCAAACACCAACGGGAGAAGATTGTTGGCACTTCTCGATGCATATGATGATGTTCAAATTATCAGTAAGAATCAACCAACGCAAATATATGGAGGTATTCTAGATAGGTGCATTGGCTTTAACCTGTCATACACAACTCATGAGACTGATATTATGGATGACTTAATGTCTGACCATTTAGCCATAACAGCTAACATACACGTGGCTAATGTGTACCTACCTGGCACTAAGCTGAGTAGACGCAGGCTAACAGTAAGGAAAGAGCAAGAAAAATTCTTTATAGACAGCATAGAAAATTGGTATAACAATTATGAGCTTGAGAATGTACAACAGTTTTATGATGACCTCATAAATAATACCTATGAGGCCATCAAAAATAGTGAGTCACACCAAACAAAAAGAAGTACTGGTAAACAGGTCAGACACAACCAGTACTATGATGATGCTAAACTGAAAGAGCTGAAATCAATTGCTAGACAGACAGGTAAAGCATATAAGAGCCTTAGAACTCCTCAAATGTTAAAACTGTTTCAGGCCGCGCTTGCAGCGGCAAGGGAGAGAATGACTGAACTGAGACAAAATGAATGGGAGGGTTTTGTTAGTGGACTTAACCTGCATACTCCCCTGGGAAAAGCCTGGAAATGCATAAACAAAATTATTGGTAAAAATAGTAGACAAGTTTCACACCCAAACCCGCTACAGAAAGCCAATCAGTTAATTGCAAAATGGGCTCAGGTTTCCAGCTTTGGAATGTTACCAGCTAGCACTAGGGAGAAATTGCAGGAGAGGTCCACAGACAGAAATTCTCTCATAAATTTCATGTTGATCAAGCAACATGATGAATGTGATGTTCCATATACAGATTATGAATTGGATGCAGCCCTCTCCGGGGGCAGTAGCACTGCTCCTGGTGAGGACGGTATCACCTATGATATTCTAAGACTCCTACATCGTGTACCCGGTAACCCATTATTAGAATTGTTTAATGCCAGTTATGTCACTGGGCAGTTGCCAGTATCATGGACCACCAGTCTTACGGTACCTATACCAAAGCCTGGCCAACCTGATTCTTTCCGTCCCATCTCACTGACCAGTTGCATGTGCAAAACCTTTGAGAGAATGGTGCTTAATAGATTATTGTATAGAGTTAAAGAGTACATGTCACCTGATATCAATGGTTTCACACATGGTAAAAGTGTACACAACTGTATCACAACCTTTCTTACTGTTCATAGAGATAAAAGGCACAAGTACACAACATTTTTTGATTTAAAAAATGCCTTTGATATTGCTAATAGGAAAGTGATTATGTATGAATTAGCGAGAATGGATATAGGGGGACATTTATTACAATGGATACGAGGCTATCTTACCAACCGGAAGTCCTCTGCACTGTTCCAAGGCTGCAAGAGTGAAACTAAAGTAATGCAACTAGGCACCCCACAAGGAGAAGTACTTAGTCCTACCTTGTTTAATGTTCTAATTAATGCTTTACTAAAATCAATCCCAACTTGTCCGGCAAACATCACTATCAGCTATGCAGATGACATCCTTGTTCATACTAAAACCCACAGCGAAATGCAAACAGTCTTAAATTGTATACAACAGCTTGTGAGAGCGTTGGTCTTGTAATCAACGCTGCTAAAACTAAGGTATTTAACAGACAAATTGGCAACCGCAAAAGTGGACCACGAAAACTTAAGATAGATAACATACCAATAGACTATATCTCTTCTTTCCAATACTTTGGTGTCTCTGTCCCTTGTACCTCAACTGCAGTCAATAAGTTACATCAACAATGTAGAGACAGACTCAAGGCTCTCAGAACTGTAGTGGGGTACAGCCCGAAATATGGTGTTAATATTAGAATAGCAAGAATGATGTATTTAGCGTATATAAGGTCTCTGATAGACTATCATGCACCAGCTTTGGTCCTGCAAAATGGCAAAAGTATTGATAGACTGGAAAAAATGCAAAATGAAGCACTCAGAATTATACTTGGCTGTCCTATAACTACCAAAGTTCTCAACATGCGGAAAGAATTAAATATACTTAGCATTAGAGATAGAATATTTGAAATTAATCTTATGATGGGACTAAAGCTGCTGCGTGATAACAAAAACAACATTGTGTCAGTTGCACTGTTAGAACACATACGAAATGGAACCAGCGAGTCTAAATGGATTCAAAGAACAGCCACTCATATTAAAATGATGGGACTGCACGATGTATATACAGATGAAAGAGTTCAGCACTTCCTTCCCCCCTGGCAGATAGTACCTTTTGACATCCTGACCCCTGCGTACCCCACCAAGAAACTAATCACAAACAACCCTCATGCTCAGCTTGCTGTTAAATTTAGCACCATAGAACACATTCACAATATAAAAGCTGAAAACAACATTGCACAGACCATATACACTGACGGATCACTCAATACAGCTACAGGGAGGGCGGGCAGGAAGTGCTGTTATTGCTCATCAGCCCGATGGCAGCACAATTCAAAGAAATATCCGAATTAGTAACTGGGCGTCCACAATGCAAGCCGAGTTGGTAGCGATACTGGTAGCACTCGAAATTATTGACAACACTGAAGTAGACAGCTTAATTATTTCTGACTCCCTTTCCTCACTACGAGCAATAAACAGTTTGCAATCAAGTAATAACGTGCTTGTCTTGGAAGCTAGACGTAGATATATAAGAATACTGAGCAAGAGGGTAAATATAAAAATGTTGTGGATTCCTTCTCACATTGGCATGCAGGAACATAACAAAGTTGACGCCCTTGCTAAATCTGCAGTAAATGAAGACAGTATTGAACAGAATCTTGAGTTATCAAATAGGTCCCTTAAAAGTGTCATTAGACGAGAACTCCTGGATGAATACGAGAACTCCTGGATGAATTTGAAGAAAGTATAACAGTGCAAACTGGAACTAGCAGGTCCATTGTTCATCACAATGAAATGTGTGAAGTAAAACATGTGTATGGGGCAATTAACAAAGTCAGTAGACTAACAGATGTTGTCACAGCTCGTATAAGACTTGGTTACAAGTATCTCTGACAGTTCGGCTTGTATAGGGATCTAGATGAAGTAAAGTGTAAAGTGTGTGGACAAAGACAGGGACACACACTCGAACACTATATCTTGGATTGTAGTAAAATTGAGCCTTTTAGAGATAAATCTAAGCTCACTCTGTATGATATGGCAACCTATCTTATTACCATGGATAAATTACCTGAAATCCTTGCACTGTACCCACATTTCGCTTCCAGTAGATGAACGACATATGAGATTCAGAAACAAGTAGTGTATTGTGAGGACTAATAATAAACAGAAGCTCCCCTATGACTCTGTAATATCCTCATTGGTCAAACTATTATGTATTAACGATAAGACCTACCATTAATGTATGATGACTTACTGTAAATATGTAGCTCTTGTAATAGCACTTTCTCTGTAACTAGCTGACATTGTAACTATAAAGTGTGAAGGACAGATGAAATTGTTTATGTAATAATCTAAGATGAGGTCTGATAAAGACCTTTTGTGCTTTCTGTAATGCTTTTGCGCTACCGCTCACAGGATGAGTATGGGATGCACAATAAACTAGCCGCCTTCGGCGGCAACAATCAATCACATACATTCATTGTATAATTGATACGTTACATGGTCAATCTAGAGTACAAGTCCAATATATCATCAAGTGTTCCAGTACTCAAATAGTAATTACACAGTTCAGCATACGTTAGCCCAGGAGGGCGAAAGTCAGTCAATATGGGACATTCTACAATATAATGTTCAAGGGAGTGCATATTTTCTCTTTCACAAAGTTGACACATTGTGTACTCGACATTTGGGTTTTGAGAAAGCTGCCAAGTACGTCTATACCCCAGGCGTATTCTGGCCACTATAACATCACATTGCCGGGTTCTTGTTCTATTAATCCTGTATGTGAATGTCTCCGCACGATATCTATCATAATATTTAATGCTACAACTTTCAGGTCTTTGTGAATTTGTTAGGTCGGTGAGATTTTCATTAGATGTTTGTTTAAGTATTCTCTTTCAAATTTCAAAACTCTTTTCTTTGGCAGCTAAAATATTCATTCGAATATCACTGACTATTTTCTGGGTGTCACTACTATGTGCGTTCAATACCAGGAGTGCACTCTGCGAATCACAGTATATAAGTCCACTGCCTTTGTCTTTTAAAAAATCCGTGGAAAGGTATATGCCTGCAAGTTCGGTTTGAGTTGTACTTGCCCAGTCATTGGCGCGCTTCATTGCTGTGTGTACGAGAGAAGATTGTTCAAATATGTTACATGTACATCCGGTACATCGTCCACCTTCTTCAACAGAACCGTCGGTGTAGCACTGATACACATCGTTACCCATACCCTGAGTACTCTCAGTGATGCTTTTCAGTGTCAACTGTTTTAATAATGTAGAGTGTACACTATCTTTCTTGGGTACATTTACAAAATCAACTGTTAGATCCAAGTTATCCCATGTAGTAATTGGTTGATTAATCGTTAATTGAGTTGGGTACATATTTAATATTTTGATGGAGTTGGCTACCTTGTAGAACCAAAATGCATAATCAGATTTCGCTCTTCTTCTACGGACCTCAGGTGAGTGTAGCATATTAGAAAGTTTAGCTTGAAACTTCATGTATTGGCGAGATCTACTCAATGCCTTCACGCCGAAAACTGTGCTAATAGACAAAATTCTCTCACTTATGGTAGGTAATTTTAACTCAGCTCTCATATTAACTATTCTCGTGGATTTTGGAGCCCCAAGGGTGAGACGCATAGCTTCATTTTGCAAGGTTTCAAGAGATTTCAGCTCTTTGTCTGTATACAGTGTGAGATGTAGAGCATTGTAGTCAATCACAGAGCGTATAAATGATACATAAAACATTCTAGCAAGTCTCACGTTAATTCCATGATTGACACCAACAAGGACCCGCAAGGGCTTTAATATCTCCCACAATCTCCTCTTGAGAGAAGAAAGGTACCCAGGGTCGTTAATGGGGACATCAAGGTATCTGTAAGACTCGCAGTTCTCGAGTGCTCGCCCATCTATATGATAATTGGCTGGTGGAACACCACACGGAATGAGGGCACGAGTTTTCTGTACAGAGATAAGGAGGCCACATTCCTCAACTCTAGTAGCAAAAGCATCAAGCAGAACTTGCATTCTAGGCTCGGAGACAGTCTGTAAACATATATGATCAGCATAACAAATATCCGTGTTTTCATTATTAGTTGGTAGATCTTTAATGAGTTTATGCATCAAAACGTTGAACCACAAGGGGCTCAGTGTGAGGGAATGTAGATTCCCTCAGCTAGTTTTCCTAGTTTTCTAGATTAGGCTAGTCGCTCTAGGGACTTTAGTCAAGAAGTTTTCAAACTAACATAAACTTGTGGGGTGTTAGATGAAAGCTCTTGCTATGGACTATCATTTAAGACTAGTCAGAAGTCTGTGATTGCTCTGTAGAGCGAATTACAGAAATTTTCCTGTTTCTGTGAAATAGGATGGGAGTTGAAAGTAAGTGGTGTGAGTAGGTACTTGACGCTCCCAACAGTTTTAGGGGGGGGGGGAAGGACAGAAGGGTGGACGTTGCCCCCCCCCCCACCACGTGCGACATTGCGCCACTGTCTTTAGGCCTCCCCCTCCTTGTGACGTCACGGGATGCCTGAGGGTGAGGGAGGCCTCTAATTGGGTTAGGCATCTCTGCTCCTAGCTGAATTTTGGCGCGAACAGCTGTGATTGGAAGCGGCACCATGGTGTTGTCCCGGCTTTGTGCTGATTGGTCAAGACAAGGTAGGGGGGGGGGAGAGATTGGCATTTTGAGTTCCCTTTGCCCGCCAAATAGTCAGTTTGAGCTGGGCAGCGAGCTGGAGCAAGACGTAGCTGGGTGGAGGTGGCCGCCTGCCACATCCACCCCCCGTTAATCGCTGTGTCATTACTCATCGTGGATGGCACTCCTGCCATCCTGGGTTGTGTCAAGGCCCAATTTGCATGAAATTGGGGCCGATGAGGTACGGAAGGACCAGTAAAAAAGCCTCAGAGACAGTGGGCACCCATGAGGCAGCTGGCAGAGCCTCATGGTGTAACAGGTGGTTCGAATATCCTGTCTAGTGTTGTTGGACAATGGACAATTGGTGGAATATGGGCAGTGTAATTGAAGGTGATATTACAGGCCCCTGTTGGGCTTTGAATTCCACCTAGCCAGTCTGCCATGTGGTGACGCCGCCGGCCATTGTCACCTGAGTGTACGAGCGAGCATGCTGATGATGGGGTGTAATGTGATCTCCCATCCACGTGTGTATGCCGGTGGGCGCCAACCAGCCAGCCCGGGGGCCACCCCAGGCCACCCGCGCCGCCCACTTTGGCCAGCAGCCCGGGAGGGGGGCCACCATCCAGACTACCCCGGCCAACCCCCCACCCCCGCACACCAGCTCAGCCCGGGTGGGGTGCTGTGACGTCATGCACTACCCGTGGCCACCCCTAGGGCCACGAGGTGGCCACATGCTTGGGCCACCTTCCCTGGACATTCTAGGGCCACACCTCGCACGAGGAGCGAGCTAGGTGTTTACAGCCAGAGAGGTAGTGACCAGGGAAAGGATTGTGGAGGATTCTAGGAGCCGTGAGTACAATAAAAGTGTTACAGTGAGGAAGCAGCTGAGAGGCAGCTGTCTGTACTGTCGTCCAGGTGACTGGTTGGGATGTACCTGGAGATGGATGTTGTACACGGGACCACACTGTAGATATGTAGTTATATATAAGTGTGTAGAGTGACTCGGGTATGTAACCGGTCAGTGTAGAGATTTACCATATAAACGATCCAGTTGTCGATTCTATATAATCGGTCAGACTGGATTAGTGCTATGGAGTACCAGCATGTAAAATTATAATCATTGCGGAGGTAGGCAGGCCAGGTTACAGGGATGTCAGTGGGTACCCTGAGGTCTGTGTAGTTAGAGATACATTTATCTGGTGATATAATTTTCATTGATTATGTGAATGCCATAATATGTGAATATGTGTTCATATGCATCTTTTATGTACTGGGTTGTGTGGTGAGTCAGTAGATGTGATTGCTGACTGATTGCCTAATGATGTCACTAGCATGTGGGGTATGCTGACGGCATCATTATGTTGCAGGTTTGTGCAGTGTTGTTATCAGGTATTACAATATTACTGCCCTAGGAGCTGTGTTGAGGGTTTAAGGGACCTCTATGATTATTCAGGGGAATTCACAGTACTTAATGAGAGCAGGCAATTGATTTGTTAATTGCCTTGCTGAGGTAAGTATGTACTCACAGTAGTCCTTTGCAACGGTTGCAAGATAAGGGGGGGGGGCAGTCATATTGGTATACTCTTGTTGTTGCACAACTGTGTGTCATTACTGTGTGGGCACAGTAATTAACGAGTTGCAGTAGCCGCAACCGTATGTGGGCAGTGCATTTATGTTGCATGCCATTGTAGTGTGATCTATGTAACACTGGGGTGACTTTGTTTCTTTAAGTTGTGTTGAGGACTTAAGGATTCAGTGAGTTAATGAGAGGGGAAATTAACTGGATAAAGGGTGCACACTTATTGTTGAGTGAGTGAGGGCTGTTATGGGAGAACAGTGTTGAGCTTGAGTGAGATACGTCTCGGGTGCAATTAATTGTCCGTGTGACAACTAATTGACCACTCTAGCTAATTATGTAATTAGCTTTCTCATCATGAATTCACGTAGTGGGAGAGGATCTGTCAGTATTTGCGTTAACGTAATTTGCTCGGGACTAATTACCTTTTGGGGGTATAGCAATTAGTGGCTCCTGATAATTAGTGGAGTAATTAACGTCTGGAGTCTTGAGGACTCTGTAAAGCGAGGTCATGGAGCTAGCATAACTCGTTATATTAATCATATCCTGTCTGAGGACAGTGGATTAATTGCACTCATGTTAATTAGGGTAATTAACTCCTTTCCCGTGAATTCACAGTGTTTGATGAGACCTGCTTAGGCAGTGCGGAGTGAGACGTATTTATGTATGATTAATTATCGGTCCTGGTGACAGTTAATTAATTGCTCGGAGTTAATTAGGGTAATAAACGCTCAGTAAAGTAAAATTTGGACACAGACTGTAGAGAAGCTACCAAGTTAGGGTAGGCTTAGTTAACGTAACTCAATGGGGATGTAATTAGTGGTCCGTTTGACCTTAATTAAGAATTACTCACTGAATACTTGCAAGGAGTCAAATGTGATGTAATGTAAGGGAGTTTTGAGTTATTGTTAACAAGATGACATGTGTTAAGAGAGGCAAGTGTTAATGATTAACGTAGAGTACCATCATACTTTGTTGCTGACTGCTGTGATCAGTCAATTAGCGTAATTAATCACATAATCAGTTTGGTAATTGGTTAAGGCAATTTCTTTTGTTTATCGTCTGGTGACGAGAGTAGAGTAACTTAGGGATTACTGGAACTGTGTCCTAGAATCCCACCTTGCCTGACTTTGTTTACTGTTTACAGTGCAGCTTCTTGTAGGGAGTTGCAAAGAGTGTTCACACTGATTTGTGATAGGGGGAGTCACTGTTGGACTACCCGCCTAGTTACGGGGGTCACTCCTGTTTGGAAGGAGGACCCTTAAGCTTGTGATTAGAGTAGCTGTCAGGGAAGCCGTGACACTATTGATTGCATGCTTGTGTCTCCAGTAGGCATCATTGTTCAGTTAGTTCACGTGTCAGCAGGATGGAGCCTGCTGTCATTTCTCGAGGGGCTGTTGAATGGCTGTGTTGCAATTGCCACCGGATGGACAATAACGTAACCACTCGCTGTGGTGTAACTTAGTCTGTGATATTTTTTTGATTTGCAATATTGCGTCATCAGTGGGCACACCTGTGTTCAGGTTAGTTCAGTATGCAGCCGCACAGCAAGGGTTGCTATTTAGCTGTTTGTTATCGTGCCACTGGATGGACATTAACGTAACGTAAACTCGGTAATGTAGTAGTTAATCTCTTGTTATTAATAAATTGTTATGTTATAGAAAACGGTCTTTGATGTCAACCCTTCATCCATTCTTTTCCACCCATGTTCTGCTTTAGGGGGCATATTGTTGTAAAATTAAAAGTTGTTCAATATGCTTATAAATTTATTTATGAAATGGTTATAGAAAGGGCTGCAGCTGGTCCAAGTTTCACCATCACACCCTAAACAGAAAAGGAGAAAAATAATACACAACGAATTATGCAACGAATTTTCAAATAGTTTCAGGGAACACATGTGTCAACTAAAATCATTTCTATAACACTCAGATATTAAATTTAGCACATAATAAAGGATTGTAGTGATCAGTTTTATCAAAAAAGTGTTTAGTGCAATAATATAATTATTCAAAGTTACCCTTCTAAAAAATATGCAATATATGATATTTATAAATTTTTATAAAATCAACAAAAAGACTTTGGACTAAAATGTCTACTACATTCTGTAGAAGCACAAACGCTACATATAAAGTGTAATTTGCATGTAAATTGATTAATAAATGAAAGAGACCAATGAACCAATGACCTTCACAACCCAGGCCAACATGGATTTCGAGCGGGAAGATCGTGCCTCTCACAGCTACTTGAGCACTACGACAAAGTTACTGAGGCATTAGAAGAGAAACAGAATGCTGATGTGATATACACGGACTTCGCAAAGGCTTTCGATAAATGTGACCATGGCGTGATAGCACATAGCACGATATCAGATACCACATACTCAGATCACAAACTCATTGAAGTGCAAACGACCATCAATACTCAGAATAGACCTAAAACGTTGATAAAGCGAGAGGGGCTATTCAGTAAATTCAATTTTAATAATAAAAGGATAGACTGGGAGATAATAAACAGGGAACTTACAAACATTCCATGGGGAACTGTTCTAAATAATACAAGTCCTACAGAAGGAATAGAAAAACTGACTTCAGAAGCGTATCAAGTCTGTCTGAAACATGTTCCTTTGAGGAAAGCCAGAAAGAGATCTAACGTAGAAAGAGAACGCAGACGACACTATAAACGCAGGAAAAAAATAACGGAACTGCTTATGCAGACACGAATTTCCCGTCAAAGAAGGAATAATTTAAATAGGGAGATTGAAGAAATCGAGCGGAAATTGAAACACTCATACGAAACTGAAGAAAGGCAGTTAGAACAGAAAGCAATTCAGGAAATAAAGAAAAATCCAAAATATTTCTTCTCATATGCGAAATCAAAAGCAAAAACCACTGCCAGTATTGGACCTATTCGTACAAGTGAAGGTTCATACACGGAGGATGACAAAGAAATTAGTGAAATCCTAAAAAAGCAGTATGAGGACATGTTTAGCACTCCAATAAACAACATGAAGGTGGAAGATCCAGACAATTTCTTTATGCGGGATATTCAAACCCCTGTAAATATAACTGATATAAACACGAGCGCACTAAATTTTGAAAAAGAAATTGAAAACATGCCCATGCACTCGGCCCCAGGTCCAGACTCATGGAATTCAATATTTATAAAGAAATGCAAAGTGCCGGTAGCACAGGCACTCAGTATAGTGTGGAGGAAGAGCTTGGACACGGGGGAGATACCAGATGCACTTAAAGTAGCAGACATAGCCCCTCTACACAAGGGAGGGAGCAAAGCATTGGCAAAAAATTATAGACCAGTTGCCCTAACATCGCACATCATAAAAGTATTTGAGAGAGTGATTAGGAGACAGGTTACCAATTTCATGGAGACCAATGACCTTCACAACCCAGGCCAACATGGATTTCGAGCGGGAAGATCGTGCCTCTCACAGCTACTTGAGCACTACGACAAAGTTACTGAGGCATTAGAAGAGAAACAGAATGCTGATGTGATATACACGGACTTCGCAAAGGCTTTCGATAAATGTGACCATGGCGTGATAGCACACAAAATGAAGTCAATGGGAATAACCGGTAAAGTAGGACGCTGGATACTCAGTTTTCTGTCAAACAGGACTCAGCGAGTAACTGTCAACCATATAAAATCTAGTCCAAGTGCAGTGAAAAGCTCTGTACCTCAGGGTACAGTCCTTGCACCGCTGCTTTTCCTTATTCTCATATCAGATATAGACAAAAATACAAGTCACAGCTTCGTATCATCCTTTGCAGATGACACAAAGATCAGTATGAAAATTACCTCGGCTGAGGACGTTGAAAAACTTCAAGCTGATATTAATAAAGTTTTCGACTGGGCATCAGAAAATAACATGATGTTTAACAGTGATAAATTCCAGGTACGGTAAAAATGAGGACCTTAAACATAATACAGAGTACAAAACACAATCAAATGTACCCATAGTAGGAAAACAGCATGTAAAGGATTTGGGAATAATAATGTCTGACGACCTAACGTTTAAGGAGCATAACCAAGCAAATATTGCGACAGCCAGAAAAATGATAGGATGGATTACGAGAACTTTCAAATCCAGGGATCCCATCACAATGGTTGTACTCTTCAAGTCACTTGTGTTGTCCCGTCTTGAGTACTGCTCAGTACTCACTTCCCCCTTCAGAGCAGAAGAGATTGCTGAAATAGAGGGAATACAGAGAACATATACGGCACGCATAGATGCAATAAAGCACCTAAATTATTGGGATCGTCTCAAAGCCCTCCAAATGTACTCACTAGAAAGAAGACGAGAGAGATATCAAATAATATACACCTGGAAGATACTGGAGGGCCAAGTACCAAATCTACACAGTAAAATAACAACGTACTGGAGTGAACGACATGGAAGAAAATGTAGAATAGAACCAATGAAGAGCAGAGGTGCCATAGGCACAATCAGAGAACACTGTATAAACATCAGAGGTCTGCGGTTGTTCAACGTCCTCCCAGCAAGCATAAGAAATATTGCCGGAACAACCGTGGACATTTTCAAGAGGAAACTAGATTTATTCCTCCAAGGAGTGCCGGACCAACCGGGCTGTGGTGGGTATGTGGGCCTGCGGGCCGCTCCAAGCAACAGCCTGGTGGACCAAACTCTCACAAGTCGAGCCTGGCCTCAGGCCGGGCTTGGGGAGTAGAAGAACTCCCAGAACCCCATCAGCCAGGTATCAACCAGGTACTTTGAAGTTGTAAATTACTTTCCAGAGTAAAATAAAGATCCAAGTTCGGCCACCTGTAGCTGAGCTTGACTTCGACAGATTTCGTTCATAATTGGCACCCTTGCAGATAGGCATCCATTGAGCAAGGTGTGCAAGTTTCATGCAAATCCCTTGATAACAAACGAAAAAAAAAAATTGGCCATAAAAAGAAGAAAAAAAAAAAGAAAAAAAAAATTTAGATATAAATATATTGCACATACATATTACAATTATTACAAGAGTTTGTGCTTCTACAGCACATAGTAGACATTTTATAATAATAATAATAATATAATAATTTTTATTTAGGCAAAGGTACATACATAAAGAGATTTTACAAAGTTTGTTGGCTTTATAGATAGGAGCTAGTACATACAATGCCTAAAGCCACTATTACGCAAAGCGTTTCGGGCAGGAAAAAACACTACTGACTAAAGCTTAAAACTAATGGGTAAAAAGAAAAAAATGCGTTGAGTACAAATAAAAATAGAGGTAAAAGAGGGGGGAACATTGTTGAAAAAACAGCACAAATACAATTACAAATTATTACAGAAAATTACATTAAAACAGCGTTGATTTGTAAAACAAAAAAAAACAAAAAAAACATACATGGGTTGACAATAGAGAGGTAAGGTAGGTTACAGGGAATTTATTAGGTATAGCTTCGTTTTTAACTTAAACTGGTTGAGAGAGGTACTGTCTTTAACATGGTTGGGAAGGTCATTCCACATCCTGGGCCCCTTGATTTGTAGAGCATTTCTGGTTTGATTAAGTCGTACTCTAGGAATATCAAAACTGTATTTATTTCTGGTGTGGTGCTCATGGGTTCTGTTACAACCTTCTATGAAGCTTTTGAGATCAGGATTGGCATTACAATTTAGCGTTTTGTATATGTATAGTACACATGAGAGAATGTGCAGTGACTTAATGTCTAACATATTCAGGGATTTGAATAGGGGTACCGAGTGATGTCTGGGGCCAGAATTGGATATTGTCCTAATAGCAGCTTTGTGTTGAGTAATTTTAGTTGACACATGTGTTCCCTGAGATTATTTGAGAATGTTGAACATTCGTTGCATAATACGTTGTGTATTTTTTTTCTCCTTTTCTGTTTAGGGTGTGATGGTGAAACTTGGACCAGTTGCAGCCCTTTCTATAACCATTTCATAAATAAATTTATAAGCAAATTGAACAACTTTTAATTTATAACGATTTAAAACGATATGCCCCCTTTATACGATTGAATGTTGATGTGATCTTTTGATATGACGGCTGTCATTGGGAATTCGAATTCCAATTCATAGCGCCACATCAAATATAAATATTTGATTGTGAGAACCCGTCGGTTACCCTTTATTAGTTTTAACGTCCTGTTTAACTAGGAAGAGCCAGCGGCCTATTGTGGACAGGTTTTCACCCCTAGTGGTGGAGGCCTGGCGGTTTGCTCCCGCTTTTCCTTTTTCTATTGGACTCATGCTTAACTGCCGTGAGCAGCCTTTAAACTTGTAGTCCACCTCCTAAGGGAGGTAGGCGTAGAAAAAAATCTCACACTGAGGGCCCCTCCTTGTGGAGTTCCCATTTCAAAGTGTTTGCTCTTTGTGCTTTTAACACCATTAAACAAAACATATGCTGTTCGATTAGACAAATAGCTCTTTATCCATTTCAGTAATTTTCCTTGTATTCCCAGCTAAGCAAGCTGTTCTAGTATGATTTCCCTGTTTGCTGTATCAAAAGCTGCAGCTAGGTCAATGAAGACTGCTTGAGGAGAAGCTTCAATATGAGCGAAGTATTCAGCAAAACAGTGGTGTGTACTATTATAATCTTGTGTGTTGGTTGGTGCTGTTGTCGTTGATCCTTCTTTGTTCCTACAATTAACATAAAAAGTAGTTATTTTAGTACACAAAACAGAAGTAGATATTATGTAAATTATGATGCAGAAAAGGATCACTATTAAGAACTTAATTATAAACCACAATATGTTTTATATCATCAGAAATTCAGAAACATACCATATATTTTCAAATATTTACAATTAAAGTATTTATTTAGGAAATAAGTATTTTAGTTACCCTAGTTAGCTCTGAGAACACACATTCTTGCAGCAAGAATTTCTTCCCACTAATCTGAGCGATGCAAATGAGACCAGTGATGAGACCCACTGGGCAGGTCATGAACAACAATCAACTATAGCACCAGCTATGCCAGAAGACATTCAAAATATTCTTGATATCATTCAAATTGTCAATACGAGAACAGAATACATAAGTTGAGTGATGTCAAAGGAATCATATTGACTGCCGAGCCTTATTGTAAATATTTCATAAATTTCACAGTCTCCGTGGTGTAGTGGTAAGACACTCGCCTGGCGTTCCGCGAACGCTATGTCATGGGTTCGTATCCTGGCCGGGGAGGATTTACTGGGCGCAATTCCTTAACTGTAGCCTCTGTTTAACGCAACAGTAAAATGTGTACTTGGATGAAAAAACGATTCTTCGCGGCAGGGGATCGTATTCCAGGGACCATAGGATTAAGGACTTGCCCGAAACGCTACGCGTACTAGTGGTTGTACAAGAATGTAACAACTCTTGTATATATCTCAAAAAAAAAAAAAAAAAAAAAAAAAAAAAAAAAAAAAAATTGTGGCTTCCTGACCATAAAGTTACCACCGCGGTCGAGGGTAAGAGACCGGATTTACCCAGTATACAAGCCACACTAGCTATTAGTTCATATAAGCTGACAACTTACCCAGATAAACATTACTTCCTAATATATATATATATATATATATATATATATATATATATATATATATATATATATATATATATATATATATATGTCGTACCTAGTAGCCAGAACGCACTTCTCAGCCTACTATGCAAGGCTCGATTTGCCTAATAAGCCAAGTTTTCAGGAATTAATGTTTTTTCGACTACCTAACATAACCTAACCTAACTTTTTTGGCTACCTAACCCAACCTAACCTACAAAGATTGGTTAGGTTAGGCTAGGTAGGGTTGGTTAGATTCGGTCATATATCTACGTTAATTTTAACTCCAATAAAAAAAAATTGACCTCATACATAATGAAATGGGTAGCTTTATCATTTCATAAGAAAAAAATTTGAGAAAATATATTAATTCAGGAAAACTTGGCTTATTAGGCAAATCGGGCCGTGCATAGTAGGCCGAGAAGTGAATTCTGGCTACTAGGTACGACATATATATATATATATATATATATATATATATATATATATATATATATATATATATATATATATATATATATATATATATATATATATATATATATATATATGTCGTACCTAGTAGCCAGAACGCACTTCTCAGCCTACTATGCAAGGCCCGATTTGCCTAATAAGCCAAGTTTTCATGAATTAATTGTTTTTCGACTAAATAACCTACCTAACCTAACCTAACCTAACCTAACTTTCTCGGCTACATAACCTAGCGTTACCTATAAAGATAGGTTAGGTTAGGTTAGGTTAGGTAGGGTTGGTTAGGTTCGGTCATATATCTGCGTTAATTTTAACTCCAATAAAAAAAAATTGACCTTATACATAATGAATTGGGTAGCTTTATCATTTCATAAGAAAAAAAATAGAGAAAATATATTAATTCAGGAAAACTTGGCTTATTAGGCAAATCGGGCCATGCATAGTAGGCCGAGAAGTGTATTCTGGCTACTAGGTACGACATATATATATATATATATATGTCGTACCTAGTAGCCAGAACGCACTTCTCGGCCTACTATGCAAGGCCCGATTTGCCTAATAAGCCAAGTTTTCATGAATTAATTGTTTTTCGACTACCTAACCTACCTAACCTAACCTAACTTTTTCGGCTGCCTAACCGAACCTAACCTATGAAGATAGGTTAGGTTAGGTTAGGTAGGGTTGGTTAGGTTCGGTCATATATCAATGTTAATTTTAACTCCAATAAAAAAAAATTGACCTCATACATAATAAAATGGGTAGCTTTATCATTTCATAAGAAAAAATTTAGAGAAAATATATTAATTTAGGAAAACTTGACTTATTAGGCAAATCGGGCCTTGCATAGTAGGCTGAGAAGTGCGTTCTGGCTACTAGGTACGACATATATATATATATATATATATATATATATATATATATATATATATATATATATATATATATATATATATATATATATATATATATATATGTCGTACCTAGTAGCCAGAACGCACTTCTCGGCCTACTATGCAAGGCCCAATTTGCCTAGTAAGCGAAGTTTTCCTGAATTAATATATTTTCTCTAATTTTTTTCTTATGAAATGATAAAGCTACCCATTTCATTATGTATGAGGTCAATTTTATTTAATTGGAGTTAAAATTAACGTAGATATATGACCGAACCTAACCAACCCTACCTAACCTAACCTAACCTATCTTTATTGGTTAGGTTAGGTTAGGTAGCCGAAAAAGTTAGGTTAGGTTAGGTTAGGTAGGTTAGGTTGCCAAAAAACAATTAATTCATGAAAACTTGGCTTAGTAGGCAAATCGAACCTTGCATAGTAGGCTGAGAAGTGCGTTCTGGCTACTAGGTACGACATTATATATATATATATATATATATATATATATATATATATATATATATATATATATATATATATATATATATATATATATATATATATATATATATATATATATATATATTAGTATATTTTGGTAGCAGTCTTTCCTGTAGACATATATTATTAAATATGACCGAAAAAGTAAGATTAATAATTCTAACACGAATTTTCTCAATCTTTCGTACATTACGCTTCACTGTTGGAGGTAAATCAAAAATCAATTCTCCAAAATTCATTTTTGTTTCTAGTCTGACGCGACACGGGCGCGTTTCGTAAAACTTATTACATTTTCAAAGACTTTAGTTCACAAATACACAACTGAATAGAACTTACGTATCTCCGATTTTATATCTACATTTGAGTGAGGTGGAAGGGGTGATGTGGCATTAACTCAAGACAGAACAAAGTGTGGTATTAATAGGGTATTAATTTCATCAACACAAGACAGAACAAGAGTATTAATAGGGTATTAATTTCATCAACACAAGACAGAACACGAAACAATGGATATTGAATAGAAGTGTTTGTAGAAAGCCTATTGGTCCATATTTCTTGATGCTTCTATATTGGAGCGGAGTCTTGAGGTGGGTAGAATATAGTTGTGCAATAATTGGCTGTTGATTGCTGGTGTTGACTTCTTGATGTGTAGTGCCTCGCAAACGTCAAGCCGCCTGCTATCGCTGTATCTATCGATGATTTCTGTGTTGTTTACTAGGATTTCTCTGGCGATGGTTTGGTTGTGGGAAGAGATTATATGTTCCTTAATGGAGCCCTGTTGCTTATGCATCGTTAAACGCCTAGAAAGAGATGTTGTTGTCTTGCCTATATACTGGGTTTTTTGGAGCTTACAGTCCCCAAGTGGGCATTTGAAGGCATAGACGACGTTAGTCTCTTTTAAAGCGTTCTGTTTTGTGTCTGGAGAGTTTCTCATGAGTAGGCTGGCCGTTTTTCTGGTTTTATAGTAAATCGTCAGTTGTATCCTCTGATTTTTGTCTGTAGGGATAACGTTTCTATTAACAATATCTTTCAGGACCCTTTCCTCCGTTTTATGAGCTGTGGAAAAGAAGTTCCTGTAAAATAGTCTAATAGGGGGTATAGGTGTTGTGTTAGTTGTCTCTTCAGAGGTTGCATGGCTTTTCACTTTCCTTCTTATGATGTCTTCGACGAAACCATTGTAGAAGCCGTTATTGACTAGGACCTGCCTTACCCTACAATTTCCTATAAAACCAGAAAAACGGCCAGCCTACTCATGAGAAACTCTCCAGACACAAAACAGAACGCTTTAAAAGAGACTAACGTCGTCTATGCCTTCAAATGCCCACTTGGGGACTGTAAGCTCCAAAAAACCCAGTATATAGGCAAGACAACATCATCTCTTTCTAGGCGTTTAACGATGCATAAGCAACAGGGCTCCATTAAGGAACATATAATCTCTTCCCACAACCAAACCATCGCCAGAGAAATCCTAGTAAACAACACAGAAATCATCGATAGATACAGCGATAGCAGGCGGCTTGACGTTTGCGAGGAACTACACATCAAGAAGTCAACGCCAGCAATCAACAGCCAATTATTGCACAACTATATTCTACCCACCTCAAGACTCCGCTCCAATATAGAAGCATCAAGAAATATGGACCAATAGGCTTTCTACAAACACTTCTATTCAATATCCATTGTTTCGTGTTCTGTCTTGTGTTGATGAAATTAATACCCTATTAATACTCTTGTTCTGTCTTGTGTTGATGAAATTAATACCCTATTAATACCACACTTTGTTCTGTCTTGTGTTAATGCCACATCACCCCTTCCACCTCACTCAAATGTAGATATAAAATCGGAGATACGTAAGTTCTATTCAGTTGTGTATTTGTGAACTAAAGTCTTTGAAAATGTAATAAGTTTTACGAAACGCGCCCGTGTCGCGTCAGACTAGAAATAAAAATGAATTTTGGAGAATTGATTTTTTATTTACCTCCAACAGTGAAGCGTAATGTACGAAAGATTGAGAAAATTCGTGTTAGAATTATTAATCTTACTTTTTCGGTCATATTTAATAATATATATATATATATATATATATATATATATATATATATATATATATATATATATATATATATATATATATATATATATATATATATATATATATATATATATATATATATATATATATATATATATATATATATATAGTGACGGTAAAGCGTTGGTGTTCGGCTGTTTCAAAAGCTGGGGGCAGGGCCTCGTCACATCACAAAATAAAACACAAGTATATAAACAATGAAATTTTAATTACTCTAGAAAACAAGACATGAATAAAGGCAATCTCATAAAATGTAGGACAAGTCGACAAACAAAATAACATGAATAATAACTGGCAATGAAAAGTTACTCTAAGACAGGTAAGTTATAGTGAAAGCAATATAAATTAATATGTGCGGTGCTGGAATACTGGCTTCAAGCTGCCACCTCCCTTAGTACACGAAAGCCAAGGCTTAGTCTACTAGCGAGAGATGTCAACTCCAAGGAGCACAAAGATATTCTGACAAGTACGGCGTGCTGCTGCCCAGACAACGACTCTGGTGGTGGCGGTGAGTGCAGGTGCGGCGAGACATCAGCCAATCAGCAAGAGGCAGGCAGAGGATAAGCAGTTTGCTGGTTACGGCGGCTGTAGCAGGTGTCGGGGTGTGCATGGTACGATTTGCTTCCTGGGCAAAACGTTTGGCGATACTGGTGGACGTATCTTCTATATAGTATCTTGTACTTTACGACGTAATAATAAAGGAAAGAGCAGGCTCAATCTCTCTTGAAAGAGATTATCGTCACAACTCTCCCCCGAAGCCTGCGGTTCTGGAAGAAGTTACATCTTCATGTGGTGGAGTGATAGTTGGAGTTGCTTCTACTTCATAGACTCTGGAGAGGGCGTCGGCTATGATGTTGTCAGAACCTTTGATATAGCGGATCTCCAGGTTGAAATCTTGCAGATATAAAGCCCATCGTAGAAGACGCTGGTTATGGAATTGGGCTTGATGTAAGAAGCGGAGAGGATTGTGGTCTGAGAAGATGGTGGTAGACCTGGCACCTTGTAGGTATGGAGCAAAGTGCTGGAGATTCAGGACGATGGAGAGTAGCTCCTTTTCAATAGTGCTGTAGTTCCTCTGGTGGGGTTTCAACTTGTAGCTGTAGTAGCTGACAGGTAGAACCTCCTCGCCTCGTTGCTGCATCAGGACACCACCGATGCCGGTACCACTGGCGTCGACATGAAGGACGAAAGGCTTGGTGATATCTGGCGAGGCGAGAATGGGATTAGAACAGAGGAGGAATTTGAGTTGTTCGAAAGCAACGGTTTGCTGCATGGTCCAATTATACCGTTGCTTGGGCCTGGTTAAAGTGATTAATGGTGTGGCTACTGTACTAAAATTTCTCACAAACCTACGGTAGTAGGAGGCAAGACCAAGGAAGCGCAGAAGCTGCTTCCTGGTGGTAGGCTGTGGATAATGCTGGATGGCTTGAGTGTGTGTGTCTAACGGAGCTAGGCTGCCACTCCCAATTACATGACCCAGATAATGCACTTTACCTTTGGCGAAGGTGGACTTGCCCAGGTTGATGGTGAGGCCAGCTGTCAGGAGCTTGGCGAACAGTCGTTGCAGCTGGAGCAGATGTTCGCTCCAGGTGTTGGAAGCTACGACGATATCATCCAAATAGGCGTAGGTGTTATCCAAGCCCTGGATGACGCGGTTGACAGCTCTCTGAAAGGTGGCCGGGGCATTACATAGTCCGAAAGGAAGGCGTTCATATCTGAAAAGTCCAAAGGGAGTGATAAAGGCAGATATTTCTTTGGCTCGCTCTGTTAGACACACTTGGTAATATCCCTTAAGCAAGTCCACTTGGGACAAGTACTGGGCATTACCAATGGCGTCAAGAATGTCATCTATCCTTGGCAAGGGGTATGCATCCTTGACAGTCACATTATTTAATTTACGGTAATCCGTACACAGCCTCACCTTACCTTGGGGTTTAGGCACCAAGGTACAGGGTGAGGCACAGGGGGACTCACAAGGTGTAGCCAGTCCATGATCCAAGAGGTACTGCACCTCAGCACGTATGACTTCCTTCTTGCTAGGGCTGATTCGGTAGAAGGGTTGACGAATAGGCCGGGTGTCAGGGAGCAGTTGGATGTCGTGCTGGGTAACATTACACTCTTGGGGATCATCTCGGAACAACTCCTGATGTTCTTTGAAGATCTTGACGAGAGGTGCACTATGATTGTCCTGAAAATAATTGGGAAGATCAGTTAGGATTTCCGAATTAGAAAGCGCTGACTCCTTGTCAGTGCTTTCGGGAGAAGAAGCAGGGAAGGTCTCACTGTGGATGTATGGCTCTTTAAAGGAAGAGTAGTTTATCATGACAGTGGGAGGAGTACCGTTATATAGCTTCAGGAGGTTGACGTGGCACAACTGGGTCTTCCGCCGCCTATCTGGAGTCTCTAGAATGTAGTTGTGGTTGTTTCTGCACTCCTTGATGCGGTAGGGTCCTGAAAACCTGTTTTGTAAAGGAGAACCTGGGATAGGGAAATAAGCAAGCACGAAGTCTCCCGGTTTAAATTTCCTTACTTTGCTGGTCTGGTCGTAATGAGTCTTCATCCTCTCCTGTGCTTTCAATAGATTATCTTGGGCAAAACTGTGGACCCTCTCTAGAATGTGTTGTAGGTTTTGAAGAAACTGGGGCACATTCTGATGCTCACTGAAGGTGGCATCACGTAGAGAGTCTTTGAAAGCCTTGAGAGGAGTACGGCACTTACGTCCGTAGAGCATCTCATAAGGAGATACTTAAAGGAGACTCATTGGGAAGACTTCTAAAGATACACATTATCAGGTCAATTTGCTTATCCCAATCCTTAGAGGTTTCATTACAAAACTTCTTCAGGAGTGCTTTAATAGTCTGATGACTACGCTCAAGAGAACCCTGTGAAGCAGGATGATAGGGGCTGGACAATACCTGTTTGATGTTGAACTCTTCCAGTGTCCTCTTGAAGAGATCACTGGTGAAGTTGGTGCCACAGTTGCTCTGAACCTCCCTTGGAAATCCATACTGGGTGAAGATCTTCAATAAGTGTTTCACAACCGTAGCAGCCGTAATGTTCTTTACTGGAACTGCTATGGGGAATCTAGTAGTAGGACACAGGATGGTTAAGATATAGGCGTTACCTGAACTGGTCCGAGGTAAAGGACCAACACAGTCTATAATAAGTCTGTGGAAAGGTTCCGCAGGCACCTGTATGGGAGTCAGTGGTGCTCTGGGAATAGAGATGTTCGGTTTACCTGCCATCTGACATGTATGACACTGTTTGACGTACTGTTTGACGCTGTTTACCATACCTGGCCAGCAGTAGTCTTGACGGATTCCATGGTAGGTCTTGTTAAATCCGTAGTGGGAGAGTGCTCCGTGGGCCAGGTGTAGAATAGTGGGCCGCAGGCTGGCAGGAATCACTAGTTATTCGACGTTGGCCCAATCGTCCTCCTCCTTCAGTTTACTGGGTCTATATCTGCGGTAGAGCAACTCGTTCTTTAGGAAGAACCCAGGAATACTGTCAGGTTGAGTCTCAGCCTGGAAAAATAATGGTGTCAAGGTAAGATCTTCCCTCTGTAACTTACGGAACTCCAACGTGGTCAGATTCGGGGGTAGTTTCTGAGGGTCTTGAGGGACAGGGGTAGCAGTAGAGTCAGCTAGCTGTGGTCGTGCAGCTTGTGCACGGGTGGTCACTAAAACCGGAGGAAAACCTTCATCACTCTCTTGAACCTTTGCTGGAACATACTCAAAGACGGGATTATCCATTACAGAGGTACACACCTGGGGTTTGTCCATGACGATCAGGTTGGTCGGTTGCAGGTCTTCTGCCAAGTCGTTGCCTAGGAGAAGTTGCACTCCAGGCATGGGAAAAGGCTTTTCCCTGATGGCGACTTGGACTTCTCTGGTCACGAAGGGACAATCCAGGTGGACTCTGGCGAGAGGATAAGGAGTGGTAGCAGTGAGGTCAGTGATGAAGACAGTTTCTCCGGTGTAGGCGATATTGGGCACAGCCGACTTCAAAATAATCGATTGAAGAGCCGCTGTGTCCCTCAAGATCTTCAGTTTGAAACGTCCCTCCGGATTTGAACCGTTGGTAGAGACAGTTCCAGTATACAGGTGTTTACTGAAAAGAGAAAGATCATTACCATGAACACCAACATTCATCACAGGCTTACCGGACTTAGGAGGAGTCTGTTTGGGTTTAGGTGATTCGGTATTTCTTTTGTATTGAGACTTACCACATTTATCTATGGTATGTCCATACAGTCTACAATACTTACAGTACAATTGCGAGCCAGCTTGATCGGTACTCACTTTCTCGTAACTGTACCAAGACTTCTTACTGGAAGATGGTTCTGGTGTCAGCCGGTGGATGAGGCTGTAAGTGTCAGCCGACTTAGCACACTTTAGGTAGTCGGTCTCTTCTTTATCTGCTAAATATAGACGGACTGGAGGCGGCACACGCCTCAAGAATTCTTCAACTAGCATGAGGTTAACGAGTTCTGCAAAGGTAGAGACATGTGCTGCTTCCAGCCATTTCATAAAATATCTCTTTTTGGTATTAACAAATTCGAGAAAGGTAGTAGTACTTGCCTTCAGGTGGTCACGGAATTTCCTTCGATAACTTTCGGTGGAGAGAAGGTAGGCGTCCAACACTGCTTGTTTCAGAGTCTGGTAGTCATTCTCAGACGCCAAAGTACTGAGTGTAACTGCAGCTCTACCTGTAAGATGTACTCTGAGAAGGGTTGCCCATTAGTCGGCAGGCCAACTAAGTTGATTAGGAAGGGTTTCAAAGGTGGTAAAAAACACATCAACTTCTGTCTCTACGAATGGTGGCATTAACTTACTTGCATGTGATATATTGAAACTGACGGGAAGATTGGCGGTAGCTTGCTGGCGTTGAGCGAGGTGTGAAGTTTCCAACGCGAATTCTCGTTGACGACATTCCATAGCCAGAGTTGCTTGTCGTTTATCATGTTCGTGTTGCATCTCCAATTGGCGTTGTTTTGTTTCAAGCTGTATACGTTCCTGCTCACGGAGTATTGCAATCTCACGTTCCTTGAGGGCGATTTCACGTTCTTGTTCTTCCTTCCTCAAGGCAGCTTCTCGTTCCTTTTCTTCCTTTCTTATGGCAGCTGCTTCCCTTTGTTGCTCGAGGGCTTCTCTTTGTTGCTCGCGTTTGATCTTGGCCAGCTCTAGTCTGAGTTTCATCGTTGCCAAATCAGTTTTGTCTGCAATAAAGTAAGTTTCGTAAGTTTCAGAGTCTATCTTACCTTCCTCTAAGAGATGATCCAGTAACAGGTTATGTATTTCATTTTTGTTGGCTTGGTAGGGAACTTCTAGTTGATACTCATGTGCAAGAGTTTGTAATTCAGTCCTCTTGGCACGACTTAAAGTCCCTATTTCACCTGCTGAATCTGCACGGAAAGCTTGGAGACGAAACATGGTGAAATTAGCAAATAAATGCACAACGAATATACTGTTGTGATATGGTGAATGTCAGAAACAGGACAGCGTGGCGACTGGTACCTATCCTGTGGAATCGTTAACAAGTATTGTTAATTTCAAGATGATAAATGATTAATAAATCAAGGTCGCAGGAAATCTTGTACCCGGTACTCGTGTAAGAGGATAAGGGCAAGAAAATCCTGCTAAACAAGCGAAACTGAGTTTCTAAAACAAATGAAACAGTTAATTGCCTCAAAAGTGAAATAGGTAGTCCAAGAATGTAGGCATACCTTGCCGAGTCTCTATAGGACATAAGCAAGTTTTTCCCACTGAAATTAATGTGATACTTACAGAATTAGCGAACTTCTCATGAGTTTCTCATGAGTAGGCTGGCCGTTTTTCTGGTTTTATAGTAAATCGTCAGTTGTATCCTCTGATTTTTGTCTGTAGGGATAACGTTTCTATTAACAATATCTTTCGACATCACCTCAGCACTGAAACAAGGATTATCAAGAAACTAACAACATTATATGGAGGACCTATGGCAATTCCACGACCAAGAGATGGCTTCCTGAACCTTGCAGGAATTAACCTCACTGAGGACCAAGTCACTCTCCTAAATCTGGGCATAAACTGTCACGTTATGTCCAGACCGAGTGAGATGGCCCGGAAAGTAGAGTTGGAAATTCTGTTGGACGACATATTCGACCTCGAGACACAAAAGAAGGTCACTACCAAAGATACCTTACAAGCAGAACTTATTGCAGAAGGACGAAAGAATCGAGGCAATTACAGAAGCACCATACTGTCCCCCGAGCTCAAAGCGGCAGCTAAAAGCCTTCCTGAGAACAAGGAGATAGTTGTCAGGAGAGGTGACAAGTCGCCAATATATGTCATTCTTAAAAAAGACGAATATCTGGCGAAAATGAACCTCATACTCTCTGACCAAACTAAGTTCCAAAGGGTAACGAAGGACACTACAGCCGAATTGAAAGCAAAGGTCAACAAACTGATCGAAACTGTGAACGCCAAGAAATCCGGACTCCACCTGCCAAAGATCATTGGGGAATATAAACCTGGATATGCGTATGGAAATGTCAAGACACACAAGCCTGGAAACCCACTTCGGCCAATCATTAGCCAGATACCCACACCCACGTATAGACTGGCGAAGCGACTCAACGGCCTGCTGACTCCTTATGTTCCTTGCGCCTTCAGCCTAAAGTCTCCAAAGGAATTTGTTGACTTACTGCGGGGCACACGGGCCACAGGGATAAGAGCCTCGTTGGACGTAGAATCGCTGTTTACCAACGAACCTGTGGACGAGACAATCGGGATGATAGCCGACAGAGTGTATCGTGATCCAGCCTGTACTCCTCTTGACATACCCGAAAATATCCTAAGGAAACTACTCCAAGCTTGTACTAAAGAGGCACCCTTCTTGAGCCCGGATGGGCACATGTATAAGCAAATAGATGGGGTCGCCATGGGTTCTCCCCTAGGTGTCCTGTTTGCAAACTTCTACATGGGTACCATCGAGCAAAAAGTCTTAGTCGACATGAACTTGAAACCGGCCATATACTGCAGGTATGTTGACGACATTTTTACACAGGTACCTGATGTCAGACATCTGCAGGAGCTGAAGGAGGCATTTGAGCAGAGTTCCGTGCTGCGTTTCACTTACGAGATGGAAAAGGATGGGAAGCTGCCCTTTCTAGATGTAACAGTCATGGAAAAGAGCGGAGGTTTCCACACTGCAGTCTACACTAAGGAAACGAACATAGGAATGTGCCTAAATGCCAACAGCGACTGCCCAGACAGGTACAAGAGGAGTGTTGTTAACGCATATGTCGACCGTGCTCTAAGCCACAGCTCAGAATGGAAGCAAGTCGACGAAGAACTCTGTAGGGTAAGGCAGGTCCTAGTCAACAACGGCTTCTCCAATGGTTTCGTCGAAGACATCATAAGAAGGAAAGTGAAACGCCATGCAACCTCTGAAGAGACAACTAACACAACACCTATACCCCCTATTAGACTATTTTACAGGAACTTCTTTTCCACAGCTCATAAAACAGAGGAAAGGGTCCTGAAAGATATTGTTAATAGAAACGTTATCCCTACAGACAAAAATCAGAGGATACAACTGACGATTTACTATAAAACCAGAAAAACGGCCAGCCTACTCATGAGAAACTCTCCAGACACAAAGCAGAACGCTTTAAAAGAGACCAACGTCGTCTATGCCTTCAAATGCCCACTTGGGGACTGTAAGCTCCAAAAAAAACAGTATATAGGCGAGACAACAACATCTCTTTCTAGGCGTTTAACGATGCATAAGCAACAGGGCTCCATTAAGGAACATATAATCTCTTCCCACAACCAAACCATCGCCAGAGAAATCCTAGTAAACAACACAGAAATCATCGATAGATACAGCGATAGCAGGCGGCTTAACGTTTGCGAGGCACTACACATCAAGAAGTCAACACCAGCAATCAACAGCCAATTATTGCACAACTATATTCTACCCACCTCAAGACTCTGCTCCAATATAGAAGCATCAAGAAATATGGACCAATAGGCTTTCTACAAACACTTCTATTCAATACCCATTGTTTCGTGTTCTGTCTTGTGTTGATGAAATTAATACCCTATTAATGCCACCCCTTGTTCTGTCTTGTGTTGATAAAATTAATACCCTATTAATGCCACCTCTTGTTCTGTCTTGTGTTGATTAATGCCACATCACCCCTTCCACCTCACTCAAATGTAGATATAAAATCGGAGATGCGTAAGTTCTATTCAGTTGTGTATTTGTAAACTAAAGTCTTTGAAAATGTAATAAGTTTTACGAAACGCGCTCGTGTTGCGTCAGACTAGAAATAAAAATGAATTTTGGAGAATTGATTTTTGATTTACCTCCAACAGTGAAAAGAAATGTACGAAAGATTTAGAAAATTCGTGTTAGAATTATTAATCTTACTTTTTCGGTCATATTTAATAATATATGTCTACAGGAAAGACTGCTACCAAAATATACTAATTTTCTGATAACGGAGGAATGAGACAACGACAGCATTGGGAACTATTTTATTTAATATTTTAGTAGAAACAAATAAATAAATTTTTCAGACCATGTTAATGAACAGGTAACTTGTTTAAGTTTACAACAGCATAAATACATGTATAACTTGACTACAATGACTTAATAACATTAATACATATGCTTATATCCGGTAACTAAATAGAACATGGTCTGCAGAATGCGGAATCCTTATTAACTATTGGTACAAGTAAGGCAAACGTTTACGTAATTTTCAAGTAGAATCAGGGCTTATAGAGTATCATATAGTGGCCTAACACATGACAGAAATAATGCGCCAATCCCAGACATAATGTGAAATGGTAAATTACTAGTAGCTGTAGAATACACCTATAGGACAAATTTAACAATACTCTTACAAGTGAGAGTAAGTAGCTGCGGACAGCGTAATACTTAGGGGCCGGCGCTGCACCCCCCCAGTTTACCAACAATAAAGGACAAAGTACATAGGACTGTGCGTAGGGTTATTTGCCGCTGACCATTGGAAGGGGAGGAGGGTGGGAAAATTTTTTCCTTTGACTTGTGGAGCTGAGCGAGGCTGGAGCAAGATAGAACGCATGTCCCTTCCTCTCTTATATAGTCCCCCCGCGGCGCTCCGCACGCTGCGCTGCGGATCGCGCTGTGCAATTGTCTTCTCCTCCATCAGAAATTCCTCCGCATTCCTACGTAATGCAGCGGTTATATATATATATATATATATATATATATATATATATATATATATATATATATATATATATATATATATATATATATATATATATATATATATATATATATGTATATATATATATATTAGTATATTTTGGTAGGCAAGACCCTTTCCTCCGTTTTATAAAACGGAGAAAAGGGTCCTGAAAGATATTGTCAGTAGAAACGTTATCCCTACAGACAAAAATCAGAAGATACAACTGACGATTTACTATAAAACCAGAAAAACGGCCAGCCTACTCATGAGAAACTCTCCAGACACAAAGCAGAACGCTTTAAAAGAGACCAACGTCGTCTATGCCTTCAAATGCCCTCTTGGGGACTGTAAGCTTAAAAAAAAAACAGTATATAGGCAAGACAACAACATCTCTTTCCAGGCGTTTAACGATGCATAAGCAACAGGGCTCCATTAAGGAACATATAATCTCTTCCCACAAACAAATCATCACCAGAGAAATCTTAGCAAACAACACAGAAATCATCGATAGATACAGCGATAGCAGGCGGCTTGACGTTTGCGAGGCACTACACATCAAGAAGTCAACACCAGCAATCAACAGCCAATTAATGCACAACTATATTCTACCCACTTCAAGACTAAGCTCCAATATAGAAGCATCAAGAAATATGGACCAATAGGCTTTCTACAATTACTTCCATTCAATACCCATTGTTTCGTGTTCTGTCTTGTGTTTGAATTTAATACCTATTCAATACCCATTGTTTCGTGTTCTGTCTTGTGTTGGAATTTAATACCCATTGAATACCCATTGTTGAAAGCTCGTTTTTCACCTCATCCACCTCACCCAAATGTAGATATAAACCTCGAAGATGTGTAAGCTCTATTCAGTTTCAGTTGTGTGTTTGTAAACTAAAGTCTTTGAAAATGTAATAAGTTTTACGAAACGCGCTCAAGTGTCGCGTCAGACTAGAAATAAAAATGAATTTTGGAGAATTGATCTTTGAATTACCATCAACAGTGAAAAGAAACATAAGAAAGATAGAGAAAATTCGTGTTAGAATTATTAATCTTACTTTTTCGGTCATATTTAATAATATATATATATATATATATATATATATATATATATATATATATATATATATATATATATATATATATATATATATATATATATTGTGACGGTAAAGCGTTGGTGTTCGGCTGTTTCAAAAGCTGGGGGCAGGGCCTCGTCACATAACAAAAAAAAAGAGAAGTTTGTCGTTTCGTCTGTGGTAAGGTAATGGGAAGACACACAAAACACAAAGTATATAAACAATGAAATTTTAATTACTCTAGAAAACAAGACATGAATAAAGACAATCTCATAAAATTCAGAACATGTCAACAAACAAAACAACATGAATAATTACTGGTAATGAAAAGTTACTCTAAGACAAGAATGCAAGTTAAAATAAATCAAATAAGTGAGGTGCTGGAATACTGGCTTCAAGCTGCCACCTCCCTTAGTACACGAAAGCCAAGGCTAAGTCTACTAGCGAGAGATGTCAACTCCAAGGAGCACAGAGATATTCTGAGGAGTACGGCGTGCTGCTGGCCCAGACGTCGACTCTTGGTGGTGGCGTGAGTGCAGGTGCGGCGAGACACCAGCCAATCAGCAACAGGCAGGCGGAGAATGAGCAGTTTGCTAGTTACGGCGGGCTGTAGCCGGTGTGTCGGGGTGTGCATGGTACGATTTGCTTCCTTGGCAAAACGTTTGGCGATACTGGTGGACGTATCTTCAATATAGTATCTTGTACTTGAACGACGTAAAATGTAGGGAAGAGCAGGCTCAATCTCTCTTGAAAGAGATTATCGTCACAATATATATATATATATATATATATATATATATATATATATATATATATATATATATATATATATATATATATATAATATGGAATTAATACAATTGAAATGTTTAAAACGTGATTAAATATGTATCATGTGGACAGTTTTTAATGTAATTTTTTTCTCCTGATATTCGGGTTCTTTATTATGCTTCGTCTAGAGGCAAAGCCCAATACCTTACGCCATATTGATGCTCTGTCCACATATCATTCTCTCTCTCAAATCATATACACTGATGGTTTCCTACACCGCCACACGGGTGCAGTTGCCTCTACCCATCAGACTGAACTATTTGCCTTGCTTCTTTCACTAAAATGTGTACAAGTCTCCAAACTTGATGGAGTGATTTGTGAATTGTAAGTGATTTTCAATCATCCTTAATTGCGCTTAACTCTCTAAGACACAATTGTAACATGACCGTGTCTGAAGCTAGACAGAGAAAACACAACATTATTAGTGATGGTAACATAATCCATTTCATGTGAATTCCATCTTCGTTGGCCTCCGAAACTTAAGGAATGGTATAGAAAATAGCTACTAAAGTTTAAGTCAAGTGTGAAGATTCTTCAGTTGATACTCAGATACTTCTGGTAAGTGTAATGATAAGTGCTGACGATACTACCTTCATCTATTCAGACCCCAATCCAAATACACTAAATAATAATGAAAATAACAAATTAAAAAGTCCACTCATAGATGTAAACCAACAAACTCGCACTAAACATAGAAAAGACCGACTTCATTTTGTTTGGAAGTAAATCCTGAAACCAAATTCAACTTCAGATAGACATTGTTAACATTAGCAATAGTTTATGGAAAGTTCCTTGACCTATACATTGACAAGAGACTGAACTTCAGCATCCACATACAACACATATGCGGGTGTTGTATGTGGGTGGTGAGAGGTTACCTTGAGGTGCTTCCGAGCCCGGTCGTCGACCAGGCCTCCTGGTTGCTGGACTGATCAACCAGGCTGTTGGACGCGGCTGCTCGCAGCCTGACGTATGAGTCACAGCCTGGTTGATCAGGTATCCTTTGGAGGTGCTTATCCAGTTCTCTCTTGAACACTGTGAGGGGTCTGCCGGTTATGCCCCTTATGTGTAGTGGAAGCGTGTTGAACAATCTCGGGCCTCTGATGTTGATAGAGTTCTCTCTCAGAGTACCTGTTGCACCTCTGCTTTTCAACGGGGGTATTCTGCACATCCTGCCATGTCTTCTGGTCTCGTGTGATGTTATTTCTGTGTGCAGGTTTGGGACCAGCCCCTCAATTATTTTCCACGTGTAAAAATGTCAAAAACTTTATTCACTGAATACTTAAACCTATAATTATGACTATATAGACTATTAAAAAAGAGAGAGGGAAGTAGGGGTCCAAGACCTCTTCCTGTTATACAATTTGGGTGTGGAACAAGTAATTATCAAAAGAAGGCATCATGCCGGGAAGGCTATGTAGCAGTAAGGCAGTGAGGTGAGGCAGCTACTTATTTGAGAAATGCTTATTTTATTTACCTTATAAGCTGAGGCAACTTATTTTATTTGAGGAATACTCAGCTGATTCCTCTACATTTAGCATGGAACAAATTTGTGTCCAAGACCTCTTCCTGTTACACAATTTGGCTGTGTGTAACCAAACTAGAAGTGCTCTACAAATCAAGGGACCCAGAATGTGGAATGACCTCCCGAATCATGTCAAAGGCTGTACCTCTCTCAACCAGTTTAAGAGTTAAACCAAGTACTGCCTAATTAACTCCATGTAACCTAACTTACCTCCTAAATGTCAACCCATGTCTTGCTATTTTTTAAACAACGCTGTTCACCAACATGTGCAATTGCTGATTTATGCTATGCTAACCCCCCTTTTTGTATTTTTTATTCCTTCTTTCAACATAATTTATACCTAATCCCGATTACTATTAAGTTTTAGTCTAAGTGTTTTTTCCCCCATACCTTGCCCGAAATGCTATGAGTATTAGTGGCTTTAGGTATTGTATGTACTAGCTCTGTCTATAAATCCAACATTATGTTTGTAAATCAACTGTATGCACTTTTCCTGAATAAAATGTATTTATTATTTATTTTTTAATCAGTAAGTATTAAAAGAAGGCATCAAGCTGGGAAGGCTATGTAGCACCATTGTGTGTAACAATAAACCATTTTTTTTTTTAACAAATAATGCACCTGTATGGTAAGACAAATCCTGTCAGCTATAAAAATATTGATGCAGTTATTTAAATGAAAAATATAATGAAAGAAATATTACTGGTTTATTTTTATCCTATCTTTTTGTACTGTACAGTATATCCAAGGAAGTGAAAAATTGAAACATAATGCACAATTTAATGAATGATTAGCATGGATTAACAGTTCAAAAGAAATATGACTATTACATATCAACATGAGATCTTAATGATCCATGGTCAACATGCTTTAATAAGGATAATACAGTACTGTATTTGTAATAATACAAACTATAATTTAAAATATTTATTACTGATTTTTTTTATTAAGAAGATTAGGTATACACAGCAATGTGCTTCTACCCTATTCTATATGGAAAATTACACAGTGTAGATAAAAAACTAGCTATAAGTTTATCTAATACTCCCATTTCACAGGATGGTTAGACATACTGTACATGGAATCAATTTAGAAAATACCAGCCTCAATACAAAAAATAAATCAACTCTGACTAAACAACTCTTCGCGATTTTCACAAGAGGTAAGCACTGAATCATGGAAACATTATATTATAATTACTCTTACCAGTTTCTACAAGACTCCTCTCAAACAATGTATTTTTAAACATGTTTAGGTATACACAGCAATGTGCTGCTTCCCTATTCTGTGTAAAGTACCACACAGTGTAGATCAAAAACCAGCTACAAGCTCATCCTCACCTCATAAGATGGCCAGTCATACATGGAATTAGGAGAGAACAAAATACTTAATGCTGATCTATTAGCCTCCACTGGCAAAATCTGGGTGCAGCACAAGAATATCTTCCAATATTCCTGAGTGTATGAAGTAATTACTGAGCTTAAAATACCTCATACCATTTGGTATGAAGTCACTGATAACAGGGCAATCACAGATATAGTGTTGGAGAGTATGTTCTCTCAAGTAGGACTGAAAACAGATTTTTTTTTCCACCAAGAGAGCTAAAACCCATGGAACCGCCTACCCGCTGATGCCGAAAATGCCAAATTCCAGCTAAAAAATATCATTACGACAATTGGCGGGCCCTTTAACAAGCCGCCGGCTTTCTGTCCTCTTCGAGGCCACTAGATAGTTAGTGGCCCTTGGATAAATTCAGTAAATATATACAATAATTGTCAGCGCATCTTCCGAGCAACAAGGACAGCTACACAGTATCTCTTAGAATTACGTAGGTAAACAACAAATGTAACATATTTGTTTACTACAATGTCGATGCTGGCTGTTGAACTTGAAAAAAACATTGTTTTTCTTCGAAATATACTAATTTTATAAGAAAATTCGACGTAAATAGGAGGCAGTCGAGCTCCGACAAGCCAGCGCTAAATCTTCAATATGAAGAATGTTGCTGCTCTCTGATTGGCCAAACGAAACACAGTAGTGACCTCGATCGGCACGCAGGTGAACCAACAAATTTCTTCCTAAGTGGACGTACTTGAATTGCACCTAAGCATCTTCTTCGGGCACACTTAGGAACCTTCGTAGCAAACCCACTTACGAAGAAATACACGGAGCTTCCTAAATCTAGGTCCTGATCTACATCTGATTGGAGGTTTGCCGAGAGAGAGAGAGAGAGTATTCACTTAGGTGTGCTTGCAGGGGTTGAGCTCTGCTTTTTCGGCCCGCCTCTCAACTGTGTGTGTGTGTGTGTAATTATCTAAGTGTAGTTACAGGATGAGAGCTACGCTCGTGGTGTCCCGTCTACTCAGCACTCTTTGTCATATAACATTTTGAAACTACTGACAGTTTTGGCCTCCACCACCTTCTCACTTAAATTGTTCCAACCGTCTACCACTCTGTTTGCGAAAGTGAATTTTCTTATATTTCTTCGGCATCTTTGTTTAGTTTAAATCTATGACCTCTTGTTCTTGAAATTCCAGGTCTTAGGAAATCTTCCCTATCAATTTTGTCATTTCCTGTTACTATTTTGTATGTAGTGATCATATCACCTTTTCTCCTTCTATCTTCTAGTTTTGGCATATGTAATGCCTCTAACCTCTCCTCGTAGCTCTTGCCCTTCAGTTCTGGGAGCCACTTAGTAGCATGTCTCTGCACCTTTTCCAGTTTTTATGTGCTTCTTAAGATATGGGCCAACTTCTGTTGTTGGGCACCACACAACCGCTGCATATTCTAGTTTTGGTCTAACAAAAGTTGTGAACAATTTCTTTAGTATTTCGCCATCCATGTATTTAAAAGCAATTCTGAAGTTAGAAAGCGTAGCATAGGCTCCTCGCACAACGTTTTTTATTTGGTCCTTAGGTTATAGTTTTCTATCTTGGACCCCCCCCCCCTATATCTCTTTCTTTATCAGAATTATGTAAAAATTTCTCACATAATTTATAGGTTGTGTGAGGTCTATGTTCTCCTATTTCACATTCCATAACATGGCATTTATTCAGAATAAATTCCATTTGCCAAGTGGTGCTCCATATACTTATTTTGTCCAGGTCTTCTTGAAGGGCATGACAATCATCTAAGTTTCTTATCCTTCCTATTATCTTAGCATCATCAGCTAACATGTTCATATAATTCTGTATTCCATCTGGTAGATCATTTATGTAGACAATGAACATCACCGGTGCAAGAACTGACCCCTGTATTCACCTATTTGTTCTTATGGGGGTTGAGCTCAGCTCTTTCGGCCCGCCTCTCAACTGTCAATCAATCAACTGTAACTAACTACTAACTAACTAATGTGTTCCCCCCCCCCCCCCAGGAAGCAGCTCCGTAACAGCTGTCATGATATTCTACATTATACCAAATTGTCCTGAACCTTGTCCCCACAAGGTTTCATTTTTTCAACTACATTACCTACTTTCCCTAGGCTCGCCTTAATAGTCTACGTTCCTTTCCTTTCTCCCACACATTGTTCACAGAGGTTGTCGTTGGCTTCCGGCTTTTTCCTCCGTGTTCCTGCTGCACAATCTTTTCTTCCTTTGAGCATTCATCTATCCTGCTTGTAGGACCCGTCCTAGAGTCTCTCAGATGAGGCTTTATGGGGCATAGATAGGAACCAGCACTGTGGCTACCTCGACAATTGCAACAAGATGGGACAAATTTTTCACCTTTTTCAATCTTGACTCTACACTCGCGGGAGTCGTGTTTCTTACCACAATACTGACACCTAGGGTTAAACTGGCATTTTTAAGCCAAATGTCCCCAACGAGAACACTTCATGCATAATATGGGCTTCTCATGTATTTTGTATCTTTTCTGATCATGGAGGGAAAAAGACACCAACAGCATGGGGGCCTAATTATTTATTAGTAGAACAAGTAAATATTTTCTGCAGACCCTGTTAATGAAGCGGCTATAACTTGTATATTTTACAACTGCGTAACATGGACATGTATAACGTTGAGTACTATAACTGCAATTTAATATCATTAATACATATGCTTATAGCCGGAAACTAACTAAATCTAGATCTGCAGAACACTGAATAGTTATTATCTATGAGTAAAAGTAAGGCAAATATCTAACATATTTTTCCTTGAGAATTAGTGCATTTAGAGTAGCATATATTGTCCTAACACGTGACAGATAATAATGCCCCATTCCAATACATAATGTAAATTCGTAAATTAACCAGTAAATGTAGAATACACATAAAGGGCAAGGTTAACATTACTCGTACAAGTCAGGGTAAGTAGCTGGGGACAGCGGAACACTAAGGGGCCGGCGCTGCACCCCCACTCCGCAAGGCCAGCAGGCCGGACTCCCCCCCCCCCCCCCGAAGGGCGAGTGCCCGCTGGCCGCGAAAGGAGCATCAGTGTGGAGGGGCGATGACTTCTCGCCTGACATAGGGGGCCGTGCCACCAGGAAGGGCGTCGCCGCAAGTTCTGCGTCGCGGGGCATCATGGAATTTTTCCTTGTCTGCGTCCACATCCGTGCCCGTACACCCGTTACCTCTGCCATTAAAAAAACAGTCAGGATTTCCAGAACTGAAAAAAGGTACAGAGTCGGGCGTACATGGCTGGTAAATGCTGCAAGGTAAGCAGCATCCGGGAAGTGACCAATGGAGCCCCTTCTGGTGCATGGGTATACAAGGCGGGCGTCTTGGTGTCCGCGTGTAGTGGGCGTAATACCTCAAGCGTGCCTCGCGTGCTGTACACCGCCACGCCATGTCATCCTCGTGGCGTCGTCGTTGCTGTATCCCGCCCTCGCAGAGACCAGTGAGGCTGGCCCCAGGGCGGGAGAGTAGGTCCTGCGTGCGCCCTTCCGTGCAGTCCGTTGAGAGCGTTCATCGTGCGCGGTCCTATATTCTCCGTCCATGAGGTGTTCCCCGATGGTCTGTAGTCGTTCTCGTGCGTGCCTCGCGTGGTGTGCACCGCCACGCCAGGTCGTCGTCGCTGTATCCCGTCCTCGCAGAGGCTAGCCCAGCGAGGCTGGCCCCAGGGTGGGTGAGTAGGTCCTGCGTGCGCCCATCCGTGCAGTCCGTCGAGAGTGTTCTTCGGGCGCAATCCAATGTTCGCCGTCCATGAGGTGTTCCCCGATGGTCTGTAGTCGTTCTGGAAATATTGTGGCAGTAAGGGTTGGCAGGGGTGAACATGTGGCATAATTAGGACAGTGTGGTAAAGCAGGGGGGAAATTAAACACTCCGAAAACCAAACGAACAGGGCTACTTGCAACAAGCTGAAAACAACATTGTACAGACCATATACACTGACGGATCACGCAAAGTATGTTAAATAGTATGATGATAAATTAGATAACGTATAGTAAATGAAGCACTGATGTTGCAGTTAATCACAAAATGGTAAATATCACAGTTGTGGGGCCGACCTACACCTGAAGGCCACTGCTGGCGGGTTAGTCTGGAACACAACGCATGGAAGTGTAGCAGTGTGTACTTCAATTATGTTTAAAGCTTGAGTAATAATACCGGATAGAGTATAGGCAAGTCCACAGGTCCAGTGGATGCCGGCTTTCTAGGAGAGAACTAAGGGCGTGCTATCATGCTCACCCTTAGCGGCAGGAACTGAAGGCAAGAAGTGGGTGGGCTACCTTGAACCGACAGCACCGGGGACGTAGACTGCAACGCCCAGGCGGTCAAGCCGAATGATCTGAACATATTTTTAGAAAAAGAAACACTCTAGGGTTAATTTAAGTGATGACAGACGGATAACACTCCCCCGTCGAGGACGCCGCGGGTAAGGCAGACTGCGACTAACGCAAGCTGTGGGTAAATGCCTATTATTGCATATTATTGGTAAGCCCGATGTTAGACAGGGTACCTAAGCAGAATCCTAGGGGGAAAAAAACAAATTCGTAGGATGAATGGGCAGCGGTCCGCTGAATCGGTTTGAGTCAGGTGGAAGCAGGCCGTTCCTCACGATCTCCTCGTCCCAGGGGGTGTGGGTTGACCCCTCAGCGATGTTTCTGTGGAGGGGGGGTGGGGTTGCGGTAGCGTAAGTGAAACCAGGTATGGCGGCGCAAGTAAAAGCCTGAATCGACAACATACTTGCACTTTTAATCATAGAAAGCATTATAGACATGAATAAAAAAAACCTGACGGGAATGGAAGGGGGGGGCATGGTCGCCCCCCATGTAGCATGTCCGTGGAAGGAAAATGTAACGGCCATGGGCAACAGCATGTAGTCCAAGGGAAAGAGGGAAGGGGGGTGAGTCAGCTCCAAACCCGACCTGTAACACGTCATTAAGGTGTTACAGGTCGGCACCAAGTAAAAGGCACCATTAAAATTTAGAAGCTGAAAGGGAAGCATTAAAGGCCCATGAATACATTATAGTACTCACGGGGGAGAGACCAGAGGGCAGGGTTGCTGTGAATACCTGTGTCTGGAAGGAAATCCCTCAGATAGTATTTTAAATAACAAATTCGCTATCTTTTTAATCCAGCATAGTTGAGGCTGTTGATACGGTAAGGAGTGTGATGATGTATATCTTGACTTTAGCAAAGCTTTTGATACAGTGCCACATGCACGACTGATTACATACAGAGGCTCATGGTATTGTGGGTCCTATTAAGTTGGATTAGGGCATGGCTATTCCAAAGGGAACAGAGAGTTAATATAACTGGGGTTAAGTCAGAGTGTGTTAATGTTGTTAGGGGAGTGTCTCAGGCTCTGTCCTGTGATCTCTGCCGATTATAATATGCATAAATGATTTAGATTCAGGTTTGAATAGCAACAATTGCTAGTTTTGCCGATGATACAAAAACTGTAGGGAAATTAACATGGTAGCAGAATCACTATTACTTCAAGTTGAGCTAAATAGGTTTTTGAGATGGCAAAAGCTTGGCAGATGCAGTTTAATGCTATTAAATGTGAAGTTTTGAGGCTAGGAAATAATGAAAAGAGTTACAAGTCACAAGCAGATGGTGTCAAGATTGCGAAGTGGATTGCGAAAGGGAACTGGGAGTTACGATTAGTAAGATTTTAAAACCAAAGGAACAATGCATTCATGTTCGTAATAAGGCGAATAGGTCATTGGGGATTATTAATCTAAGCGTTAGTAACAAGACGCCTGGTGTTGTTCTTTACTAATCTTGCACTGTTTTTGAGCCTCAGTTAGAATAAGCAATTCGGTATTTTTCAGCCGTAAATAAAATCACTTGAACGTGTACAGCGTAGGATTTAGAAAAGGCTTGGGTAAATACTGTTTCGATAACAGGGTTGTTAATTTGTGGACCAATTACCACGAAACGTAGTGGAGGATGGGGTCCCTCTAATGTTCCAAGCGTGGGTAGACATGTACTATAGAACGTAATTAAATTCACTTGAACGTGTAATATACTACATTTAGTGCATGAATATGGGATAAATAAAAACACCCCCATTAACTAAGTACTACAGTAATGACAGGGATAGAAATAATCCCTGTTACCTATAGATATATATACATGTACAAATAACAAATGCACATAGATAGCCTTAAATGAATACAGGATATAATTATGTATCGTGGACCACAGCGACCGAGTATAAAAATGAGCTCAACCAAATGTGCTGTATAAGAATACCATAAAAACTATCCCCAACAGTGGTAGGGTAGGGTTAAGGTGTGACGACGAAGTAATGACTAAAAGGAAGGCATCAATGTTTAAGGTTTATCGTTAATCACTAATAATAAATCCAAGAAGAACACATCCCAAACTGAGAGAAATAAGCAGCGTAATTATTTATTTATTTTTTTTTCTTTGAGATATATACAAGAGTTGTTACTTTCTTGTACAGCCACTAGTACGCGTAGCGTTTCGGGCAGGTCCCTGGAATACGATCCCCGCCGCGAACAAACGTTTTTTCATCCAAGTACACATTTCACTGTTGCGTTAAACAAAGGCTACAGTTAAGGATTTGCGCCCAGTAAATCCTCCCCGGCCAGGATACAAACCCATGACATAGCCCTCGCGGAACGCCAGGCGAGTGTCTTACCACTACACCACGGAGACTGTAAAAATTGTGATTAAAGTTTTAATTAAGTTATGGTAAGGGTAAGATATGATTGGGTTTGGGAGAATACGTAGGGAGCCGGTCGGCCGAGCGGACAGCACGCTGGACTTGTGATCCTGTGGTCCTGGGTTCAATTGCGGGCGCCGGCGAGAAACAATGGGCAGAGTTTCTTTCATCCTATGCCCCTGTTACCTAGCAGTAAATAGGTACCTGGGTGTTAGTCAGCTGTCATGGGCTGCTTCCTGGGGGTGGAGGCCTGGTCGAGGACCGGGCCGCGGGGACACTAAAGCCCCGAAATCATCTCAAGATAATCATCTCAAGTTAGCATCGCATAGTATTTACAATCTTGTAAAGCCACTAGTACCACAGCGTTTCAGGATGAGGGAAGTATCATCATCAAACAAAAGAGGTTTAGAATTTTACAGAACAAAATACCTAAGTACCTCAGTGATGACAGGGATAATAATATAATCCATGTAACATATAATAGAAGTACAAATAACGAATGTCCATAAACCTTAAATAATTACAGTATATAAATATGAATCCTGAATAAGTTATTAAGTATGTGAAGTGTAATTTAGTAAGAATTAAATTGGGTTAGTCTGCTTAACCTGTAAGATTTAAGCTTAAAAGCTTAAAGAGGAAGAATAAAACTTAATCTTAACTGTAATCCAACGGGAACGTGGCATGAAAAGCTCACGCACCACTGCGTCCAAGGTCAGAAGAAGGGAGTTACTTAAGTTACCCGTTGTCTAAATGAATACCGCACAAAACCCAATCCAGCTTTAAAACTTAACGTTGAAGAATAAAACCTTAATCTTAACATTAATTCAAAAGGAAGACTGCAATATCCTACCCCGGAGGGATTTGATCAGCTTGAACGAGCTGTAGCAAGTAATAACTATATTCAAATATAATCCAACATAATAATATAACAATAGAACGCACCGAAGTAATCAATATATATAAACTATATGGCCCGTATAATATACATATCAACATATAAGTAACCAATAAATCGAATATAAGAAAACAGTTCTTTAAATCATAACTGTGACCTGCTTGTGTCCGGAGAGACACAAGCACAACAAATTATAAGTGTGGTAGCTGAGTCCATTACAGTCCAGCAAATAACTGAGTCCATTACAGTCCAAAATTAACTGATTCCATTACATTGAATTCCATCGTATGTTGGCCTCTGTATGCAGGCCAACAAATAAAATTATTTACCTATTGCGATTAAGGTTTTAGTTAAGATACGTTAAGTGTAAGTATATTTACTATATGTAATGTTGGTGCTGCACGTAGAACACGATCAAACCTACTTTCACTCTGAAATATTGTAATTTCATATCAAAATTAGAAGAATATGTGCAGTAGGTGACGCCATAGGAAGTCGACGGTCCAAGCGACAAAATTGTGGAGCGACTTATCCAAGATATATGGTCGCCTGGTGTTACGGCCCTCTTGGGACGCAACGGGGTTCTTACTCTGATGTTGTTCGAGGAAGTTGTATCCGACCCCAAGCCAGTAGTGGCTTTCAAGGGATGTGATCCGTGACGCAAGAAACTTAAAGGGGGAAGGGAAAGAAAGTTAAGAACTTAAGACTATAATTGATACCATCACCAAATAAATATATAAAAGAGTGCACAGGGGGAGGGGTATTTTCACTGGACAGGGGAAATACACAAACGTCTTCTGTGAAGACTCTGGATACAGGCTCTCGGTGCTAAATCCTCGGTGCTTCTTTGTGGCCTCACAACGAATCCTTCTGAGAAGCTGAGTCTACCCTGGCCACAGGTCAGCCAAAACACAGGTCCACTGGGGGCACCGCCGTGGAGGCCGTCAACCACAAATCCAGCCGGTCTGCTGGCAGGTTCCGGACCCGCAACGCTGGTCAGGCCACTCCACGAACGATATTAGGGTAACGCCCTAGACAGGAGTCGTGTGATATCACAAATCACTCTCCTGTCCTCAGTACCCCAGTGGATAATCGTCTCCAGCAGTCGGTCCCGGGTAATCCTTCTACTGTCACTCCACTGACAGGGTAACACCACAGTGTTCTTCCAGGAAGCGACTTCACAGCTGCTGCAGCAAAGCACAAGGTATGGAGACGGCTGCCTCGGGTAGACTGACTCAACTTCCATCACAGCAGTCCCAGGTCGACTCTGTAAGCAGACACGTCATCAATAACTGGGACACACTAAGGCACCTCACTTACAGGCTCAGACACAAACGCCCACCTATCCACTCCATAGATGGCGCTGGTGTCTGAGCACCACCTCACCAGAGGTCAGCAGCGGCTGTGTTGAGAGCTGAACAGGACTAGAAACTGGCCCTTGTGACCAGTACACTCCGTCCTCGACAGGTGTCGTCGTCCATTTGCTGGGGGTTTCGGGAGCTGACCCACAGATGGCGCGGTCGTCACTGCTCCGTGCTCGGACGCTGGATCCGGGTTCGTAACACCTGGTGAGTGTTTGCTGCCATAGCAGCTTCCTGTACACAGTGATCCAGTCGTCGCACTTCTTTGCTCAAATTGTCGCAAATTTAATTAATGATATTAACAAGTAGACTGGGTGTTTGTAATAATATCTTTCATAAATAGCCACAAAACATTTAATATTTATTTTTAAAAATGTGTCTGGAAGTTAAATCAATTCCACAGGACAATAATTTCGTTATAAATACTATCGTTATTCGATTGTATGCGTTCGCTACTTAAACTACTTTTTTTGAGATATATACAAGAGTTACATTCTTGTACAGCCACTAGTACGCGTAGCGTTTCGGGCAAGTCCTTAATCCTATGGTCCCTGGAATACGATCCCCTGCCGCGAAGAATCGTTTTTTCATCCAAGTACACATTTTACTGTTGCGTTAAACAGAGGCTACAATTAAGGAATTGCGCCCAGTAAATCCTCCCCGGCCAGGATACGAACCCATGACATAGCGCTCGCGGAACGCCAGGCGAGTGTCTTACCACTACACCACGGAGACTGTACTCTTGTGTTTACTAGTTGTGTTTTTGCGGGGGTTGAGCTTTGGTCTTTCGGCCCGCCTCTCAACTGTCAATCAACTGTTTACTAACTACTTTTTTTATTTTTTTTTTCACACCACACACACACACCCCAGGAAGCAGCCCGTTACAGCTGACTAACTCCCAGGTACCTATTTACTGCTAGGTAACAGGGGCACTTAGGGTGAAAGAAACTTTGCCCATTTGTTTCTGCCTCGTGCGGGAATCGAACCCGCGCCACAGAATTACGAATCCTGCGCGCTATCTACCAGGCTACGAGGCCCCATTGTCCATTGTCTTGTCCTTTTCGTTCATAGAACACCGAACTCAACACGCTCTCTGATATATTTTTTAATTAATAGAGATTCACAAATAAAACTTATATTTGTATATGTTATCAGAAAGGCAGAGATCAAATAATTTTTGTGAATCCATCACAGAGATTATATATTATTAGACAGGAAAGATATTCATATTTCAAACAAGGTTTCTTAGCCGACGCTCTCCTTATCGATGGGAACTATGATCTTTTGAAGATCAATGTTAATTTAATCTATATATTGTAATAAACGAAGTTTTCTGTGTCATAATAAAGACAGAAATATGAGCTGCACGTTAATACTTTAGCATGAATATAACTGAAGTGAAAGTGAAGATATATGTCTTTTAATAGATATGTGATGGCTATCTCAGGGAGTGTGAAGACCTGCAAACAAGTGAATTAATTGTGTAATTCATTTGCATATGTGCAAAGTAACATCAAAGGTCTATATATCAGTAAAAACACAGATGTAGACGATAATGTGACTACATTTCAAGTATAATATGTCTTAAATGAAAGGCAAGATATGGTTAAATAAATAGCCAATACCACACCATCACCGGTGTCCGGACACATGAAAACTTCCATTGCATCAGTTTCCAGCCAGGCGGGCAATACAGGCATCACAATTCAGAAACAAATTGTAATTCAGAGAGATGCGTTGATCAACTCCAAATATTTTATATTTTGAATACAGATATAAACTTTGTTTTCAAACGTTTATTGTAATAATATCTCAAGTATAAGAACCAAGATATATTTTGGATTTAAAAATTTCCTATAAAGTTGCAATGCTGCCTTAATTGTATATGCTCATCATCATATACAGACAGAAATTAACTTATAAAATGTTGAGGTAAAGATAGACGTATGTTAATTATGACGCAGGATCGCTCTTTTAAGAACTTAATTATAAACCATAATATTATAATTATAATAATTCATTGTGTTGGGGGACAGAAAGCCACAGTATATTCATACACGATAGGCTTTTATCAAGGACATCCTTAAGATCGAATTACTGACCCCGCCCAAGATGCAACCCCACAACATGCTAACTCCTGAGTACCTACTTACTGCTAGGTGAACAGTCTCATTACGGGACCCCATACTCATCCTGTTACCAGTAGTTTATCCAACCCATACTCATCCTGTGACCTGTTATTTATTGTGTATCCCATACTCATCCTGTTACCAGTTGTTTGTGCACCCCATACCCATCCTGTGACCTGTAAATTATTGTGCAACCCATACTTATCCTGTGACCTGTAGTTTATTGTGCATCTCATACTCATCCTGTGAGTCATAGAACATTGTGCAACCCTTTCTCATCGTTTGAATCTTTGTTTACTTTCCTCTCCATACTCATCCTCTGCGCGATAGTTTCTTGTGCAACCCATACCCATCATGTCACTGGAAATGGGAGACCTTCCCGAAAGCTGGAAGACAGCTAATGTTGTCCCAATTTACAAAAAGGGTGACAGGCAAGAGGCACTGAACTACAGGCCAGTTTCCCTAACTTGTATACCATGCAAGGTGACGGAGAAGATAGTGAGGAAAAGGCTCGTAGAGCATGTGGAGGGAAACAGCTTTGTAACACACCACGGGCATGGGTTCAGAGAAGGTAAATCTTGCCAAACAGGCCTAATAGAATTCTATGACCAAGCAACACAAATTAGGCAGGAAAGATAAGGGTGGTCAGACTGCATTTTTTTGGACTGTCACAAAGCCTTTCACACAGTACCTCACAAAAGGCTGTTGCAAAAGTTGGAGCAACAGGCAGGAGTAAAAGGTAAGGTACTCCAGTGGATAAGGGAGTATCTAAGAAATAGGAAACAGAGAGTAACGGTGAGGGGGAGAGGCATCAGAGTGGCGAGAGGCATCCGAGTGGCGAGATGTTACCAGAGGGGTTCCACAGGGCTCTGTACTCGAACCCATCCTGTTTCTAGTATGTGTAAACGACCTTCCAGAGGGTATAGACTCATTCTTCTCAATGTTTGCTGATGATGCAAAAATTATGAGAAGAATAAAAACAGATGCAGATAGACAGAGACTACAGGACGACCTGGACAAACTGGAGGAATGATCTAGAACAGGGGTCTCCAAACTATGGCCCGCGGGCCACATCCGGCCCGCCACATAATTTCATCCGGCCCTCCAAACAAATCCCTGTGTGGTGGCCTTGAAAAAATAATTATCGTACGAATGGCATCGCAGAATTATTCAAAGCTGGGGCTACTGACTGGTGGCGCTCAACCCGAGTCAGTTTTCCTCTCTCTCGATAGTGTGACGCACAGATACTAATACTGGTAGGTATGTGTTGTGCATTACAACCAATCAGTTGTGTATAACTGTATATTGTGGGGATGGAGGGCGAGTGGGGCTTCGCTGCTTCCGTTTCAGGGAGCACAAACACTGTACAATATTCTTTTCTCTGTACTTTGACAATGCCTTTATCTTAGTTATACAAAATAGCAATAATACTATTGTAGCCAAAAATATTGCATGTTTAAAATAGTTAAAATGGTAACCATTAAGTTTATCAACGAAAGCTGTTGCCATAATATTTACCACTTTATAATAATATGCTATGCTGTTTAACACCACATACAAGCTGTTTTTTTCCTGTAGAATTTATTTCATTTATTTTACCCTTATGTTTTCAGATATGGAAAAGATAAAGAAAAGAAAAGTGGACATTGAGTGCCGTCGGTTCAATGACGAATGGAAGATAAAGTACTTTTTTGTGATAGCAAATGATAAAGCTTTATGCATTCTCAAAACCCATTTTTCTGCATTGCCTTATCCATCAACAAGCATTGTGCCTAAAATATGTTGATATGTCTTGTGTCATGAAACCTGTTGTTTCTGTGGTTAATTTCATTAGATCTCATGCACTCAACCATTGCCAGTTCCGTGATTTCTTGAAAGAAATTGATGCGGAGTTTGTTAACTTGCCTTATTATACAGCAGTTAGATGGCTTAGTTGTGGAAAGGTTTTGCTGCATTTCTTTGAGCTCAGATTAGAAATTGATTTATTTCTCACAGAGAAAATTAACCCTCAGCCATTATTATCAGAATGTGAATGGATTTGGAAATTGGCATTTTTTGCAGATATGACAGGTCATATGAATAACTTGAATCTGAAATTGCAAGGCAAAACAAATTTGATCAGTGACTACTTTGTTCATGTCAAGGCATTCAGAGCAAAACTTGCGCTACTTGAAGGCCAGGTGAAGGTTAAGAATTTTGCTCATTTTCCATGTTGTGAAAAATTTCATGCAGAAAGTAAAGTTGAAATTCTTTTTTCATTTGCAAATGAAATAATTTCAGATTTGAAAAAAACAGTTTCAGAAGCGATTTGCTGACCTTGATGCCAAAGCAAATGAAATCAGGCTCTTTCATAATCCATTTGACTGCAATGCTGAAAATCTTCCAACTCAATTTCAAATGGAAATTACTGATCTCCAGGCAGATGACAGACTGAAAGATAAGTATAGAGAAGGAAATCTGATTGAGTTTTATAAATGCCTGCAGCCAGATCAGTTTCCAAATTTGATAAAGTTTGCTTGTAGTTTTGTGTCCATTTTTGGTTCAACATACTTGTGTGAACAAACTTTTTCCAAAATGAAGTATGTGAAATCTAACTATCGAGCAAATTTGTCTGATGATCACTGGAAATCAATTCTTACAATTGGCTCATCTAATCTGGAACCTGATTTAAATGAAATTTTGAAGTCAAAACGACAGTATCATTCGTCACACTAATTTGGTTGCATAAAACTAAAGGCAGGAATCTATTTAGTTTACCCTGATTTTTTCCCAAAAGATATGTTTTAATTTTTCCATGTTTATACTTTAATATTTGAGGAAATTAAATTACTGGCACTGATTTGTTTTTTGTTTTTTTCATTTTTTATTCCTCCGGCCCGCATAAATATGGGAAATGTATAATGTGGCCCTTACATTGAAAAGTTTGGAGACCCCTGATCTAGAAAATTGTTAACCACCAAAACCTTCTTCTTAAATTACAACATTATGGAGTCAGAGGTCACTCCCTGCAGTACATTAAGTCTTACCTTACTGACAGGCTCCTGTATGTTTCCATGAATAATTCAATTTCTCCCACCCTACCCATCAACATTGGTGTTCCCCAGGGCTGCATACTTGGCCCTCTCCTCTTTCACATCTACATTAATGACCTTCCAAATGCCTCCCAACATCTCAAACCAATTCAGTTTGCTGACGACACGACCTTCATTTACTCCAGTCCTGACCCCTTGCTCTAAATGTCACAGTAAATACTGAGCTAAATAAAGTCCATCTTTGGCTAACTGTCAACAAACTCACCCTTAACATTGACAAAACTTTCTATATTCTGTTTGGCAATAAATCCTCAAATCAAGTAAATATAAAAATAAACAATACCCAAATTTGCAACAAATTAGATGGCAAATTCCTTAGCGTTCTCATTGACCACAAGCTGAATTGCCAGGGACACATTATAAATATATAAAAAAGTTTCAAAAACTGTTGGCATTCTTTCTAAGATCAGATATTATGTACCCTGCCCTGGTGACTCTCTATTACTCCCTCATCTATCCATATCTCAACTATGGTATTTGTGCTTGGGGTTCTACAACCCAAAATCATTTACGTCCCCTAATTACTCAACACAAAGCTGCTATTAGGACAATATCCCACTCTGGCCCCAGACATCACTCGGTACCCCTACTCAAATCTCTTAATTAATATGTTAGATATTAAGTCACTGCACATTCTCTCATGTGTATTATACATATATAAAAGGCTGAACTGTAATGCCAATCCTGACCTCAAAATCTTCATTGAAGGTTGTAACAGAACCCATGAGCACCACACCAGAAATAAATACAGTTTTGATATTCCAAGAGTACGACTTAATCAAACTAGAAATGCTCTACAAATCATGGGACCCAGAATGTGGAATGACGTTTCCAACCATGTTAAAGACTGTACCTCTCTCATCCAGTTTAAGATAAAAACGAAACACTACCTAATAAATTCTCTGTAACCTACCTTACCCCTCTATTGTCAATCTATGTCTGTTTTTTTTAATCAACGCTGTTTGTCGACCTAATTGTATTTGTACTGCTTTTTCAGCCATGTTCCCCCCTTTTTTATCTCTATTTTTATTTGTTCTCAACACATTTTATTCTTTATACTCAATTAGTTTTAAGATTTAGTCATTAATGTTTTTAATGCCCGAAACGCTTTGTGTAATAGTGGCTTTAGGCATTGTATGTACTAGCTCTATCTATAATTCCATCAATCTTTGTAAAATCTCTTGTATGTATGTACCTTACCTAAATAAACATTTATTTATTTATTATTATTTATTTATATTTTATGTTTCCGATTTTCTGATGATATAAAACAGATCATCATATATATAGGGGTCCCAGTAGTACAGTCGTGTTCGTTCTCGACGCACAATCGAGAATTCCGTGTTCGGATCCTGGGCGGGACAGAAATGGTTGGGTAAATTTCCTTTCACGTAATGCTACTGTTCACCTAGCAGTAAGTAGGTACTCAGGAGTTAGTCAGCTTGTGGGATTCCATCCTGGGCGGGGTCAGTTATTCGACCTTAGGATTGACCTTGATAAAAGCCTATTGTGTATGAATATACTGTGGCTTCCTGTCCCCAACACAATGAATTATTATAATTATAATATTATGGTTTATAATTAAGTTCTTATGACGATCCTGCGTCATAATTAACATACGTCTATCTCTACCTCAAAATTTTATAAGTTAATTTCTGTCTGTATATGATGATGATCATATACAATTAAGGCAGCATTGCAACTTTATAGGAAATTTTTAAATCCAAAATATATCTTGGTTCTTATACTTGAGATTTTGTTACAGCAAACGTTTGAAAACAAAGTTTATATCTGTATTTAAGGGGGCATATCGTTTTAAATCGTTATAAATTAAAAGTTGTTCAATTTGCTTGTAAATTTATTTATGAAATGGTTATAGAAAGAGCTGCAACTGGTCCAAGTTTCACCATCACACCCTAAACAGAAAAGGAGAAAAAAAATACACAACGTATTATGCAACGAACGTTCAACATTCTCAAATAATCTCAGGGAACACATGTTTCAACTAAAATGTCTACTATGTGCTGTAGAAGCACAAACTCTTGTAATAATTGTAATATGTATGTGCAATATATTTATATCTAAAAAAAAATTTTTTTCTTCTTTTTTTTGGCCAATTTTTTTTTCGTTTGTTATCAAGGGATTTGCATGAAACTTGAACACCTTGCTCAATGGATGCCTATCTGCAAGGGTGCCAATTATGAACGAAATCTGTCGAAGTCAAGCTCAGCTACAGGTGGCCGAACTTGGATCTTTATTTTACTCTGGAAAGTAATTTACAACTTCAAAGTACTTCAGAGCTTTCATTTATTAATCAATTTACATGCAAATTACACCGTATATGTAGCGTTTGTGCTTCTACAGAGTGTAGTAGACATTTTAGTCCAATGTCTATTTGTTGATTTTAAAAAAATTTATAAATATCATATATTGCATATTTTTTAGAAGGGTAACTTTGAATAATTATATTATTGCACTAAACACTTTTTTGATAAAACTGATCACTAGAATCCTTTATTATGTGCTTAATTTAATATCTGAGTGTTATAGAAATGATTTTAGTTGACACATGTGTTCCCTGAAACTATTTGAAAATTCGTTGCATAATTCGTTGTTTATTTTTTTTTCTCCTTTTTTGTTTAAAATGTGATGATGAAACTTGGACCAGCTGCAGCCCTTTCTATAACCATTTCATAAATAAATTTATAAGCAAACTGAACAACTTTTAATTTTACATCGATATGCCCCCTTAAAATATAAAACATTTGGAGTTTATCAACGCATCTCTCTGAATTACAATTTTTTTCTGAATTCTGAAGCCTGTATTGCCCGCCTGGCAGGACACTGATGCATTGGAAGTTTTCATGTGTCCGGACACCGGCGATGGTGGGGTATTGGCTATTTATTTAACCATATCTTGGCTTTCATTTAAGATATATTTTCCTTGAAATGTAGTCACATTATCATCTACATGTGCGTTTATACTGACATATAGACCTTTGATGTTACTTTGCACATATGCAAATGAATTACACAATTAATTCACTTGTGTGCAGGCCTAATTCACACTCCCTGAGATAGCCATCACATAACTATAAAAAGGCATATATCTTCACTTTCACTTCAGTTATATTTATGCTAAAGTATTAACATGCAGCTTATATTTTTATCATTATTATGACATAGAAAACTTCGTTTATTACAATATTTAGATTAAATTAACATTGATCTTCGAAAGATCATAGTTCCCTTGGATAGGGAGAGCATCGGCCAAGAAACCTTGTTTGAAATATGAATATCTTTCCTGTCTAATAAGATATAATCTCTGTGATGAATTCACAAAAACTTTTATCTCTGCATTTCTGATAACATATACAAATATAAGTTTTATTTGTGAATCTCTATTAATTAAGTAATATATCAGAGAGCGTGTAGGGTTCGGTGTTCTATGAACGAAAAGGACATGAGTAGTTTAAGTAGTGAACGCATACAAACGAATAACGTTAGTATCTGTATAACAAAATTATTGTCATGTGGAGTTGATTTAACTTACAAACACATTTTTATAAATAAATAATAAATGTTTTTTTGGCTATTTATGATAGATATTATTACAAATACTCATGTTTCTACTTAATATCATTAATTAAATTTGCGACAATTTGAGCAAAGAAGTGCGACGACTGGATCACTGTGTACAGGAGGCTGATATGGCAGCAAATACTCTCCAGGCGACCATATATCTTGGATAAGTCCCTTCACAATTTTGTTGCTTGAACTGTCGACTTCCTATGGCGTTACCTGCTACATATTTACTTTGAATTTCGATATGATATTACATTATTTCAGAGTGAAAATAGGTTTGATGGTGTTCTACGTGCAGCACCATTATTACAGTAAATAAATATACCATATTTCTTTATTACATACGTAATGCTAGGAGGATTTGGGTAGATTTGGGTAATTCTACGGACCCGCAACTCCCCCTTAGAATAATGTTTATTTCATGTGAATTCGTTAATAAACATAAATGTTTTATATTTCTCGAGAAAAGCAGACATATAAGCTTCATTTTAAACACTTTACCACGGACATATTTAAAGTTCTAATGAAGATACATGTATTTTAAAAATTAGGGAGCTCCGACCCCCGTACAGACTGAACGACAGAGCAACTCTCTCTCAGATCAATGTTTAGTTCACGAAATTCGTTAATAAACACAAATGTTTTATATGTCTTAAGAAAGATAGAACTATAAGCTTTATTTTAAATATATTACAATAGACATATTTATAGCTCAAGTGAAGATGCATATGTTCTTATAGTGGCGTTCAGTAGCTTGTCGGGCATGGAGTGCAGACGCCTACGCACTTGCCGATATTTTATATAATTTATTTATTTATTTATTTATTTAATTAAATATATACAAGAAGGTACATTGGGATTGTGAGGATACATAGCATAGTAATTACATTCTTGTAAAGCCACTAGTACGTGCAGCGTTTCGGGCAGGTCCTTATTCTAAGAAAATTTTAAGTAAGTAAATTCTTGCAAAATTTATAAAAATGATAACAGTTACATAGCAAGAAAAAAAAAATATGAGAGAAAATTGTAGGTATATTAAGCACATAGGGAGCTCAAATTAATTGCAATCAATCAGGATCGATTGCAAGGAATTAACAAAGATACGCTAATAAAGCTTAAAATCTTATATGCATCCAGGAACAATGATATATAACCATTATTATGAGTGCACCAAAGGAAATATATCATGTTAGAAGACAAATATATATCAATTTTAAATTAAGTTTCGACTCTTGCTCAGGCGAGAGTTAGTTTATTTATTTATTTATTTATTTATTTAATTAAATATATACAAGAAGGTACATTGGGATTGTGAGGATACATAGTATAGTAATTACAATCTTGAAAAGCCACTAGTACGCGCAGCGTTTCGGGCAGGTCCTTAATATAAGAAAATTTTACGTATGTAAATACTAGCAAAATTTATATAAATAGATAACAGTTACAAAGCAAGAAAAAAAAAATAAAAGATGAGAGAAAATTGTAGGTATATTAAGCACATAGGTAGCTCAGATTGATTGCAATGACATCTTGAATGGTAGTTTAACAAAAATTAGTAGGCACAATACAGCATATGGCAAGCACATAAAAGAAGACAGCAATGAACACAATGATTAAGTTGTTTGGGTTAAGTACATAAAGGTTGGGAGATTGGGTAACACTAGATACAGAGCAAATTTAAAGCTCAGTGTAGGAAACTACGAAGATGAAATTAGGTACTTTTTGGTTTTGTTTTTAAATGAGGCAAAAGTTTGACATCTTTTCAATTCACTAGGGAGTGAGTTCCATAGACTGGTCCCTTAATTTGCAAAGAGTGTTAACTCAGATTAAGTTTGACCCTGGGGATATCAAAGAGATATTTATTTCTGGTGTGGTGATAATGGGTCCTATTACATCAGTCCAGGGAGAGTTTCAGAGCATGCTTTGCTTTTATGAACAGGGTTTTGTAAATGTAGTTGACACAAGAGAAAGTGTGGAGGGAGTTAATATTTAGCAAGGTAAGGGATTTAAACAAGGGAGCTGAGTGTTGTCTGAAAGCAGAGTTTGTTATTATTCTGATAGCAGATATTTGCTGGGTGATGATGGGGCTTAAGGTGGTTTGCAGTGGTAGACCCCCTATGCACAGATACCATAATTAAGATAGGGGTAGATTAGTGCATAATATAGTGAGAGGAGAGCAGAGTTAGGAACATAATATCTGATTTTGGAGAGTATACCAACTGTCTTAGAGACTTTCTTAGTTATGTGTTGAATGTGGGTGCTGAAGTTGAGTCTCTTGTCTAGGAATAGGCCAAGAAACTTGCCATCATTTTTATTACTGATGTTAGTGTTGTCTATCTGTAGCTGAATTGCATTCGATGATTTGCTTCCAAATAAGATGTAGTAGGTCTTTTCTATGTTTAATGTTAGTTTGTTAGTTGACATCCATAAGTGGACTTTTTTTAATTCATTATTCACAGCATTATTTAGTGTAAGTTGGTTGGGGTCTGAATAGATAAGGGTAGAATCATCAGCAAACAATATAGGTTTAAGAATATTAGAGACATTAGGCAGATCATTGATATATATAAGAAATAGAAGAGGTCCTAAGATGCTGCCCTGTGGCACTCCAATGGTAATTGGTAGAGTGGAAGAAGTTGTATCATTGATGGTTACATATTGGTGTCTGTCACCAATAGGATCGGATGTAGTGAAGGGCAAGGCCTCGGATTCTATAATGCTGGAGATTAAGTTAGATTTAGTTACTTTAATTTCTGATTGGGGAGAAAAACACAAGCCAGTAGGGGGGGACTTATTTATTAATTATTGTATAGAGAACAACTACTGTACCACAATAAAATCGATGTTGTATAACATAACTAAGTAGTATACGAGTACTGCAAAGATGCAACTAAAGAATAAGTCGTAGCACATTATTAACAGAGCCTAGTGCCAGTTAGCCAATGCAATGTTGCAAGTGCACACCATCAGCTTAAGGCTATAATTAAAGTACAACACCAGTGTTATAATTTGAGTGCCACAGCCAGTACAGTGTGTATATAAAATATATATTCTGTATACACAGAAGCCATAGAAAAGATAGATAAGAATTTCCATGGATAATGATATGATTTCAAGATTTCAAGATTTATGCTAGTGCCTAGCTTACATGTAAAGTCTGCAACCCCCAACTTGCACTACAAGTGTGCACTTGATATATGGTAAGTAGCTGCAGGCAGCCCTAGACTTCAGGATCCGGCGCAGTAACCCCCCCCCCTCCAAAGTAGTGCATAAAAGAAAAGTGTGAGGAGCGCTACTAGGCATAGTTGACCTGCAGGCAAGGGAGGACGGCGGGCATTTCGAAGCGATGCGGGCCTGAGCTGGAACGTAAATGAGGGAGAGACCGAATCCGAATCCGAAAATACAGGAGAAGATGCCCGTAGGGGCGAGCCTTGAAGTGGGGACAGAAGAAGACAAGGGGGGGTGAGAGGAAGAAGATTTGTAGGAGAAAAAGTGCCAGGTCTAAACCCAGCTGCGTGTCGTTTGGTTACGGCATTCGAGGCAGGGACTCAGTGGGTTTTTTCAGTGACAACAGCAGGGACATCACAAAACCCACCGCATCGCAGTGATTGGCTCAAGAGCGTCAGGGCTGAACTTTTACGGATGGTTAGTGCTGGTTGTTTAGAGCTGAATATGTAATAATGGTAGATGCTGGGTGTTCAGAGCTAGAGTTTATCGAAATATAGAGTTAGGAGGAGGATCATGAATGGTAGAGAAGAGGTCATGAGTGTATCGTGGTCGTCTGAGAGTGTGAAGGAGAAAATCAATGTGTTGCTCATGATTTGTGAGTAGTCTATCAATTTGTCTGTCTGATAAGTTTTTCCAGTATACATTTAGGGCAGGAATGTTCGTACTTTCATGGAGACTTTGACTGGTAATAAGTTCTTGCCATCGGGTGTTAAGTGCCCATCTTAGTGCACTATTCTGTATTCTTTGAAGCTTTAGTTTGTTAGTACGTGCAGATAGAGAAAGAGCTAGTGGAGCATATGTTAGGAGAGGTCTAATAAGTGCTTTGTTAAGGTGCATTTTTGTGTCAGGTTTTGCAAATCTAAGTCTGTACAGTTTTTTCATTGCTAGAAGAGCTGTTGCATGTTTCTGTGTAATGTGTGTGTGAAAGAGTAGTTGTCGATCAAATGTGAGTCCAAGGACTGTGGAGGAGGGAGACACAGAGATATAAGTAGGATTTGGAGTGTATGAATAGAGTTTAAGAGGAATAGGGCGAATAGTTCTTTTACAAAAAAAGTAGGTGATTTTGGATTTGGTGGAGTTGGTTTTTATACGCCATTTATACTCCCATTCAGTGACAACATCAAGTTCTGTTTGTGCTCTGTTTGTTAGTGTATCAATGGTGTTGCTGGTGACAAGGTGAGAGACATCATCGGCGTAGCATATGGTTAATGAAGTGTGATGAACAGGATCAGGAATGTCGTTGATGTATAGGATGTAGAGTGTTGGGGCAAGAACAGGAGGAACTTAATTCTCATTGTCTTATTGTCTAAGTAGTTAGAAAGAAGTTTGGTGGTGATAAGAGGAAGATTGAAGTTGTTGCATAGTTTGAATTTTAGGCCGTCATGCCAAACAGTGTCAAAGGCCTTCTCAACGTCCTTAGTGATGAGTGCAGTCTTAAGTCTTTGGTGCTGATTGATACTGAGGTAGTTGGTCATGATGTTTAAGGCGTCATGAGTGGACCGCTGAGGCCGAAATCCAAACTGTTTGTTAGTGAGTAAGTCATTATTTTCTAGGTGGGTTCTAAGTCTCTGGTTGATCAGCCTTTCAAAGACTTTGCCAAGTGTCTCTAGAAGGCTGATGGGTCTGTAGTTCTTTGGGTCAGTGTGGGGTTTCCCAGGTTTTGGAATAAGAACAGCTGTCAGACTTAAAGTTGAGAGGGAAGTAGCCAGAGGCAAGGGAGGCGTTGAATAGGTTAGTGATAACAGTAATGATAGAAGCAGGGAGTTGTCTAAGAAGGATATGTCCAATGCCAGACGCACCAGGGGCTCTACGACGAGTGCCCATGAGAGCTGTCTTGACATCAACTAGAGTAAGGGGAGTCTGTAGTTCAGTGTTTGAGTTGAGATTGTCAAGGTGAATGAGGTCGTCTGGTGTAGTTGCATGTCTATTTTGGTGTATCCAGTCTTCGACTACTTCAATGTTGGGGCGGGCAAATGGTTCAGGAGGATGTGGGTGAAAGATTTGTTCCCAGTGGTGTTTAAAAATGTTGAGTACTTCATCAGGATCAGTGATTTTGCTGTTATTATGAAGAAGGTAATTAAACGGTGTGTGAGTTGATCCTTGTAAGCGTTTGATTTGTTTCCAAAATTCTTGAGGTGTCAGTTTTCTGTATTGTTCTGCTTGTACTATGAGGTGTTCCAATGTTTTGAGTGATCTTCATCTAGGCTGTTAAGGATGTGGTTTTTTAATGCTGTTAGGTCCCATAGTATTTGTCCATGACGATGCATATTTTGTAGGAATCTAGTGTGATAGCAAGCTAAGAGGCGTTTAGAGCGAATGGAGGGGGTGAAAGTGATATGTGGTTTGTGTGTTGTTTTAAGAATGGAGATATTTGCTGCATGAATGATGGTGTCTTGTATGTTGCGTGCTTGTGTGTCGATGTCAGTGTGATGTTTGTCATTGTATTCATAAGTGAGATCAGTGTCATCTATGTGTTGTTTGAACATGTCCCAGTTTGCCCTAAGGTATGAGAATTGTGGAGTACTGGGGATGAGAATAGGATTTGTGGAGACTGTGAGAATTAAGGGAATATGATCAGAGCCCGTAATGGGCCCTGGTGAAATGAAGTGTTGCAAGTTGCTGCCATGTCAGTTGGTGAATATGAGATCAGGCCTGCCAGAACCTAAATGATTGAAAAAAGTGGGGAAGTCAGGGCCAAGAAAGAATAGATGTTTTTGAGTGCATATTTGGTGAAGCTGTATGCCATGCTGATTTGTGGTATTGTGGTGGAATGTGGGATGAAGTGCATTGAGGTCTGCAAGCAGAAAAACAGGCAAGTGAATGTGGTTGAAGAGAGTTATGAAATCTTGCATAGGAATGCCGGTGTTAGGACGGGTGTAGGTTGTGCAGATGATGAGAGAACCCATTTGTGTATGAACTTTGATGGCTAGGAAATGTTTGTGAAGCCAATGAGTGTGTAAGAGTTCGTGTTTGTATGAAGAACGGATGAGTATTGCAACTCCTTCATGTGCTTCATCTGGTGACTGGTAAGAGGAGTAGCCATAATGTTTGATTTTATATGAGTTCATAATGTATGTGCTATTTAATAATAGCACATCAGGTCTCTCGATCTGACACAATGTGTCTAATGTTAAAATATGCCCGCACGAGAGACTCCTTGTGCATTTGCTTAAATACGCACCCCCCCCCCCACACACACACACACTGCACGCGCAGCACTCTCGGAGCGCTGCGTAAATATTTTTCTCCTTTCCCAGAAATTCCCCCGCTTTACCAAATAAAGCAGGCGCAATTTCATTTTCTGATCAGGGGGGAAAAAAGACACCAACAGTATGGGGGCTTATTTATTAAGTAGAATAATACAAGTAAATAATTTCTGCAGAACATGTAAATAGGTGAGTACTATAAGCGAGTACTTGACAAATGCATAACATAGACGTGGATAACTATGATAATAAAATAATATGTTATTTAGGAAAAGTACATACATAGATTTATTTGTTTATATATATATACAGAAGGTACATTGGGATTGTGAGGATACATAGCATAGTAATTACATTCTTGTAAAGCCACTAGCACACGCAGCGCTTCGGGCAGGTCCTTAATCTAAGAAAATTTTATGTAAGTAAATACTTGCAAAATTTATAAAAATGATAACAATTACATAGCATGAAAAAAATAAAAGATGAGAGAAAATTGTAGGTATATTTAAGCACATAGGTAGCTCAGATTGATTGCAATCAATCAGGATCGATTGCAAGGAATTAACATTGCAATCAATCAGGATCGATTTAGATACGCTAATAAAGCCTAAAATCTTATATGCATCCAGAAAGACTGACATATAACCATTATTATGAGTGCACCAAAGGAAATATATCATGTTAGAAGACAAATATATATCAATTTTAAATTAAGTTTCGACTCTTGCTCGGGCGAGAGTTAGTTTATTTATTTATTTATTTATTTATTTATATATATATATATATATACAAGGAGGTACATTGGGATTGTGAGGATACATAGTATAGTAATTGATATCTTGTAAAGCCAATAGTACGCGCAGCGTTTCGGCAGGTCTTTAATCAAAGAAAATTTTAAGTTGGAAGACTGACTCTGGAAAAACTTATGTCATAACCACTGAAGCACACCTCACTTCTTTCCTGGATGACTGTGGGATATCAGCTGAATAACCAGAACATAATTTGTAGTCTCACATACAACCAAAGTGTACTTAAGCTCTGCCTTTCCTTTCCAAAGGTGTTTATTTTATTTTATTTTTTTTTTGTTTGTCATCTTTGCCTGTTTTATACTCTTAATTATTTGTTCTTAGTTAATCCCCTTGTCACTAAACCTAGGGCTTTTTATTACCCTGTTAATTAACCATTACTATGCTAATTATCTTCAAGATCATTTTTTTTATGATTATTATTTTTCTTATTATTTTTTATTTTACATTTATATTGTCAGTCTCTACTGATTTTTTGTTTTTTATTTTATGTAACTTCTGTGTCCTCCCTGGCTATCTATTGGATCTTTATTTTACTTCTAAATTGTTACTATTTTATTGTATTTGCTTTTATTCTTGTGTTTTGCTTTATCGTGTATCTTGTATCGTGATCCCTCTGCATCTCTATGCACACTGATATTGATCCTGATCAAAATCTTCTGTCTCATATCTACACCAACCAGCACATTGATCATCATTATTGCAAGTATTTCACAGCACACCAGGCTAAAAACAAACTCCAAAATAGCACCTATCTATCAGTTTATAACCAAAATGTTAGATCACTTGGTAAACATTTTGACGATTTAAATTCATTACTCACAGCAATAGGTACTAACCTATCGTTCATTATTTTAACAGAAACTTGGCTAAATAAAGACTATACCCAACTCTACAACTTAGCTGGTTATAAAGCCATTCATAACTGTAGGCCTAATAAAAAAGGTGGTGGCACAGCTATATATTACCGAGATACATTTATCTGCAACAGTGTTATTAGTGACAGAGATGACTACTGTGAATATACTTTTGCTCAGTTTACAATTAAATCCCTTAAATCCTCTTTGACTATTGGATCCATATATAGATTTCCCAATACTAACATAGCTTCTTTCTCAGACAACCTAAGGAATCTTATTATAAACAACAATCTCAACAAAAACCACATCATTCTGGGAGGAGACTTTAATATTGACCTGGGTCAACAAAATTGTTCTCAAGTTGACTATTTCCTTAACAGCATGAACTCCTGTATGCTAATCCCCACAATCACCAAACCTACCCGAGTCACTCAAACATCAGCCACTACCTTGGACCACATATGGACAAACATAACAGCTCCCCTTGTATCTGGTATAATCTACGACAGAACAACTGACCACTATCCTACCTTTCTCATAGCGAACATGGACATAACACCACCAAAAAGCAAGAAACTTTCATTTAGGCTACACAGTGAATCAGCTTTAGACAATCTTACAGAGGCACTTTACAATATTAACTGGGATTCTGAATTCAATAATACCCATGATATAAATTCATTAGCTAACCTCTTCCTCTCCAAAACTCTAAGCCTCTACAACCTTCATTGTCCCCTTCTTACCAAGCAAGTAACTGACAAAAGATTAAACAATCCATGGCTCACAAGTGGCATTCTCAACTCAATCAACAAGAAACATGAATATGAAAAGAAAGTTAGGATTGGCCTAGTTTCAAAGGAAGTAGCTAAAAGGTACTCATCAATGCTTACCAGTATCATAAGAAAGGTAAAACTTGCATATTATGTGAATAGATTCAATGAAGCAAAAGGCAACATGAAAAGCACTTGGAAAACTATCTCTAGTATCCTAGGAACTAAACAACACTCACATAACCAAATAAAACTCTACAAGGATGGGGATATACCGTCAACTGATTTAGAAATGGCAAATGAATTTAATAGTTTCTTTTCATCGGTTGGTGCTAATCTTGCCAGTAAAATCCCACAGCCTCAGACACATATTAACACATATCTCTCAGGCAGCTATCCAAACTATCTTCTCCTTTCACCAATCAGCCCGGCAGATGTTGTGTCCATCATACACTCTGTAAAAACCAAGGCAGGGAACACCAGTGAAATTCCGTCCATTGTGTACAAGAGAGCCTCCCATGCCCTTGCCCCACCCATAGCACTACTGTTCAACAAATCAATAGAGTGTCACACCTTCCCTGATATCCTCAAAACAGCAAGAGTAACGCCAGTCCATAAAGGAGGCAATCTGGCGGACATAAACAATTATAGACCAATATCAAATCTACCCATTCTATCAAAAATATTTGAAAAAATTATTTACAAACAGCTCTATTCCTACCTCGTAAAATTCGACATACTCAGCCCCTGCCAGTTTGGTTTCCGGTCCCAAAAGAGCACCAACGATGCAATCATTAGTCTCCTTGACATTATCTACTCAGCCCTTGACAAAAATGAGTTTCCGATTGGACTCTTCATTGACCTAAGAAAAGCCTTTGATACTGTTAATCACAACTACCTCTTACTTAAACTCCAGCATTATGGAATCCGAGGCCTTGCCCTTGACTACATCCGATCCTATCTTAGTGACAGACACCAATATGTAACCATCAATGATACAACTTCTTCCACTCTACCAATTACCGTTGGAGTGCCACATGGCAGCATCTTAGGACCTCTTCTATTTCTTATATATATATAAACGATCTGCCTAATGTCTCTAATATTCTCAAACCTATATTGTTTGCTGACGATACTACCCTTATCTATTCAAACCTCAACCCACATACACTAAATAATGTTGTGAATAATGAATTAAAAAAAGTCCACTTATGGATGTCAACGAACAAACTAACATTAAACATCGAAAAGACTTACTACATCTTATTTGGAAGCAAATCATCAAATGCAATTCAGCTACAGATAGACAACATTAACATCAGTAATAAAAATGATGGCAAGTTTCTTGGCCTATTCCTAGACAAGAGACTCAACTTCAGCACCCACATTCAACACATAACTAAGAAAGTCTCTAAGACAGTTGGTATACTCTCCAAAATCAGATATTATGTTCCTAACTCTGCTCTCCTCTCACTATATTATGCACTAATCTACCCCTATCTTAATTATGGTATCTGTGCATGGGGGTCTACCACTGCAAACCACCTTAAGCCCATCATCACACAGCAAAAATCTGCTATCAGAATAACAACTAACTCTGCTTTCAGACAACACTCAGCTCCCTTGTTTAAATCCCTAAACTTGCTAAATAATAACTCCCTCCACACATTCTCTTGTGTCAACTACATTTACAAAACCCTGTTCTTAAATGCAAACCATGCTCTGAAACTCTCCCTGGACAGATGTAATAGGACCCATTATCACCACACCAGAAGTAAATATCTCTTTGATATCCCCAGGGTCAAAATTAATCTGTGTAAACACTCTATGCAAATTAAGGGACCTAGTCTATGGAACTCACTCCCTAGTAAATTGAAAAACTAAAACTTTTGCCTTATTTAAAAGCAAAACCAAAAAGTACCTAACTTCATCTTCTTAGTTTCCTACACTGAGCTTTAAATTTGCTCTGTACCTAGTGTTACCCAATCTCCTAATTTTTATGTAATATCAAACAACCTTATCATTGTGTTCATTGCTGTCTTCTTTTATGTGCTAGCCATATGCTGTATTGTGACTACCAATTTTTGGCAACTACCTTTCAAGCTGTCATTGCAATCAATATTATATTGTTTCTGCTGTATTGTGCATACCAATTTGTTGTCAACTACCATTCAAGCTGTCATTGCAATCAATCTTAGCTACCTATGTGCTTTAATATACTGTACCTACAATTTTCTCTCATCTTCTTTTTTTTCATTTCATGTAATCTGTTATCATTTTTTTGTCTATAAATTTTGCAAGTATTTACCTCCTTAAAATTTTCTTAGATTAAGGACCTGCCCGAAACGCTGCGCGTGCTAGTGGCTTTACAAGACTGTAATTACCATATTTGTATCTGCACATTCCTTATGTACATTCTTGTATATGCATAAATAAATAAATAAGTATGTAAATACTAGCAAAATTTATATAAATAGATAACAGTTACAAAGCAAGAAAAAAAATAAAAGATGAGAGAAAATTGTAGGTATATTAAGCACATAGGTAGTTCAGATTGATTGCAATGACAGCTTGAATGGTAGTTTAACAAAAATTAGTAGGCACAATACAGCATATGGCAAGCACATAAAAGAAGACAGCAATGAACACAATGATAAAGTTGTTTGGGTTAAGTACATAAAGGTTGGGAGATTGGGTAACACTAGATTCATCAGTGCTTCGTTAGAGATGGACTGATAAAGGTGAGAAAAACCGCAGAGGGCAAAATGTTCACAATTACTAAAGAAGAGAACCTCAACGCTTTCCTCTCCCAATGTGGTCTGTCTCAGCTCATTATCACTCCCAGTGAATTAACTTAATTAACCCCCTGTCAACTAGTGGGGCTAAGTTTCCTAAGTCTCATTGTTTCATTTTCTGACTTAATTTTTAACTTACTCTTAACTAGTCATTTACTGAAATTATTTAATTGAGTGCATTAATAGTTCTTCAGGACTTATTAATTATACAGTCATAACTGAACTATTTATAGTTAATAATCATTAGCTTAAATTTGCCTATGCTTATTATTCAACTTTTCTTTGATTCCATTTATTACCTAGGTTGCCTAGCCTCGCCATGCTCCCTTACTCCATTGTACCCCTGGCTTTGCCTGCATCTCAAATTGCAAATTGTTACTTACAGTGTACCTGAGAGTACTTGTAAGCAATCTACCTCATTTTTCATTTTTGCTCAATTTGTTTTTGTATTGCTTAGTCTTGTTTATATTTTTGTTTTGTATTTCTATATCTTGTGTTTTGTATAGTCCATGTTTATATGTTTTTTCTTTAATCTCATTTATTACCTAGGTTGCCTAGCCTAGCCATACTCCCTTACTCCATTGTACCCCTGTAAGCCCCTTTTGAGTTTGCTTTGTTCTGTATTGTGTACATCTCTTTCCCTATTTTATAGCTTATTTCTACCTTGTAATTTGCCTTTCTTTCCTTGTTTTTCCTGCAATCAGCTTTTTTTATGCAGACAAGTATAGACCCAGATCTTAACCTCTTATCCACTATCTATGACAATTATCACTTTAATGATCTAAATTGCAGATATTTTGCAGCACATGATGTAAACAATGTATTAACTCATAATCACAATATCTCTGTAATCAATTTGAACGTTAGATCCCTAGGTAAATACTTCGATGATGTTAGTGCCTTGATTGAAGCTATTGACAACAAATTCTCTTTTATTATACTTACTGAAACATGGTTGAAAGAGGATACTACTCAGCTCTTTAACATGCCTAACTACTCAGCAATTCACAACTGTCGGCAACTTCAGAGAGGTGGTGGCACTGCTCTTTACTACCACCAAGAACTAACATGCTTAAAAGAAATTAGAACCAGAGACTGCTATGGGGAGTATATCTTCGCCAGCTTCAGAGTCAAGGGTGCAGAGTCTGTCCTGACTGTGGGTGCAGTTTATAGAATTCCTAACACTGATGTGTCCGAATTCAACTCAAACCTTAGAAATCTAATACTTGATTACAGACTGAACAAAAACCACCTAATTATCGCAGGGGACTTTAATATTGACCTCTGCGAGCCTGAACACCCTACTGCTGTTAGCTTCCTCAACTGTATGAATTCCTGCTTCCTCATACCCTTAATCACTAAACCTAATAGAATCACTGATAGCACTGCCACGACGCTAGATCACATCTGGACAAACATAACCTCTCCGCTTACTTCAGGTATAATCACCGATAGCACTACAGACCATTACCCCACATTTCTCTTAACTAACATTAGCAAACCACCTCTTGAGTCAAGAGTGATACGTTTTAGACTACACAATGAAACTGCTATAGACAATTTTATAACTGCTGCTGATAATGTCAACTGGGAGTCCGAGTTAGGTAACATAGTGGACATCAACCTAGCAGTGCAATCTTTTCTTCAAAAAACTCTTAGCCTTTATAATACCCACTGTCCTATGCTTACAAAACAAGTCACAACCAAAAGGCTTAACAATCCTTGGCTTACAAAGGGAATACTTAAATCTATTAATAAAAAACATGACCTTGAGAAGAAGTATAGGTTAGGAATTGTCTCCAAAGAATTCTCAAAGAATTACTCATTATTGCTGTCTATTAGATAAATCCTCTAATCAAATAAATCTCAAAATCAAATAAATCTCAAAGCAGCACAAATATAATTAGGTCGATAAACAGCGGTGTTTAAAAAAAAACAGACATGGATTGACAATACAGGGGTAAGGTAGGTTACAGGGAATTTATTAGGTAGTGCTTCGTTTTTATCTTAAATTGGTTGAGAGAGGTACAGTCTTTAACATGATTGGGAAAGTCATTCCACATTCTGGGTCCCTTGATTTGTAGAGCATTTCTAGTTTGATTAAGTCGTACACTTTGAATATCAAAACTGCATTTATTTCTGGTGTGGTGCTCATGGGTTCTGTTACAACCTTCAATGAAGCTTTTGAGGTCAGGATTGGCATTACAGTTCAGCGTTTTATATATATGTATAATACACATGAGAGAATGTGCAGTGACTAAATGTCTAACATAATCAGAGATTTTAGTAGGGGTACCGAGTGATGTCTGGGGCTAGAGTTGGATATTGTCCAATAGCAGCTTTGTGTTGAGTAATTAGAGGACGTAAATGATTTTGGGTAGTAGAACCCCAAGCACAAATACCATAGTTGAGATATGGATAGATGAGGGAGTAATAGAGAGTCACCAGGGCAGGGCGGGTACATAATATCTGATCTTAGAAAGAATGCCAACAGTTTTTGAAACTTTTTTTGATATATTTAGAATGTGTCCCTGGAAATTCAGCTTGTGGTCAATGAGAACGCCAAGGAATTTGCCATCTATTTTGTTGCAAATTTGGGTATTGTTTATTCTGAGATTTATTTGATTAGAGGATTTATTGCTAAACAGAAAATAGAAAATTTTGTCAATATTAGGGGTGAGTTTGTTGGTGGTTAGCCAAAGATGGACTTTATTTAGCTCAGTATTTACTGTGGCATTTAGAGCAAGGGGGTCAGGACTGGTGTAAATGAAGGTTGTGTCGTCAGCAAATGGAATTGGTTTGAGGTGTTGGAAGGCATTTGGAAGGTCATTAATGTAGATGAGAAAGAGGAGAGGGCCAAGTATGCTGCCCTGAGGAACACTGATGTTGATGGGTAGGGTGGGAGAAATTGAATTATTCACAGAAACATACTAGAGCCTGTCAGTAAGGTAAGACTGAAGGTATTGCAGGGAGTGACCTCTGACTCCATAATGATGTAATTTAAGAAGAAGGTTTTGGTGGTTGACAGTGACAAAAGCCTTACGCAGTCCACAAATAACCCAACAGGAAACTCATTTTTATCAAGAGCTGCATGAATCAAGTTAATCATTCTAATAAGTGCATCGTTAGTGCGTTTTTTGGGTCTGAAGTCATATTGACAAGAGCTAAGTATATTGTGTTTGGCTAGATAAGAGTAAAGCTGCTTGTAGATTAGTTTTTCAAATATTTTTGGCAAGGTAGGCAGGATTGATATAGGTCTGTAGTTGTTAACATCTGTGAGATCACCACATTTGTGGACAGGGGTTTACTCTCGCTTTTTTTAGAATATCTGGAAAGGTTTGGAGTTCAAGTGACTTGTTGAAGAGTGTGAGAGAGCTGACTTGAATGGCTCATGACAGTGCACAGTGCACTGATCTTCATGCACAAGCCTATTTCTGTTAACCCTGGATAGTGACCTTGCATGTTGGGTATCTCCAGAATGCCCACTTTACCAGGAACACTTTTATAATACGGAGGCCGCCATATGTCCAGGCAGGAAGTAGATACAGGGAGTTAAGCATACTTGCCACCAAAGGGTCAGTGAGTACATTGGCCGGTGGGAGCGTGGGACAGAGGGGAGATGCTAGCAGCGTTTGACATCTGGGGTCAACCGGTGCGATGGTAAATAAATGCTATGACGTGTTCATGACGTCACCTCTCATACTGCTCATCGAACGAGCTAATATGATTGGTTCCCGCCCATTTGCTGCAATGCTATTGGTCAAATTGAAGTCCCCTTGTGTGTGCCCCACACACAAGGGGCCACACACAATTTGCCTTGAGCTTCAGGCAAAACCATTCAAGTGAGGGAGACCAAACCCAGAGGACGGGTTCTGTTCTGTCTACCGGCCAATAGACTGAACACCGTCTATTCCTCACCGTCAAGTTAACTCAGCGTCTCTACGATATACAACACACTCGCCCAGAATCACGAGTGTGAATATATTGTTCAGAAGCCTAAAGTGACAAATCTCCAGAGCGAAACAGACTGGTATCAGGTAACCCCTGGTGACAAAGATCGTTGTGAGTGACTTAGAGTGAACTAAGGCAGTGCCGCCATCTAAGTAACCTGTGTGTGACTTTACCATAAGTGTACCTGCATGGTACCACAGCCGCCGCCACTCGTCCCGAGCGTGTACCTCAGTACCTCGAGGCGCCCGCCGCCGCCCTCACTATTACGTGACGTCACCACCTTATTCGTCACCAGTGCTAGTGTGTGTACGTGTGTCTGTCTGTTAAGCATACAGCACGCCCTACTGCAAGTACCCTCCGTGTCAACGAGCAAAACCAGCTGTCAGGCCACCTACGAGTCCTTGTATAAATGTGACTGAGTGAGTGAGTAAGGAAAGGTACCTTATCTGTAAGTACAAGATTTTGTCATTGTTTTATTGTGTCTGTGTTGATCTGAGGGATCAACCACAGTTCTCACCTTCTCATACCTGACACAGGTTATAGGTGAATCGACGGTGAATGCGTGGTTATCTGTGTGGTATCACGGCATTTCACTAGTCTGTGAATGTGAGCTTTACATAATCCACACATTTAGTTATTGTGTGTGATTATTATTGTGCATGTTATTGCCTGTCCCATTGACAGTGTATTTGTGATATATTGCATATCATCATTACCGAGTATCCGGTTGGAACTCTTGTGATCCCTTTGCATACCGGCAGTTAGATTGCCGTGTTAATGATTGGCTGTCAACTGTGTTAAGTTAGGTGTTTCTCCACGAGTGGATACGAGTCGTTTAGCCAGACGTCAAGAGTCTCGCTAATACAACCATAGCTTTGCTGACGCCAATCTAAAGTAAATCAAGCACCCTTTGTATTAGTGGTTAAGTTAGTAAATAAACTACTGTTAAGCTTTATGCGGTGTTTCCGTTGAACTACTTCTGAATACTGCCAACATTACTCAAGCCTTCAGCTCTAAGTGTCTTCAACACCGAGTTGCCTGTAAGTCACTGAACTAAAAAATGTGATAAGGACCCTAGGAGTCCCTTAAAGTGTTACATCATTGAGGAGATTCCAACGATCAACGTGGAGCAGGACCTTGTGAGGCTAGTCGGAGAGGAGACCCTCAAAGACTCTAACTCAACCTTGCTCCCAGGCCCTGTATGGTTGCTCTCGTATTTTCTATTCTGCTAATTCCGACAGTTTCGTGAAGCATCTGCCACACGTACATTGGCGACGTACGCATTGCAGTCGTGAAAGCAAAAAAGAAAACCCCCAACAAAGAGCAATGCAATAGCAGTGGCTAAAGATCTGGAGGCTTTTTTGTAAATTAAAGTTGGTATCTCCTAAAGGGCACTAGACTTGGTTTTAAGGGAAAGGATTATCTCATTGACGTCAGTGGAAATAATAGGCTTTAGGTACAGAGACTGTGGATAGTTACCTGTAAGATAGTCCTTAACATCAGTACTGGAAGATGGAATGTCATTTGCAAGGGATGACCCAATGGAAGAGAAGAACCTATTGAACTCAATAGCAGAATCAGAGGCTGAAAGCTGACCATCGTTATTGGACAGGAGTATTGGTTTGTTATTTAAAATCTTCTTTGATCCTAATATTTATGAAATTGTGCTCCAAGTTTTTTTAATGTTGCTCTTTATTTGGGTAAATTTATCTTCGTAGTATTTAGTTTTGGCTCATCTAATTATTTTACATAGCACTAACGAGTAATTCTTTGAGAATTCTTTGGAGGGGTTCCTAACCTATACTTCTTCTCAAGGTCATGTTTTTAATTAATGCTTTTAAGTATTCCCTTTGTAAGCCAAGGATTGTTAAGCCTTTTGGTTGTGACTTGTTTCGTAAGTATAGGACAGAGGGTGTTATAAAGGCTGAGAGTTTTTTTAAGAAAAGATTGCACTGCTAGGTTGATATCCCCTATGTTACCTAACTTGGACTCCCAGTTGACATTAGCAGCAGCAGTTATAAAATTGTCTATAGCAGTTTCATTGTGCAGCCTAAAGCTGAACTCCCTTGTTTCTAGAGGTGGTTTGTTAATGTTAGTTAAGAGAAATGTGGGGTAATGGACTGTAGTGCTATCGGTGATTATACCTGAAGTAAGCGGAGAGGTTATGTTGGTCCAGATGTGATCTAGAGTCGTCGCAGTACTATCAGTGATTCTAGTAGGTCTAGTGATTAAGGGTATGAGGACGCAGGAATTCATACAGTTGAGGAAGCTAACAGCAGTAGGGTGTTCAGGCTCGCAGAGGTCAATATTAAAGTCCCTTGTGATAATTAGATGGTTTTTGTTCAGTCTGTTATCTAGTATTAGATTTCTAAGGTTTGAGTTGAATTCGGACACATCTGTGTTAGGAATTCTATAGACTGCACCCACAGACAGGACAGACTCAGCACCCTTGACTATGAAACTGGCGAAGATATACTCCCCACAGCAGTCTCTAGTTCTAATTACTTTTAAGCATGTTAGTTCTTGGTGGTAGTAAAGAGCAGTACCACCACCTCTCTGAAGTTGACGACAGTTGTGAATTGCCGAGTAATTAGGCATGTTAAAGAGTTGAGTAGTATCCTCTTTTAACCACGTTTCAGTAAGTATAATAAAAGAGAATTTGTTGTCAATAGTTTCAATCAAGGCACTAACATCATCGAAATGTTTACCTAGAGATCTAAAGTTCAAGTTGATTACAGAGATATTGTGATTATGTGTTAATACATTGTTTACATCATGTGCTGTATAATATCTGCAATTTTGATCATTAAAGTGATGATTGTCATAGATAGTGGATAAGAGGTTTAGTTCTGGGTCTATACTTGTCTGCATAAAATGGCTGGTTGTTGGAAAACAAGGCAAGAATGGCAATTACAAAATAGAAATTTGAAATAAAAGGGGGAAAAGAGAAAAAAATATATAAACAAGAAAAAAATATATAAACGTTAGAGACATTAGGCAGATCATTGATATATATAAGAAACAGAAGAGGTCCTAAGTTGCTGCCCTGTGGCACTCCATCGGTTATTGGTAGAGTGGAAGAGGTTGTATCATTGATGGTAACACATTGGTGTCTGTCACTAAGATAGGATCGGATATAATCCAGGGCAAGGCCTCGGACTCCATAATGCTGGAGTTTAAGTAAAAGGTAGATGTGATTAATAGTATCAAAGGCTTTTCTTAGGTCAATGAAGAGTCCAATCGGAAACTCATTTTTGTCAAGGGCTGAGTAAATTACGTCAAGGAGACTAATAATTGCATCATTGGTGCTCTTTTGGGAGCGGAAGCCAAACTGGCAGGGGTTGAGTATGTCGAATTTTACGAGGTAAGAATAGAGCTGTTTCTAGATAATTTTTTCAAATATTTTTGATAGAATGGGTAGATTTGATATTGGTCTATAATTGTTTATGTCCTCTGGATTGCCTCCATTATGGACTGGCTTTACTCTTGCTTTTTTAAGGATATTAGGGAAGGTGTGACACTATAGATTTGTTGAACAGTAGAGTTATGGGTGGCGCAAGGGCATGGGAAGAGCTCTTGTATATAATGGGTGGAATTTCACAGGTGTTCCCTGCCTTGGTTTTTAGTGAGTGTATGATGGACACGACATCTGCCGGGCTGACTGGTGAAAGGAGAAGAGAGTTTGGATAGCTGCCTGATATGTGTTAATATGTGTCTGAGTCTGTGGGATTTTTTCTGGCAAGATTATCACCAACCGATGAAAAGAAGCTATTAAATTCATTTGCCATTTCTAAATCAGTTGACGGTGTATACCCATTGTGACTGTAATCTCTTTCAAGAGAGATTTGGCCTGCTCTTTCCTACATCACTTTACTTCAGTACGTCTACCACATCAAGATACTACATTCAAGAGAAGTATATATATGTAGTAGAATACGTTTCTACAGGGGGTAATACAAACCCAACACTCGCTCTCCAAACCCCCTCCCTTCGCTGTCAGCGCACCACCCTCGCCGATCACCAAACTACCACTGCCAGCCAGCATGCTTCGCATTGGTGAATCAGCGACTTCACTCGACTTCAGTGCCATCGGCATCGCCTATGACTAGTCGTGCACGAGCAGTTGGCTTTAGAATATTCTGTGCTCTCAAGGCTGATACTTCTATCTAGCATACGCTTTGTGTATTAGTGGAGGTTTTCAGCCAGCCAATATTCTCAGCACCTTTAACTCATTTTTTGTCTTGTTCATTGTAGAGTAATGTAACCATTATTTTCTTTTATATTGTGTTTTGTCTTTGTATTTAGATTTAATTCGCACTGTACATAGCCAAGGGATTATCTTTGTTTATATTTGTTTAAAGTCAATTAAAGTTTCATGTTTATACGATTTGTTTTGCGTGTTCTTCCCTTTTACTTGACCACAGGGGGCAACAGCCAAGCAGTCAACTTTTTTTTCTCTTTTTTTTTACTGTGATTGGCATTTAGACCAGCCATTGGGAGGACTGCCTTACACCTACATTTTCCCATCATCTATACATATACCTATGTATATGTATAGATGCAGTTACAAACATTCTGACTGATTCATAGATAGAGCTAGTACATACAATACCTAAAGCCACTAGTACGCATAGCGTTTCGGGCAAGGTGAGGTGGGGGAAAAACACTTGGACTAAAACTTAATAGTAATTGAGCTTAAAGTATAAATTGCGTTGAGAAAAATAAATAAGAGATAAAAAAGGGGTGAACATGGTAGAAAATAGCCAATATACAAGTTGGTCAGCAAACAGAATTGTTTAAAAAAAAATATGGGTTGACATTTAGGGGTAAGGTTGGTTACATGCAGTTACTTAGGTAGTACTTAGTTTTCAACTTAAACTGGTTGAGAGAGGTACAGCCTTTGACATGATTGGTAAGGTCATTCCACATCCTGAAAGATGTCCCTTGATTTGTAGAGCTTTTTCGCTTTCGCTTCGATGTCCAAAGAGCTTGGAAAGGATGTGGGAGAAGAAGGATGGGGCGATGAAATTCTTGGAAGAGGATTTGGATGTGGAGAGAGGAGGCTGGAAAGTTCGGTGGCCCGTCCACCGTGGATTGGAGATGTTTTTTCAGTCAAAGCCTGTAGCTTAAGTTCTTCTTAGGCGGCAGGAGGCTAGTGGTGGGGCAGGGTGATGCCGTCCTGGTTCACTTAAGGTGGTCTGTCTGGCTTGGAGGAGGCGTCTTCCTTATTGAGGTGGCGAGAGGTAAGTTCACTGTTGCTTGGTGGTGTCTTGGCCACGAGGTATTCGCATGTACTTCCCAAATGTCAGCGGTGGTATTGGTGTTCCTGTCGGGTCTTCATCTTCTTCCAGGAAGGTCACTTGTCCCCCTCTTGAAATCGAATTTTGGGTCGATGTATTCACTCTCCAGAGCGCTGAGGTCAACATATAGTTCCACGGTCTCGTGGTGGACAAACACAGGGTAAGGAAAGCAGGTCTTGAGCTGGTTGATGATCCTGTTGCATTCTAAGGCAATGACTATTCTTGTGCTTCGATTGCCGTTGAAAATGCCACCGTGATTGAGGTAAAGTCCATAGTAGGGCTTTTTCTTGCTTGATTTGCTTGGGTTTAGGTCGAAGTCTGGGGCCTCATATGTGACGGCCTCAGCCGTGTCAGATGAAAGCAATGGTGATTCTAGGAACTGTGGTGCTGGTTCTGGTTCTGAATCTGATTCTGATTCCACTTGCCGACGTTTTGCTTTCCTTTTCGTCCGTCGCCCCCGGCTGGTGGGGGCAGGTGATGAGGTTGACTGGTCTGCTGTGGAGGTGGTCTGGGTGGATGCTGTTGCCTGGGTGACTTGTGCTGGGTTCGACTCCGGTGGGGGTGGTAGCGGTATGACTGCAGTTACTGTTGGTGTTGGAATCTCGTCTGTTTGGGTTGAAGCAGCGTTGTGATGTTGAAATAGGTCTGCTGGTATCAACATTGTGGGCAGGTTGTTCTGGGCGAGCAGCCTGTTCAGTACTCTCACGTATTTTGCGTTGTCTGTTCCCGCCTCTCTCTCAGCCACACTGATCAGGCACGGGATGAGAGTGGTGTTGGTCGAGGCCGCTGATTGGTTGACAGTCAAGTTGGTTGGCTGAGCTGTAGTCGCCTGTGTCCTGGGTCCCCATTGGGGGGTGGTCTGGCCTGGTGTGGACGTCTGTGTAGCAGAAGCAGAAGCGTTGGGAAGCACTGGAAACGATGTAGCTTGGATATTGAAGCTCGCCGGCTGATTGGTTGTTGGGTTGGCAGTTACTGTTTTATTTATTTCATCTAGTCGTACTTGGCAGTCCATGGAGACGGCGATGTGAGCTCCTCCACAATTAAGGCACAGTTTGGTGGTTGACCGGCAGGTTTTGAAGTGATGGTCCTGGGTACAAATGCTGCATTTAACCTCTGCTTGTTGGCAGTTCTTGGTGTCATGATCGTACTTGTAACACTTAAAGCACTGGCGAATGTTGTAGTAACGTTCCTTCTTTACAGTGTCAGGTGTGATGGAAATATCCAGACATCTAAATCCATTTTCCACAGCTTGGGTCGCTGCAGCAGCTGTTGTGAAGGTGACCTTGAGAGTAGGCCTAGGGTTGTCGTCATTCTTGATGACCTTGACTGTAGCAGCAGTCAGAGCCGGGTTTCTGGTGTTGATACTATCAAGTATGGTGCCAGGGTCCTGGGTGGCGATGTAGACACTCGTGTGGCTGACGAAGATGGTTCGTTCAGCCAAGTAGCGACGGTTAGGAGTGATGATCAGGTTGGAGTTTCGTAGGGCGTCCTGGTGTTCTGGTGCAAACAGTTGCTCCAGAGCTTGCTCGCTTGAATAGAGAAGTACAGCGCCGTCAGCATCGTCACGGATGTCCAACGTGGCTGCATTCGTGATGTCGACGATTTTCCTTAGTAATTGGGGCCCGGTGTAGGTGGTTTCGTCACGAAACCGGACCTTTATGCGGTAAATCATGGCTCTAATCGTTGCTGCCCAGTGTTTACCCACCCGGCAGTGCTGGGTGCATGAGAGCCTGATCTAGGTTTTCGGTCGGTTTATCTTTAATCTTTTATCCGGTATCTTTTTCTGATTTGTAGAGCATTTCTTCTTTCATTAAGTCGTACTTTTGGAATACCAAATAGCTATTTGTTTCTGGTGTGGTGCCCATGGGTTCTGTTACAATTAAGCTTCTAAGAAGCTTTTAAGCTCAGGATTGACATTACAATTCAGAGTTTTAAATATATAGAGTACACATGAGAGGATGTGCAGTGACTTAATATCTAACATATTCAGAATTCAGAGATTTGAGTAAGGGTACCGAATGCTGTCTGGGGCCAGAGTTAGATATTGTTCTAACAGAAGCTTTGTGTTGGGTAATTAGAGGACGTAAATGATTTTGGGTAGTAGAACCCCAAGCACAAATACCATAGCTGAGAAAAGGATAGATGAGAGAGTAATAGAGCGTCACCAGGGCAGGGCGAGGTACATAATATCTGAACTTAGAAAGAATGCCAACAGTTTTAGAAACTTTTTTTTGCTATATTTAGAATGAGTCCCTGGAAATTCAGCTTGTTATTGATGAGGACACCAAGGAATTTACCAATTCCAAGAGTGCGACTTAATCAAACTAGGAATGCTCTACAAATCAAGGGACCCAGAATGTGGAATGATCTTATCAATCATGTCAAAGATTGTACCTCTCTCAACCAGTTTAAGATGAAAACTAAGTACTACCTAATTAACTCCATGTAACCTTCCTTACTTCTAAATGTCAACCCATGTCTTAATTATGATATGTGTACAGATAATTACCGTACACATATCAGTTCAATTACAGGTACACATAAACACACATAGCTTCACGTGTCTGTCGGTCTTGACAATAGAAAACATGGATACACACACAAAACAGTCCATTATCAATTAATGTGTGTGTGTGTATATTTATTTTCCCCTTGTATTTACTAAATGTATCTGCAGAATCGAGTTATTAGCTATTGGACCCCGCCTTCCAAATATATGTATATTTCCTCTTTTATATCTACTACATCTATTTCTCTCTAACACACACACACACACACACACACACACACACACACACACACACACACACACACACACACACACACACACACACACACACACACACACACACACACACACACACACACACACACACACACACACACAAACTGGAGGCCGACCGTCTAAACGGAGAGAGCTCGTTGGTTATAATGCTAATGGTCCCCGATCGAATCCCAATTGATGCAATAGCAAATCGACAGATATTCTCTAACCTGATTCCGCTGTTCACCTAGCACAAATGTATCCATCAATGAATCCATCTATCTATCTACTTATATCTGTCAATCTATCAATCTATCTTCCCGTTAACCAACCATTTATCATTATATACATGTATGTATCCATGTATCCGTCCATCAACTTTTCTGTCTATCCATCCATCTACTCGTCTGTCTTTCCATCCACCAACTCATTTATGCATCCGTCTATCCGTCAATGTATATATTTAGCAATCAATGTATCCATCCATCTATCTATACCTATATAAATTTTCATTTAATCAATCCATTTATCATAACCATCTATCAACATCGTCCCATCTCCCCCTCCTATCGTACTCCCAAACTCCCTCCTCTCGTACCGGCCCCTTCTCCTTCTCTTTTCCGCCCTCTCTAATAACCCTGCTCATCCTCTGTCCTTCTGCTTTTCCCAATCCGGCCCCTATCCCATCCCGCCCTACCCATCGTCCTTCCTCTCGCCGCAGTTCCCTCCCTTCGTTCTCACTACTTCCGCCGCTTCTCACTCTCGCCTTTCCCACTGCCTTCCCTCCCTCCCTCCTACCTCCCTCCCTCCCGCTGCTACTCCTTCCCTTCATTCACTCTCCTTCCCTTCTTACCCATCTCGTAGTCTTCCCTCCCGCCGCCAGCCCGTCCCATCGTCCACCCTCCTACATCGCACTACCCCCCCTGCACCTCCTTCACTCCCTCTTCATCCTTCTTTCACCTGCACCACTCCGACTGTTCCCCCTCTTCATCCCCCCTTTCACCTGCACCACTCCCCCCCCCTGTTCCCCCTCTTCACCCTTGTTTCACCTGCACTATTTCCCCCTGATCCCCCTCTACATCCCAGTTTCACCTGCATGCCTCCCCCCTTTGTTTCCCCTCTTCATCCCTGTTTCACCTACACCACTCCTCCTGTTGCCCCATCTTCATCCCTCTTTCACCTGCACCACTCCCCCTTGATCCCCCCTCTTCATCCCTGTTTCACCTGCACCACTCCCCCTGTTCCCCCTCTTCATCCCTGTTTCACCTGCACCACTCCCCCGGTTCCCCAATCCTCATCCCTGTTTCACCTGCTAGCTGGGTGGGGCTAGCCTAAGTTCAGCCCGCTTCAGCTCAACCTCTCTGTTAGCTTCAATCTCTTGCCGCTTCACCTTGGCTTCCAGCTCGCGCTCCTCCCGTCTCAGCTGTGCTTCTCGTTCTTCACGCTTCAGCTGTGATTCTTTTCTCCTCAGCTGTGCTTCTCGTTCTTCACGCTTCAGCTGTGCTTCGTGCTCATGCTCTACCCTGTGCAGCTGTGCCTCCAGCTGCAGGTTCATCATCTCCAGCTTGACGCTGCGCCGGCTGCCGCTGGATCCCCTACTGCTTCCACCAATGCTTAAAATCTCCCTTGCACTGGCAGGTGTCTGTGGCCGTTCCTCCCTTGAAGCCTCATCTCGGACCTTGAGCTGTGCTACAATCTCAAGCCTTCTTTCTCCCACTTTGGAGCATCTCAACTGGATTCCAAAGTGGTCGGCTATTAACTGCAGGTGCGCCTTCGTGCAATCCTCCAGCACCTGTTACTCCCTGGTGTCACTAAACCTTGCTACCTTCTCGTCTTCCATACTTGTGCTATGAGTGAATACCTGTTACCTGTACCTAATACCTTTGGACACTATCAAACACCACAATCGTAATCGTAATCCTGGCGAGGTCGCCAATGTCGGGGTGTCTCTCTTTCTAGCCAGTCACCACCACATACTAGTAGTGATAAACATTACTTACTGTAGCCCCCACAGGTCTGCACTCGATCCTCACGGTGCCACTGTTCACCAGGAGAGTCTCTCAGTCTGTCTCCGGCTGGCCTCGTAGCCTAAAGACGAGTGAGAACACGATCACTTCACTTGATCATGTGCCCGCCCCGACAGAGGGCTCTACCGCTCACTATAGGTCGCCAACTGATGTTTACCGTGTCCAGTAACACCTCAGTGGAATAGTAGTAATATAGTAGTGGCCCCAGGGAATACTAATCAATTTGGTAACAGGTAAGTATATGTTTAAATCACTCACTCTTAGATAGTCTCAACAGCAACAAGGTAATGGAGGGTTGACACAAACACGGCGGTGGTTTTGTAGTTTACTTAAAAGATCAAAGAATTATAACTTTGCATCAACAACATGGCAAAGGAATAAATGAGCAGCCTTCTCTCTGCCTCTTCACAATTCTAGAACACTCCGAGAATGGCAACACTCCCAGTTGACGTGCGTTCCCACGCTGCACATGCAGGGTTATCATCACCACTGGTGATGTGAATATTCACCGGAGAGGGGCGAATACTGTCAGACTGACAGGACCCTCCTATCGCACGTCCGCCCTTGACGACGTGTCGTATCTAACTCCTGGCGCCACGGGGGGCGCACGGCCCTGACCTACCTCCACTCGTGACGTCACACATGCCAGAGGCGTTTCTCATTGGCTCCCAGTACCACGTCACCGTTCTTGGCCAATCTGGTGCCACTGACGTCATAACATTTTGGCGCGAAAACATAGAGGTCTGGACCATCTTGGCGTCCAAAAGGGCCTAAGCTACTGGCCAAAACACTCTTCTTCAGTTAATTTCTCTCATATGCGAGAACACCTCATGCTCTCACATATGTCAAATTGTTCTCTGAAAGGCAGAGAACGTTTGGGTAAAGTAGATATGACACTTACAGCTGACGTGGGAGAAATATAAGGAGGGGGAACACCGTCACAATATATATATATATATATATATATATATATATATATATATATATATATATATATATATATATATATATATATATATATATATATATATATATATATATATATTGTGATGGTGTTCCCCCCCTTATAATTCTCCCACGCCTGCAGTAAGAGTCATGTCTACTTTTCCCAAGCGTTCTCTACGTTGCAGGCTACAATTGGATATATGGGAGAGAGTGAAGTGTTCTCGGAGAGCCGAGAAATTTGTGAAATAATAATATTTTGGCCTGTGGTATAGGCCCTTTAGGGAGCCAAGATGGCGCTTGCCTCCCTGATCTCCCGCCAAAACCGTGTGACGTCAGTGGCACCAGATTGGTCACCGACAGCAATGTGGCACCGGGAGCCAATGAAAACCTCCCGTGGCGAAAGTGACGTCACGAAGGAAGGGGGTCCGGCCAGCGCGCCAAGCTGGCGCCAGCAGTCAGACACGACACGTCATAGAGGTCGGACGTGCGACGATTGGTCTTGTCAGTTGGACAGTTGTTTCCCGCTCCCGTGGATTTACGCGTCACCTGAAGTCCGCCAGTACTCTGAGAAGTCTTCCCTAGTTCATGTGTTGAACCAGAAGAGGGAATTGACGGTTATTTGAGCAACAAGTGCTCCAGTCAGGTACTGTGCAAGAAGCAGTGAAGCCGTGCAGTGACGTATGTGACGTCTGTGGCAGTTCACCAGTTCGTGACAGCGTAGTGGCTGACAGAGCCACTGGGTAGCTGAGGAAGGAGAGGACTATTTGGGGAAACCGGACGACTGTAGCTGAGACGTAGGCGACAGCCGTTGCTGGGAGAAGACGACGGCCAGGAGACCGACTCCAACCCTTCAAGAAGTCAAGAAGGAGGACGGACCTGCAGAGGAAGGAGGCACGGAGACGACGCGCTAAACGGTGGGACGACGAGAGGCTCTGGTAGGACACGACGACGTGTCGTGTGGGGGCGTTCCCGACACGAGGACCAGGAGCTGAATCTCGACTCTCATCGGATGATAGGGTGAAGTAGGTGTTTCTAGTTCCATCCCCATTCCCCTTTAGTTAGCTATATTATTCGGCTATATTATCTAGCCTGAGGATTTTATATGTCGTGAGCAAGTCTCACCCATGTCACGGTAAAGCACCAGTGTGCTAGACAGTACTATCAAGAGTACTTGTAATATTCATGTTGATTATTGGTGTGTACAGGCACCAGGAACAAGTGATAAATTTACTGTGTTGTGTATATCTTTCTATAGATTTTGATATGAACATATAGTGGTAAATTATATATAATATTATGCCAGTATTTGGAAGTTAGGCTGTGTGCCCAGAAACTATTTATTTTCCATGTATTGATATTTGATGTATCTACATTATATATGCTATGTTCATGCAGTGATTAGCCATTTGTGAATACAGTGAATTATTGCGTTATCGCCCACGAGAGAAAGTACTGAAAATTCCAGTGTTAATAGTTCATAATATATTGTTGAATGAAGAACAATGTAAAGCCATTACAGTGAGTCATTGTAGCATTGATTGTAGAAAAGACTGTTTGAGCCTGAGTATAGTGTAACTAAGTGATATGTGCTATTGTGCAAATATCGAGTGTGCCAGTTTATAATAATATTGGAGAACTTAAAGAAACAGCGCGCGTGAATCTAGGAAACAAGCAAAAGCTTTCGCGCGCGGAGGCCAGGCGATCAGCTGTTCTTGACATTTGACAAGGAGGGCAGGTGTTGCCACTTAGTGATCGCATACTAACCGTGGGAATTACCGACCGCGTCAGGATCAGTTGGTTTATTTGTTATTGTTTGGCCTTGTGACATCTTACATACATTTTAAGTAAAATACAAAATTACCATTGTGTTTTTATCATCTCCTCCATTGATCTTGTGGCTATATTATACTGAAAGCATAGAGTGATAACAATAAGTACCTGCCTGATTCCTGATCTTTTGAGTGTGACCTTGCCAAGGCTACCACTAATTCCACCAGTCCACTGATGGTGTTACTGGCCACCTAAAACACCAGTTGGCGACCTTGTGGTTAACCGTAGAGCCCAATTGTTGGGGAGGGCACATGACAATCAAGTGAACGAGTCGTGTTCTCACTCTTTCTTAATCAGAGGCCGTTAAGATTGACTGGGAGACTCTCCTGGCGTGCAGTGGCGCCGTGAGGATCGAGTGAAGACCCGCAGGGCTACGGTGAGTGACCTTGAGCATAACTATTGCTCACCCCAGAGCAAGGGTAGAGGTGAAACCCCAACAATATATATATATATATATATATATATATATATATATATATATGTGATAGCCGAAGCTATATATATATATATATATATATATATATATATATGCGAACAAGCCTGAATGGTCCCCAGGACAATATGCAACTGAAAACTCACACCCAAGAAGTGACTCGAACCCATACTCCCAGGAGCAACGCAACTGGTATGTACAAGATGCCTTAATCCACTTGACCATCACAACCGGACACAATGAGGTGATAGCCGAAGCTATTTGAACCACCCCACCGCCGGCACTCGGATAGTAATCTTGGGCATAGCATTTTACCAAATCACCTCATTCTTTGGGGCACACGTGAGGAACACAAATGCAAACAAGCCTGAATGGTCCCCAGGACAATATGCAACTGAAAACTCACACCCCAGAAGTGACTCGAACCCAAACTCCCAGGAGCAACGCAACTGGTATGTACAAGACGCCTTAATCCACTTGACCATCACGACCGGACACAATGAGGTGATAGCCGAAGCTATTTGAACCACCCCACCACCGGCACTCGGATAGTAATCTTGGGCATAGCATTTTACCAAATCACCTCATTCTTTGGGGCACACGTGAGGAACACAAATGCGAACAAGCCTGAATGTGTTCCTCACGTGTGCCCCAAAGAATGAGGTGATTTGGTAAAATGCTATGCCCAAGATTACTATCCGAGTGCCGGCGGTGGGGTGGTTCAAATAGCTTCGGCTATCACCTCATTGTGTCCGGTCGTGATGGTCAAGTGGATTAAGGCGTCTTGTACATACCAGTTGCGTTGCTCCTGGGAGTATGGGTTCGAGTCACTTCTGGGGTGTGAGTTTTCAGTTGCATATTGTCCTGGGGACCATTCAGGCTTGTTCGCATTTGTGTTCCTCACGTGTGCCCCAAAGAATGAGGTGATTTGGTAAAATGCTATGCCCAAGATTACTATCCGAGTGCCGGCGGTGGGGTGGTTCAAATAGCTTCGGCTATCACCTCATTGTGTCCGGTCGTGATGGTCAAGTGGATTAAGGCGTCTTGTACATACCAGTTGCGTTGCTCCTGGGAGTATGGGTTCGAGTCACTTCTGGGGTGTGAGTTTTCAGTTGCATATTGTCCTGGGGACCATTCAGGCTTGTTCGCATTTGTGTTCGTCACGTGTGCCCCAAAGAATGAGGTGATTTGGTAAAATGCTATGCCCAAGATTACTATCCGAGTGCCGGCGGTGGGGTGGTTCAAATAGCTTCGGCTATCACCTCATTGTGTCCGGTCGTGATGGTCAAGTGGATTAAGGCGTCTTGTACATACCAGTTGCGTTGCTCCTGGGAGTATGGGTTCGAGTCACTTCTGGGGTGTGAGTTTTCAGTTATATATATATATATATATATATGCGGAAAATGTTCGTCAATTTGTGATCGTCAATTGCATATATATATATATATAGATATATATATATATATATATATATATATATATATATATATATATATATATATATATATATATATATATATATATATATATATATATATATATATATATATATATATATATATGTCGTACCTAGTAGCCAGAACGCACTTCTCAGCCTACTATGCTAGGCCCGATTTGCCTAATAAGCCAAGATTTCATGAATTAATTGTTTTTCGCCAACCTAACCTACCTAACCTAACCTAACCTAACTTTTTCGGCTACCTAACTTAAACCCTACCTAACCTAACTTAGGTTAGGTTAGGTAGGGTTGGTTAGGTTCGGTGATATATCTACGTTAATTTTAACTCCAATAAAAAAAAACCTGACCTCAATCATAATGAAATGGGTAGCTTTATCATTTCATAAGAAAAAAAGAGAGAAAATATATTAATTCAGGAAAACTTGGCTTATTAGGCAAATCGGGCCTTGCATTGTAGGCCGAGAAGTGCGTTCTGGCTACTAGGTACGACATTTATATATATATATATATATATATATATATATATATATATATATATATATATATATATATGTTTGTGAACAAGCCTGAATAGTCCCCAGGACTGTATGCGACTGAAAACTCACACCCCAGAAGTGACTCGAACACATACTGCCAGGAGCAACGCAACTGGTATCTACAAGACGCCTTAATTTGCTAAACCATCACGACCGGACATAATGAAGTGATAGCCGAAGCTATTTGAACCACTTCCCTGCCGGCACTCGGATGGTAATCTTGGGCATAGCATTTTATCAAATCACTTCATTCTTTGGGGCACATGTGAGGAACACAAATGTGAACAAGCCTGAATGGTCCCCAGGACTATATATCTCTTTAATATCCCCAGAGTCAAGCCTAATCTGTGTAAACACTCTATGCAAATAAAGAGACCCAGTCTATGGAACTCACTTCCTAATCAATTGAAAAGCTGTCCTAATTTCATCTTCATAGTTTTTTTCCTTGTTGCTTAAAATTGCACTGTATCTAGCGCTCCCCAATCTCCCACTCTTTATGTACCCAATCCGAACAACTTTACCATTGTGATCATTGCTGTCTTCTTTTATGTGCTATCAATTTGCTGTATGGTGCCTATTAATCTTTGTTTAAATTTCCGATCAAGCTGTTAATGAAATCAATCAGAGCTTTGATATACCAATGTGCTTTAATATATTTACTAATCTCTCTTATCTCATTTTTTTCTTGCAATGTATCTGTTATCATTTTATTAATTTTGCTAGAATTTACCTACTTAAAATTATCTGTTAGATTAACCCTTACCCCACGCAAATCATACATATATGCTTTCAGTGACAAAACCGAAACCGTGCATGTCATATATATATGTAATATCATGTCTAGCGCTATAATTTAAAAGCCCCGCCTGGGATAGGGGCAGCTATAGTGCAGCCAAGAACGATAGTTGCCAGATGCCACCTAGAAAAAATCCAGGGGCCGGATTCAGGAAGGTACTTACGAAGGTTTTTCCTCTTAGCTAAGAGCGTTTTCCGTCTTAGCGCCTTCGTGGCGGCTACGTCCGTATCCAATTAACTACCCTAAGTGGAAAAATCTTCGTAAGTTCATTCCGGGATTTAAGTGTGGTTTCGACCACTCGTAGCTTTACGTAAACTGGATATAAGTCATTTTTTCTCTACTACATAACACTGGGATCGATTTATGATATTGGAACATGACCAAAATATTATAGCTGGTGAATCTAGTGGAGAGGAGTCCTTCGTGTTAGTTATATATGCATTCTCTGCTTGAAACTTGAAGTAAATATGTGTTTGATGATAGTAGAATTAGTTTTATAATTGCAAGATATTATACCAGTAGTTATTAAGTAAATAAACACTGGTGAACATGAAATATCAGAGAAGGTGATGAGCCCTGCCTGATGGGATCATTTACTATCACCAAATGCCCCTGTTCACCTAGTAGTAAGGGTGTACCTTAGCAATACATACCCATTTCTAATTTATTTAGTTTGGTTTTATTTTGAAATTAAATCTGGGTGAGACATAAAATAAAAATATGCTGCACAAATGATGTTAGGTAAGGAAAAGGGTAAAAATGTCAAAAACTTTATTTATTGAATACTTAAAGCTATAATTATGACTATATAGACTACTAAAAAAGAGAGAGGGAAGTAGGGGACCAAGACCTCTTCCTGTTATACAATTTGGGTGTGGAACAAGTAATTATCAAAAGAAGGCACCATGCCGGGAAGGCTATGTAGCAGTAAGGCAGTGAGGTGAGGCAGCTACTTATTTGAGAAATGCTTATTTTATTTACCTTACAAGCTGAGGCAACTTATTTTATTTGAGGAATACTCAGCTGATTCCTCTACATTTAGCATGGAACAAATTTGTGTCAAAGACCTCTTCCTGTTACTCAATTTGGCTGTGTGTAACCAAACTAGAAGTGCTCTACAAATCAAGGGACCCAGAATGTGGAATGACCTCCCGAATCATGTCAAAGGCTGTACCTCTCTCAACCAGTTTAAGAGTTAAACCAAGTACTGCCTAATTAACTCCATGTAACCTAACTTACCTCCTAAATGTCAACCCATGTCTTGCTATTTTTTTAAACAACGCTGTTCACCAACATGTGCAATTGCTGATTTATGCTTTGTTAACCCCCTTTTTGTATTTTTTATTCCTTCTTTCAACACAATTTATACCTAATCCCGATTACTATTAAGTTTTAGTCTGTGTTTTTTTCCCCTACACCTTACCCGAAATGCTATGAGTATTAGTGGCTTTAGGTATTGTATGTACTAGCTCTGCCTATAAATCCAACATTATGTTTGTAAATCAACTGTATGTACTTTTCCTGAATAAAATGGATTTATTATTTATTTTTTAATCAGTAAGTATTAAAAGAAGGCACCAAGCTGGGAAGGCTATGTAGCACCATTGTGTGTAACAATAAACCAAATTTTTTTTTAACAAATAATGCACCTGTATGGGAAAACAAATCCTGTCAGCTGTAAAAATATTGATGCAGTTATTTAAATGAAAAATATAATGCAAGAAATATTACTGGTTTATTTTTATCCTATCTTTTTGTACTGTACAGTATATCCAAGGAAGTGAAAAATTGAGACATAATGCACAATTTAATGAATGATTAGCATGGATTAGCAGTTCAAAAGAAATATGACTTGTATTACATATCAACATGAGATCCTAATGATCCATGGTCAACATGATTTAATAAGGATAATACAGTACTGTATTTGTAATAATACAAACTATAATTTAAAATCTTTATTACTGATTTCTTTTATTAAGAAGATTAGGTATACACAGCAATGTGCTGCTACCCTATTCTATATGGAATATTACACAGTGTAGATAAAAAACTACCTATAAGTTTATCTAATACTCCCATCTCACAGGATGGTTTGACATACTGTACATGGAATCAATTTAGAAAATACCAGCCTCAATACAAAAAACAAATCAACTCTACTAAACAACTCTAAGCAATTTTCACAAGAGGTAAGCACTGAATCATGGAAACATTATATTATAATTACTCTTACCAGTTTCTACAAAACTCCTCTCAAACAATGTATTTTTAAACATGTTTAGGTATACACAGCAATGTGCTGCTTCCCTATTCTGTATAAAGGACCACACAGTGTAGATCAAAAACCAGCTACAAGCTCACCCAACATCCTCACCTCACAGGATGGCCAGTCATACATGGAATTAGGAGAGAACAAAATACTTAATGCTGATCTACTAGCCTCCACTGGCAAAATCTGGGTGCAGCACAAGAATATCTTCCAATATTCCTGAGTGTATGAAGTAATTACAGAGCTCAAAATACCTCATACCATTTGGTATGAAGTCACTGATAACAGGACAATCACAGATATAGTGTTGGAGAGTATGTTCTCTCAAGTAGGACTGAAAACAGATTTTTTTTTCCACTAAGAGGGCTATAAACCCATGGAACCGCCTACCCTCTGAAGCTGTAAATGCCAAATTCCAGCTAAAAAATATCATTAAGACAATTGGCGGGCCCTTTAACAAGCCGCCGGCTTTCTGTCCTCTTCGAGGTCACTAGATAGTTAGTGGCCCTTGGGTAAATTCAGTAAATATATACAATAATTGTCAGCGCATCTTCCGAGCAACAAGGACAGCTACACAGTATCTCTTAGAATTACGTAGGTAAACAACAAATGTAACATATTTGTTTACTACAATGTCGGTGCTGGCTGTAGAAGTTGAAAAAACATTGTTTTACTTCGAAATATACTAATTTTATAAGAAAATTCGACGTAAATAGGAGGCAGTAGAGCTGCGATAAGCCAGCGCTAAATCTTCAATATGAAGAATGTTGCTGCTCTCTGATTGGCCAAACGAAACACAGTAGTGACCTCTATCGGCACGCAGGTGAACCAACAATTTTCTTCCTAAGTATACCTTATTGAATCGCACCTAAGCATCTTCTTAGGACGCACTTAGGAACCTTCGTAGCAAACCCACTTACGAAGAAATACACAGAGCTTCCTGAATCTAGGTCCAGGCCAACATTCTTGGGTGTGAGAGCATCAGTATTGAGCGAGCCACCAAGGCTGATACACACAGCACGAGCTCACAGCACAGCTGTTCAGCTTATGACCACAGCCTCGCCTACAAATGCCATAATATATATGTTCATGTTATTATTTAGCAATGATAGTATTACAGAAGACCCCTGACTGTGAAAAAACTGACCAGGATTCTCATAATAGCAGAATTGTGGTGATATTTAGCACTTTGCTCCATGGAGGGAAGAGTAATGCTGTGGGAGGGGGGGTTGTGAGTAGTAGGGATGACACGCCACAGACGAATTTTTTGGGGGGAGGGAAATTCGTCTGTGGCGTGTCAGGGTTTTCAGGTGAATTTATAAATTCGTGTGTGGCGTGTCATGGGTTTCAGGTGAATTTGGGGACTCACAGATTTGGGATTAAGGATTTCTTATGAGTGAGTAATTTCCGAGAATTTAGAAGTATGGAATTCTTATGAGAAAAATAATTTCCGAGACTTAGAAGTTTGTTAAGGTCTTATGGGAGAAATTCAAAATCGAGTTTATGAGCCAGGGTTTTCAGGAGAACTCTACGGACATATTTTACCTGTTTTCAACTTACAAAATCCGTCTGTGTGAGCCATGGTTTTCAGGTAAATTTAGAAAATCACCTTTCCCTCCCCCTGCATCTCCCACTCATATACCTCACACCCCCCTCCATCCCCCCTTACCTCCTAATCTGTCGCCTCACCTGTATTTACCTTACGCCGGTCAGCCAGACGTCGCATACAGGTTACCTCTTATCTTATCTTATCTTCTCCATAATATCTGGACCGTCCCTCTCTCTCTCTCTCTCCTTCATATTGTTCATTCATAGTTCCTTTCATTAAACTATTCAGTTTTACATATATAAAACAAAGTCAGGGACTAGCTCACGTTCCCGCCTTAGTTTTACTAATACATCTTCTTTAGTATCCAATCATTTTCTTCTAGATTTAAAACACAGCTATTTCAAACGTATTAAAATACAATAATTTGGTATCGAGCTCCAGCTCCTATCCCCGCATTAGTCCCCAGCTTAGTTCATTTGTACAAGATCGTTAGTAACAGACCAATTTTCCCCCGAAATTTAAAGCAGACATACTTCAAAGTTATTAAATAAGATCAAGTCAATTACTGAGCTCCAGCTCTCGTCCTCCACCTTAGTTCATTTGTACAAGATCGTTAGTAACAGATTAATTCCCCTGAAATTTTTTACCCTCTGTATTTTCAGGCACCGTAAATATGATCAAAACAGTTATCGAGCTCCAGCTCTTGTCTGCAGCTTAGTTCATTTGTACAAGATCGTTAGTAACAGACCAATTTTCCCCGAAATTTAAAGTAGACATACTTCAAAGTTATTAAATAAGATCAAAACAGTTATCGACCTCCAGCTCTCGTCCTCCACCTTAGTTCATTTGTACAAGATCGTTAGTAACAGATCAATTTTCCCCGAAATTTAAAGCAGACATACTTCAAAGTTAGTAAATAAGATCAAGTCAGTTACTGAGCTCCAGCTCTCGTCCCCACCTTAGTTCTCTTTCGTATCTTTGTAAATAACCCATCAATTTCCCTGAAATTTTTACCCTCTGTATTTCAGACATAGTAAATATGATGTAAGCAATTATAAAACTCTAGCTCTTGTCCTCTGTCCAAGTTCACTCCTGTAAATTCATTACTATCAGTCCAAATTCCCCAGAGATTTAAACACCCAACTACATTTTCAGACATAGTAATAAAAACCAGTTCAGTTATCAAGTTTCAACTCTTGTCCCCCAGCTTAGTTCATTTTGTACAAGTTCTTTATTTTCCAACTAAATCACCTGAGATTTAAGATCACCTTATTTCTAACGTAGTAAAAATAATCTGGACATTAGCCAAGCTCCATTTCCTCAGCCTTAGATCATCGAACATAAATATATCCGATCAAGTCCCTCTCCAGCCTATCTGTTTATCAGAGTAATTACTTTACCCTTCTCATCCCCAACGTATCAAAACCTTCAATAATCATACTGTATTTGCATATTTTCTCTCTATTCAGCTGTGTTCTTCACATTTTGTCCATGTTTTCTGTGTTCATTCCATGTTCTACAAATGTTCACAGCATGCTCAGTTCAATTCTTTTCACCTGTTTTTTCTCATTTTTCTGTTTTCTACCATTTTCCCCATATGTTCACTATGTTCTTTGTCATGTTTTCATGTACATCATATGTTCTCTGTATAACTTTTATACTCAATATTCATGTTCACAATGTTCTTAGCTTGTTCTTCACATGTTCAGTGTTCATTCTTTGTAATCCTTATGTTCCTTATCATGTCTTCATATTCTCTATAAGTTCATATTCCCTGCATGTTCACTCTATTCATCAACTTTTTTTTACATGTTTTCTGTGTTCACCGTATGTTCACTGTGTTCATTCCCCTACATAACCTCAATTTTTTTATGTTCTTTGTTTCTTTAAACCAATTTGTTTTCTTCCATTCACTAACTAGTTCTTTGCCAAATATTATACAGCAATACAGTTCCCTCAACAATTTTAGTCACCCAGTTTTATTTTCAAAACTATGTCAAAGTAATTCTCGTTGTCAACTTAATAGTTCTACCAACCCCGTTCTTAAACAAATCTACACTCTAATCAGTTCCAAATTTACAAAGACAAACCTTTCTCGTAACTTCTTAACTAAAAATCTTTCGCCAATCAACTAAAACATAGTCTTTTTCCTCATTTCTCAACTAAACTTATTATCCAATCAACCAAAAATTGTCAAAGGAATCTTTCCAACACTGTTCATAACTAAACTTATTCCCTAGTCATCAGAAAATAACCGTGTTCTTCATGTTTCATTATCATTTCATAACTAAAATTATCCATCAATCAACAGAAAAAGTCATATTCATCATTGTTCCTAACTAAAATTATGTTTTCGTCAAGTAAGAAAATATAGTCAAAGATATCTATCATCGTCGTTCTTAACTGACATTTATACTTTGTGGAGCACTAAAAATAGTCAAATGTAACTTTTTCAACACTTTCGTAACTAAAATTATATGTCGCTAAGTAAGAAAAATAGTCAAATGTAACTTTTTCAGCACTTTCGTAAAAATTATATGTCGTTAAGTAAGAAAAATAGTCAAAGGTGCTCTCCGTAACACCAAAGTTACTCTTCGAGATAACAAAAGACACTCTCAAACACTCAAAATTTACTCAAAGACATCAAAGTTGCACTCAAAGACATTCTCAAAGTCATCAAAGTTATTCTAAGAGCTATCAAACTTGTTCTCAAAGTCATCAAAGTTATTCACAGAGATGTCAAAGTTAATCCAAGACATCATCTTTCATCAAAGATATTCTCTCTAAGCCATCAATGTTCTTCTCTAAGACATAAAAGTTATTCTCTATGTCATCAGAAAGTTACTCTCTGATCTAACAAAATACTACTCATGTTCTCAAAGACATTCTCAAAGTCATCAAAGCTATTCTAAGAGCTATCAAACTTGTTCTCAAAGTCATCAAAGTTATTCACAGAGTCATCAAAGTTATTCTGTAACTCACTTTTGTTTATTAAAGTTAATTTCTATGTTATAAAAGTTATTCTCAGAGACATCTAAAGTTAATCTTGCTCATCAAAGTTGTTCTCTAAGACATAAAAGTTATTCTCAGAGACATCTAAAGTTAATCTTGCTCATCAAAGTTGTTCTCTAAGACATAAAAGTTATTCTCAGAGACATCTAAAGTTAATCTTGCTCATCAAAGTTGTTCTCTAAGACATCAATGTTGCTATCTAAGACATCAAAGATGTTCTCTAAATCATAAAAGTTAATCTTTAAGTCACCTTCGTTCATTAGAGAAACTTTCCAATCCATATTCGTTGACCAAAGTTATTCTCAGAGTCATCAAAGTGATCTCTAATTCACCTTCGTTCTCCAAAAGTTGTTCTCTAAGACACCTTCGTTCATCAAAGAAACTCTCCTTCTTCCATCATGTTATTCTTTAAGACATCTTCAGTCATAAAATTTCTCTCCAAAATGTAACTAGTTCAGCTTTTCATACCAAACCTGCACTTCTGTTAAAACATATTTTCTTAGTTGCTTTACCCTAAAACTGTTCTCTGAACTACACTGTTCAAACCTACGTAACCTATCCTCTCCACCCAATGTTACTTAGTTAACGTAACGTTCCTAAACCTAACTTTACTTATCCTAACATAACTTACCTTACCTTACCTATCTTACCTAACTTTACCTATCTTACCTAACTTATCCTGCATAACCTAACTTTACCTATCCTAACATAACTTACCTTACCTTACCTATCCTAACATAACTTACCTTACCTTACCTATCTTACCTAACTTTACCTATCTTAACTAACTTAACCTGCATAACCTAACTTTACCTATCCTAACATAACTTACCTTACCTTACCTATCTTACCTAACTTTACCTATCTTACCTAACTTTACCTATCTTACCTAACTTACCTACATTACCTAACTTAACTTAACCTGCTTAACCTAACTTACCTACATTCCCTAACTTAACCTGCATAACCTAGCCTGCTTAACTCAACTTACCTTACCTTACCTATCTTACCTAACTTACATAATTTAACCTAACTTAAATTACCTTACCTAACTTAACCTGCTTAACCTAACTTTACCTATCCTAACTTAACTTACCTAACTTATCCTGCTTAACCTAACTTACCTACCTTACCTAACTTAACCTGCTTAACCGAACTCACCTACATTTACCTAACTTAACCTGCTTAACCTAACTTTACCTATCCTAACTTAACTTACCTAACTTATCCTGCTTAACCTAACTTACCTACATTTACCTAACTTAACCTGTTTAACCTAACTTTACCTATCCTAACTTAAGTTACCTAATTTACCTAACTTAACTTACCTAACTTATCCTGTTTAACCTAACTTACATACATTACCTAACTTAACCTGCTTAACCTAAATTTACCTATCCTAACTTAACTTAACCTAACTTACCTAACTTAACCTAACTTACATAACTTAACCTAACTTACATAACTTAACCTAACTTACATAACTTAACCTAACTTACATAACTTAACCTAACTTACATAACTTAACCTAACTTACATAACTTAACCTAACTTAACCTAACTTACCTTACCTTACCTAACTTAACCTGCTTAACCTAACTTACCTTACCTAACTTATATAACTTATCTTACCTATCCTAACTTGCTTTACCTAACTTAATCTTACATTCCCAAACTGATGTATCCTAACTTATCTAGTCCAACCAGACATGATCTAACTTACATAAGTATTCCTGCTTGTCTTTTGTGTTTCGTCAATCATTGTCTCATATTCATTTACTCATTTCATTAGTTAATTTCTCAAATGGTCACTTATGCATTTCAAGTGCTATTTGTTAGAGATTGGATATTTAAGCATTTCAAAGAATTTTTGTTATATATGGGCATTTACTCATTTCAAGGGTTAATTTCTCAAATGGACGTTTTTGCATTTCAAGTGTTATTTGTTTAAGATTGGGTGTTTAACCATTTCAAAGGATTTTTGTTATATATGGGAATTTACTCGTTTCAAGGGCTAATTTCTCATATGGTCATTTTTGCAGATCAAGGGTTATTTGTTAAAGTTCATCAAGTTGCTCATAAGTTGTATTTATTATGTTTGTTATCATATGTTCTTATTCCCCAACCCCTTAACCTAACCTCTTGTAATCTTAGTGTATTTAGTAGGTTCTATCATATGTTCTTATTCCCCAACCCTTTAACCTAACCTTTCAGATGTAGTTTATTGTGTTTTTTGACGTATTTGTTGAATATATTATCCTTTTCCTAACCTTTCAGATGTAGTTTTGTTTCTCCTTTTTGTATATTTTTACCCAAACCCACCATCCCACTTAACCTTCTTTCCTTCTTTTACTTTGTTTTATTCCTACTCCTTCTAACCCTCCTTTTCTATCTCTCTCCCTTATTCTCTCTCTTCCTCCCCCTCTCACTCACTCATTTGCTCAAATGCTTTTTTCTTTTCTCAAATTCAAGTCTTAATGCACCCATTCTCTCACCCTTGCTCTCATTCACTTAGTTTTTGTTTTTCTCAATTTCAAGTCTTAGTAGATCTGATTCTTTACTATTGTATTTTATTATTATTAAGATAAAGAATGAACTTATATGTGAAAACAAAGTAAAAGAAGGAAAGAAGGTTAAGTGGGATGGTGGGTTTGGGTAAAAATATACAAAAAGGAGAAACAAAACTACATCTGAAAGGTTAGGAAAAGGATAATATATTCAACAAATACGTCAAAAAACACAATAAACTACATCTGAAAGGTTAGGTTAAAGGGTTGGGGAATAAGAACATATGATAGAACCTACTAAATACACTAAGATTACAAGAGGTTAGGTTAAGGGGTTGGGGAATAAGAACATATGATAACAAACATAATAAATACAACTTATGAGCAACTTGATGAACTTTAACAAATAACCCTTGATCTGCAAAAATGACCATATGAGAAATTAGCCCTTGAAACGAGTAAATTCCCATATATAACAAAAATCCTTTGAAATGGTTAAACACCCAATCTTAAACAAATAACACTTGAAATGCAAAAACGTCCATTTGAGAAATTAACCCTTGAAATGAGTAAATGCCCATATATAACAAAAATTCTTTGAAATGCTTAAATATTCAATCTCTAACAAATAGCACTTGAAATGCATAAGTGACCATTTGAGAAATTAACTAATGAAATGAGTAAATGAATATGAGACAATGATTGACGAAACACAAAAGACAAGCAGGAATACTTATGTAAGTTAGATCATGTCTGGTTGGACTAGATAAGTTAGGATACATCAGTTTGGGAATGTAAGATTAAGTTAGGTAAAGCAAGTTAGGTTAGGATAGGATAGGTAAGATAAGTTATATAAGTTAGGTAAGGTAAGTTAGGTTAAGCAGGTTAAGTTAGGTAAGGTAAGTTAGGTTAAGTTAGGTAAGTTAGGTTAAGTTATGTAAGTTAGGTTAAGCAGGTTAAGTTATGTAAGTTAGGTTAAGTTATGTAAGTTAGGTTAAGTTATGTAAGTTAGGTAAAGTTATGTAAGTTAGGTTAAGTTATGTAAGTTAGGTTAAGTTATGTAAGTTAGGTTAAGTTAGGTAAGTTAGGTTAAGTTAAGGACTAGATAAGTTCTAGTATCACAGGGAACTATCAAGGGTTATTTGTTAAAGTTCATCAAGTTGCTCATAAGTTGTATTTATTTTGTTTGTTATCATATGTTCTTATTCCCCAACTCCTTAAGAGGGAAATATCTCACAGGGAACTATCCCCAGTCTCTGTACCTAAAGCCTATTAATTCCATTGACGTCAATGAGATAATCCTTTCCCTTAAAACCAAGTCTGGTGCCCTTGAGGAGATACCAACTTTAATCTACAAAAAAGCCTCCAGATCTTTAGCCCCTGCTATTGCTTTGCTCTTCAACAAGTCACTTGAACTCCAAACCTTTCCAGATATTCTAAAAAAAAGCAAGAGTAACGCCTGTCCACAAATGTGGTGATCTCACAGATGTTAACAACTACAGACCTATATCAATCCTGCCAAACTTGTCAAAAATTTTTGAAAAACTAATCTATAAGCAGCTTTACTCATATCTAGCCAAACTCAATATACTTAGCCCTTGCCAATATGGCTTCAGGCCCAAAAAAAGCACTAACGATGCACTTATTAGTATGCTTAACTCGATTCATACAGCTCTTGATAAAAATGAGTTCCCTGTTGGGTTATTTGTGGACCTGCGTAAAGCTTTCGATACTGTCAACCACCAAAACCTTCTTCTTAAATTACATCATTATGGTGTCAGAGGACACTCCCTACAATACCTCAAATCCTACCTTACTGACAGGCTCCAATGTGTTTCTGTGAATAATACAATTTCGCCCACCCTACCCATCAACATTGGTGTTCCCCAGGGCAGTATACTTGGTCCTCTCCTCTTTCTCATCTACATTAATGACCTTCCAAATGCCTCCCCACACCTCAAACCAATCCTATTTGCTGACGACACAACCTTCATTTACTCCAGTCCTGATCCCCTTGCTCTAAATGCCACAGTAAATACTGAGCTAAATAAAGTCCATCTTTGGCTAACTGCCAACAAACTCACCCTTAACATTGACAAAACTTTCTATATTCTGTTTGGCAATAAATCCTCTAATCAAATAAATCTCAAAATAAACAATACCCAAATTTGTAACAAATTAGATGGCAAATTCCTTGGCATTCTCATTGACCACAAGCTGAATTTCCAGGGACACATTCTAAACATATCGAAAAAAGTTTCAAAAACTGTGGGCATTCTTTCTAAGATCAGATATTATGTACCACGCCCTGCCCTGGTGACTCTCTATTACTCCCTTATCTATCCATATCTCAACTATGGTATTTGTGCTTAGGGCTCTACTACCCAAAATCACTTACGTCCTCTAATTACTCAACACAAAGCTGCTATTAGGACAATATACAATTCTGGCCCCAGACATCACTCGGTACCCCTATTCAAATCCCTGAATATGTTAGACATTAAGTCACTGCACATTCTCTCATGTGTACTATACATATACAAAACGCTAAATTGTAATGCCAATCCTGATCTCAAAAGCTTCATAGAAGGTTGTAACAGAACCCATGAGCACCACACCAGAAATAAATACAGTTTTGATATTCCTAGAGTACGACTTAATCAAACCAGAAATGCTCTACAAATCAAGGGGCCCAGGATGTGGAATGACCTTCCCAACCATGTTAAAGACAGTACCTCTCTCAACCAGTTTAAGTTAAAAACGAAGCTATACCTAATAAATTCCCTGTAACCTACCTTACCTCTTTATTGTCAACCCATGTATGTTTTTTGTTTTTTTTTGTTTTACAATTCAACGCTGCTTTAATGTAATTTTCTGTAATAATTTGTAATTGTATTTGTGCTGTTTTTTCAACAATGTTCCCCCCTCTTTTACCTCTATTTTTATTTGTACTCAACGCATTTTTTTCTTTTTACCCATTAGTTTTAAGCTTTAGTCAGTAGTGTTTTTTCCTGCCCGAAACGCTTTGCGTAATAGTGGCTTTAGGCATTGTATGTACTAGCTCTTATCTATAAAGCCAACAAACTTTGTAAAATCTCTTTATGTATGTACCTTTGCCTAAATAAAAATTATTATTATTATTATTATTATTATTATTATTATTAAGTTAAGTTAGGATAGGTAAATTTAGGTTAAGCAGGTTAAGTTAGGTAATGTATGTAAGTTAGGTTAAACAGGATAAGTTAGGTAAGTTAAGTTAGGTAAATTAGGTAACTTAAGTTAGGATAGGTAAAGTTAGATTAAACAGGTTAAGTTAGGTAAATGTAGGTAAGTTAGGTTAAGCAGGATAAGTTAGGTAAGTTAAGTTAGGATAGGTAAAGTTAGGTTAAGCAGGTTAAGTTAGGTAAATGTAGGTAAGTTAGGTTAAGCAGGTTAAGTTAGGTAAGGTAGGTAAGTTAGGTTAAGCAGGATAAGTTAGGTAAGTTAAGTTAGGATTGGTAAAGTTAGGTTAAGCAGGTTAAGTTAGGTTAAATTATGTAAGTTAGGTTAAATTATGTAAGTTAGGTAAGATAGGTAAGGTAAGGTAAGTTAAGTTAAGCAGGCTAGGTTATGCAGGTTAAGTTAGGTAATGTAGGTAAGTTAGGTTAAGTTAAGTTAGGTAATGTAGGTAAGTTAGGTAAGATAGGTAAAGTTAGGTAAGATAGGTAAGGTAAGGTAAGTTATGTTAGGATAGGTAAAGTTAGGTTATGCAGGTTAAGTTAGGTAAGATAGGTAAAGTTAGGTAAGTTAGGTTAAGCAGGATAAGTTAGGTTAGGTAAGTTAGGTTAAGTTAGGTAAGGTAAGGTAAGATTGGTAAAGTTAGGTTAGGTTAGGTAAGATAGGTAAGGTAAGGTAAGATATGTAAAGTTAGGTTATGCAGGTTAAGTTAGGTAAGATAGGTAAAGTTAGGTAAGATAGGTAAGGTAAGGTAAGTTATGTTAGGATAGGTAAAGTTAGGTTATGCAGGATAAGTTAGGTAAGATAGGTAAAGTTAGGTAAGATAGGTAAGGTAAGGTAAGTTATGTTAGGATAGGTAAAGTTAGGTTTAGGAACGTTACGTTAACTAAGTAACATTGGGTGGAGAGGATAGGTTATGTAGGTTTGAACAGTGTAGTTCAGAGAACAGTTTTAGGGTAAAGCAACTAAGAAAATATGTTTTAACAGAAGTGCAGGTTTGGTATGAAAAGCTGAACTAGTTACATTTTGGAGAGAAATTTTATGACTGAAGATGTCTTAAAGAATAACATGATGGAAGAAGGAGAGTTTCTTTGATGAACGAAGGTGTCTTAGAAAACAACTTTTGGAGAACGAAGGTGAATTAGAGATCACTTTGATGACTCTGAGAATAACTTTGGTCAACGAATATGGATTGGAAAGTTTCTCTAATGAACGAAGGTGACTTAAAGATTAACTTTTATGATTTAGAGAACATCTTTGATGTCTTAGATAGCAACATTGATGTCTTAGAGAACAACTTTGATGAGCAAGATTAACTTTAGATGTCTCTGAGAATAACTTTTATGTCATAGAGAACAACTTTGATGAGCAAGATTAACTTTAGATGTCTCTGAGAATAACTTTTATGTCTTAGAGAACAACTTTGATGAGCAAGATTAACTTTAGATGTCTCTGAGAATAACTTTTATAACATAGAAATTAACTTTAATGAACAAAAGTGAGTTACAGAATAACTTTGATGACTCTGTGAATAACTTTGATGACTTTGAGAACAAGTTTGATAGCTCTTAGAATAGCTTTGATGACTTTGAGAATGTCTTTGAGAACATGAGTAGTATTTTGTTAGCTCAGAGTATAACTTTTTGATGACATAGAGAATAACTCTTATGTCTTAGAGAAGAACATTGATGGCTTAGAGAGAATATCTTTGATGAAAGATGATGTCTTGGATTAACTTTGACATCTCTGTGAATAACTTTGATGACTTTGAGAACAAGTTTGATAGCTCTTAGAATAACTTTGATGACTTTGAGAATGTCTTTGAGTGCAACTTTGATGTCTTTGAGTAAATTTTGAGTGTTTGAGAGTGTCTTTTGTTATCTCGAAGAGTAACTTTGGTGTTACGGAGAGCACCTTTGACTATTTTTCTTACTTAACGACATATAATTTTTACGAAAGTGCTGAAAAAGTTACATTTGACTATTTTTCTTACTTAGCGACATATAATTTTAGTTACGAAAGTGTTGAAAAAGTTACATTTGACTATTTTTAGTGCTCCACAAAGTATAAATGGCAGTTAAGAACGACGATGATAGATATCTTTGACTATATTTTCTTACTTGACGAAAACATAATTTTAGTTAGGAACAATGATGAATATGACTTTTTCTGTTGATTGATGGATAATTTTAGTTATGAAATGACAATGAAACATGAAGAACACGGTTATTTTCTGATGACTAGGGAATAAGTTTAGTTATGAACAGTGTTGGAAAGATTCCTTTGACAATTTTTGGTTGATTGGATAAAAAGTTTAGTTGAGAAATGAGGAAAGAGACTATGTTTTAGTTGATTGGCGAAAGATTTTTAGTTAAGAAGTTACGAGAAAGGTTTGTCTTTGTAAATTTGGAACTGATTAGAGTGTAGATTTGTTTAAGAACGGGGTTGGTAGAACTATTAAGTTGACAACGAGAATTACTTTGACATAGTTTTGAAAATAAAACTGGGTGACTAAAATTGTTGAGGGAACTGTATTGCTGTATAATATTTGGCAAAGAACTAGTTAGTGAATGGAAGAAAACAAATTGGTGTAAAGAAACAAAGAACATAAAAAAAATGAGGTTATGTAGGGGAATGAACACAGTGAACATACGGTGAACACAGAAAACATGTAAGAAAAAGTTGATGAATAGAGTGAACATGCAGGGAATATGAACTTATAGAGAATATGAAGACATGATAAGGAACATAAGGATTACAAAGAATGAACACTGAACATGTGAAGAACAAGCTAAGAACATTGAGAACATGAATATTGAGTATAAAAGTTATACAGAGAACATATGATGTACATGAAAACATGACAAAGAACATAGTGAACATATGGGGAAAATGGCAGAAAACAGAAAAATGAGAAAAAATAGGTGAAAAGAATTGAACTGAGCATGCTGTGAACATTTGTAGAACATGGAATGAACACAGAAAACATGGACAAAATGTGAAGAACACAGCTGAATATAGGGAAAATATGCAAATACAGTATGATTATTGAAGGTTTGGATACGTTGGGGATGAGAAAGGTAAAGTAATTACTCTGATAAACAGATAGGCTGGAGAGGGACTTGATCGGATATATTTATGTTCGATGATCTAAGGCTGAGGAAATGGAGCTTGGCTAATGTCCAGATTATTTTTACTACGTTAGAAATAAGGTGATCTTAAATCTCAGGTGATTTAGTTGGAAAATAAAGAACTTGTACAAAATGAACTAAGCTGGGGGACAAGAGTTGAAACTTGATAACTGCACTGGTTTTTATTTACTATGTCTGAAAATGTAGTTGGGTGTTTAAATCTCTGGGGAATTTGGACTGATAGTAATGAATTTACAGGAGTGAACTTGGACAGAGGACAAGAGCTAGAGTTTTATAATTGTTTACATCATATTTACTATGTCTGAAATACAGAGGGTAAAAATTTCAGGGAAATTGATGGGTTATTTACAAAGATACGAAAGAGAACTAAGGTGGGGACGAGAGCTGGAGCTCAGTAACTGACTTGATCTTATTTACTAACTTTGAAGTATGTCTGCTTTAAATTTCGGGGAAAATTGGTCTGTTACTAACGATCTTGTACAAATGAACTAAGCTGCGGACAAGAGCTGGAGCTCGATAACTGTTTTGATCATATTTACGGTGCCTGAAAATACAGAGGGTAAAAAATTTCAGGGGAATTGATCTGTTACTAACGATCTTGTACAAATGAACTAAGGTGGAGGAATAGAGCTGGAGCTCAGTAATTGACTTGATCTTATTTAATAACTTTGAAGTATGTCTGCTTTAAATTTCGGGGGAAAATTGGTCTGTTACTAACGATCTTGTACAAATGAACTAAGCTGGGGACTAAGGCGGGGATAGGAGCTGGAGCTCGATACCAAATTATTGTATTTTAATACGTTTGAAATAGCTGTGTTTTAAATCTAGAAGAAAATGATTGGATACTAAAGAAGATGTATTAGTAAAACTAAGGCGGGAACGTGAGCTAGTCCCTGACTTTGTTTTATATATGTAAAACTGAATAGTTTAATGAAAGGAACTATGAATGAACAATATGAAGGAGAGAGAGAGAGAGAGGGACGGTCCAGATATTATGGAGAAGATAAGATAAGATAAGAGGTAACCTGTATGCGACGTCTGGCTGACCGGCGTAAGGTAAATACAGGTGAGGCGACAGATTGCGAGGTAAGGGGGGAGGGAGGGGGGGTGTGAGGTATATGAGTGGGAGATGCAGGGGGAGGGAAAGGTGATTTTCTAAATTTACCTGAAAATCATGGCTCACCCAGACGGATTTTGTAAGTTGAAAACAGGTAAAATATGTCCGTAGAGTTCTCCTGAAAACCCTGGCTCATAAACTCGATTTTGAATTTCTCCCATAAGACCTTAACAAACTTCTAAGTCTCGGAAATTATTTTTCTCATAAGAATTCCATACTTCTAAAATCTCGGAAATTACTCACTCATAAGAAATCCTTAATCCCAAATCTGTGAGTCCCCAAATTCACCTGAAACCCGCGACACGCCACACACGAATTTATAAATTCACCTGAAAACCCTGACACGCCACAGACGAATTTCCCCCCCCCAAAAAAAAAAATTCGTCTGTGGCGTGTCATCCCTACTACTGTTGTGGCGTCGTCTTCTGACTGTGTGTGGCCACCTTTTATTGACTGTACTCACCATACCAGCTAAGTAGTTCACTATGGTGAACACAAATGTAGATACTTATATATAACTTGTGTAGAAATTGTAATAACAGCAATAGGAGTAGGTTGGAAGCCGCCATTTTGGTGAGGGAGGTGCGTCGTCTGCATGACTTTTCATATTGTACGTATGTACAATTGTATGTATTGTATATTAACCTAGTTGATACCTGGTTGATGGGGTTCTGGGAGTTTTTCTACTCCCCAAGCCCGGCCCGAGGCCAGGCTTAACTTGTGAGAGTTTGGTCCACCAGGCTGTTGCTTGGAGCGGCCCGCAGGCCCACATACCCACCACAGCCCGGTTGGTCCGGCACTCCTTGGAGGAATAAATCTAGTTTCCTCTTGAAAATGTCCACGGTTGTTCCGGCAATATTTCTTATGCTTGCCGGGAGGACGTTGAACAACCGCGGACCTCTGATGTTTATACAGTGTTCTCTGATTGTGCCTATGGCACCTCTGCTCTTCACTGGTTCTATTCTACATATTCATCCATATCGTTTACTCCAGTACGTTGTTATTTTACTGTGTAGATTTGGTACTTGGCCCTCCAGTATCTTCCAGGTGTATATTATTTGATATCTCTCTCGTCTTCTTTCTAGTGAGTACATTTGGAGGGCTTTGAGACGATCCCAATAATTTAGGTGCTTTATTGCGTCTATGCGTGCCGTATATGTTCTCTGTATTCCCTCTATTTCAGCAATCTCTCCTGCTCTGAAGGGGGAAGTGAGTACTGAGCAGTACTCAAGACGGGACAACACAAGTGACTTGAAGAGTACAACCATTGTGATGGGATCCCTGGATTTGAAAGTTCTCGTAATCCATCCTATCATTTTTCTGGCTGTCGCAATATTTGCTTGGTTATGCTCCTTAAACGTTAGGTCGTCAGACATTATTATTCCCAAATCCTTTACATGCTGTTTTCCTACTATGGGTACATTTGATTGTGTTTTGTACTCTGTATTATGTTTAAGGTCCTCATTTTTACCGCACCTGAGTACCTGGAATTTATCACTGTTAAACATCATGTTATTTTCTGATGCCCAGTCGAAAACTTTATTAATATCAGCTTGAAGTTTTTCAATGTCCTCAGCCGAGGTAATTTTCATACTGATTTTTGTGTCATCCGCAAAGGATGATACGAAGCTGTGGCTTGTATTTTTGTCTATATCTGATATGAGAATAAGGAAAAGCAGCGGTGCAAGGACTGTACCCTGAGGTACAGAGCTTTTCACTGCACTTGGACTAGATTTTATATGGTTGACAGTTACTCACTGAGTCCTGTTTGACAGAAAACTGAGTATCCAGCGTCCTACTTTACCGGTTATTCCCATTGACTTCATTTTGTGTGCTATCACGCCATGGTCACATTTATCGAAAGCCTTTGCGAAGTCCGTGTATATCACATCAGCATTCTGTTTCTCTTCTAATGCCTCAGTGACTTTGTCGTAGTGCTCAAGTAGCTGTGAGAGGCACGATCTTCCCGCTCGAAATCCATGTTGGCCTGGGTTGTGAAGGTCATTGGTCTCCATGAAATTGGTGACCTGACTCCTAATCACTCTCTCAAATACTTTTAAAAAGAAACTTCGTGAAAGAAACTCTGCCCATTGTTTCTCGCTGGCGCCTGGGATCGAACCCAGGACCACAGGATCACAACTCCAGCGTGCTGTATGCTCGACCGACCGGCTCCCATAATAGTAATAGTAAGTAAGCTTTTCGTTTTATAGATTTCATAATTGATTTTTTACTTTTTTTGTCATCTATTGTTATTAATTATTCTAGTTCATTTTTTACATTCCTAAGTTCCCATTAAGTTTTTACTACTTAAATTATCATTAAGTTTATATTACTATAGAATTTCTATTTTATTTTTTCTTTGAACCCAGGTTGTCTAGCCCAACCACCATTGGTCAATTGTGCTCTTTGCTTTGCCTGTGCAATTTTGATCATTAGTGCAAATAATTACCTTCAGTGTACCTGAAAGTACTTTTAAGCAACCTACCTCATTTTTGGGTATAGATTTATATATATATATATATATATATATATATATATATATATATATATATATATATATATATATATATATAATATATATATATATATATATATATATATATATATAAAAATATATATATATATATATATATATATATATATATATATATATATATATATATATATATTCATAGCTAGTTCTTTCATCACTGTCTTTTTCGCTTTTATGTAAAACAGCCCTCCTATGCAAACTATTATAGATCCAGACCTTAACCTCTTATCTAGTATCTCTGACAATCATCACTTTAATGATCAAAATTGCAGGTATTATACAGCACATGATGCAAATAATGTTTTAGCGTGTAATCACAATGTTTCTGTAATTAACTTGAATGTAAGATCTCTAAGCAAACACTTTGATGATATTAATGCCCTGATTCAAACAGTTGACAACAAATTCTCCTTTATTGTGTTTACTGAAACGTGGTTAAAAGAGGACATTTCTCAACTCTACAATATACCTAACTACTCAGCCATTCACAACTTTCGTCCTATACAAAGAGGTGGTGGTACTTTCCTTTACTACCACCATGCACTGACTTGCTTAAAAGTAATTAAATCTAGAGACCCTTATGAAGAGTATAAATTTGCCTGTTTCAGAATCAAGGGTAAAGATGCTGTCTTGACTGTGGGAGCAGTCTACAGGGTTCCTAACACTGATGTGACTGAATTTAACTCTAACCTTAGAAATCTTATACTAGAGAACAGACTGAACAAAAACCACTTAAATATTTTTGGTGACTTTAACGTTGACCTCTGCGAGCCTGATAACCCTCCTGCTGCTAGTTTCCTCAACTCTATGAATTCCTGCTTCCTCATACCCTTAATCACTAGACCTACTAGAATCACTGACAGTACGGCCACGGCTCTTGATCACATCTGGACCAACATAACCTCTCCACTTCAGGGATAATCATCGACAGCACTACAGACCATTACCCCACATTTCTCCTAACCAACATTAGCAAACCACCTCTAGAGACAAGGGAGATAAGCTTTAGGCTGCAAAATGAAACTGATATAGGCAATTTTATAGCTGCTGCTGCTAATGTCAACTGGGAATCTGAATTAGGTAACATAGGGAATATCAACCTAGCAGTGCAATCTTTTCTCCAAAAAACTCTCAGCCTTTATAACACCCACTGTCCTATGCTAACGAAACAAGTCACAACCAAAAGGCTAAACAATCCTTGGCTTACTAAGGGAATACTTAAATCTATTAATAAAAAACATGACCTTGAAAAGAAGCAGTCTTACCTGGGACACGGTCGGGTCAAGAAGTACCTGCTCCGCGACTAGGGGTGAAGTTGGTATTGGTGTTTAGCTCAGTCTACACAAAGGAGACTGACTAGTATTAATCGCATTCTAGACATCTCCCCCCATGCTGGGTACTGAGATGGAGACTCAGTCATCAGAAGAACTGGCTACTTCCCACGGCAATATTAACATGGACTCAGAAAGCAGCCAGTCAGTCGAGAAGGGTGAGTTTCAAAAAGTTTTAACCAGGCAACAGAAGAAACGGAGAAGACAGGATGTAAGGCGTAGTGTTGACAGTGATAGTACACATAACGGAAACGACAAGAGAATGAAGAACGACGCCGAGACTGATCAAACCAGTGTCGACGAACGGACAGAACGATGTCAGGAAGGTGAGGGTCAGCGGAGGTGGAGGCTTCTCTTCCCTGCCTCATGCACGCTGGCCTATCATCAGAAGCTGCTATGGACAATCAATCTTGGAAGAGAACACCGCAAGTTCGAGCCCCTGCTGAAGGAAGGTGTGAACACACCTTTCTTAACGGTAGGTTCCATGGAGGCAGTTGTATTTCTTACCCAGCAAGGATATGAAGGAATTGTTATGGAAATACCGGAAGGGAACGAGAAGCTGATGAAGGTAATTATCTATAAATACCCTCAGATTCTAGACCCCGAATTCATCCTCGACGACCAACGATTTGTGTGGGCCAAGCGTCACCTTATTAAAGGTGAAGCTTGGAATCAGGTGGTGGCTCTAGTGAGAGGTGAAGTTCCCAAGAGAGTGTTCATTACCGGGGCTGGTTACAGGCATGTTGCAAAGTATGTGGAAGAGCCCATAATATGCCTGAAATCCTGCAGATGGGGGCATAAATCCTGGAGCTGTCAACATGATCCACGATGTCGTTTCTGCAGAAAGTCTCACCTCTCTAATGTGTGTAGAAACAGACTTAATCTGGGTGAGAAAATAGTTCCCAGATGCTGCAACTGTGGAGGTGTTCACAATACCAGCTCGGCTGTGTGTAGCAAGAGGCCGAGTATGGATGTTCCCCGGCCGGTGAATGTTACAGAGCAGGCAAGAACTCTTACCCAGACATCGGGAGCACAGCAAAACAGTCCGCCCCAAACACCGCCAGTGAACCGGACGAATGCGTGGGTAAAGGAGTCACCTTTACTTCGTCAGGCTCAAGCAACAAGCAGTCACGCCACCACTCAGGACTCCGGCAGTGACAGTGTAACGGTGAGTGAAGTGGTTACTGGGGCTCAGAAAGAGGGCCATAATAATATGGTCAAGGAGGTGTGGGCTGAACTAAGAAAAGTTGGGGAGTTTCTCCGAAATCTTGGGCAGAGAATCGAGTCCATCGAGGCGAAATTAAACGTTCAGGAGGTCAAGGAAAATCACAAAACAGTAAAGGAAAGTCAGGATATAGTGGTTGAGGGCAGTAATGAAATATTGAGTGATGAAATGAAGGAAAGTGAAGTGTGTGTGAATGATGGTAGTCGTAGTGAAAGGAAGAACCCTATAATTACACATAAAATGAAGGAATCATTTGGGCCAATAATGGACGTCACAGGACTGAAAAAAACTCATGAGAATCGCAATGTCGCTTTTACTGGTGCACTTGGGAGGAGGTGGGAGATGTTATACAAGTTATGCTATCATTTAGTGAACTTATTAGGGATGACTTAGACAGTGAATTGTTTAATAATGGATCACCCTAGACTGAAAGTGTTGTCATGGAATGTTAATGGTTTAAGAAACAGAGTTACAGATGTTCATTGTTATGTGATGGGAAATGATATTGATGTTGTAGCTCTTCAGGAGACAGGGGATAGGAATGAAGGCTTATTGAAATTAAATGGCTGTAAAGGGTTTCACCTCTTAGCCGCAAATAACATCAGAGGGACGTCGATTTATGTTAAGAACTCCATAACAGCAGAGTTAGTAGAACCGCCATCAAAAACGCAAGGTATAGAGAGTGTCTGTGTTAAATTATCATTAAAAGAAAGGGAATTTATTGTAGTTAATTTGTATGTATCCAGGAACTGCTTCGACGCTAACTATCTACCTGACTACATTTATACTAATCCTTCACTGGTCATTGGGGACCTTAATGCTCGGCACACAAGCCTTGGGACAGTGGGTAGCATTAATGCTAATGGGGTCAAGTGGTTATAGTTTCTACAAGATCATCCAGATACGCTGTCTCTTGGGAAACAATGAACCAACTCACATCAGGGGAGGACGGCTTGACTATGCCTGCATTTTAAACTCTCAGGGGATTATGGGGGGAGGCTCGGGTTGTTCGGGAACTACTTAGTGACCACTTTGCCTTGAACGTTGAATTACCACTGGGGAAAAAACAAGTCCACTTTCAAAGGAAAAGGCTAAATATTAATAAAGATATGAAAAATTATTTTATTCAAAACATGGAAGATTGGTATCAACAATACACACCGCTCTGCGTTGATAGTTTTTACGAGGACATGGTCGAGAACATAGAGAAATTAGTACAGAGGGTAAATAACGGGGGCAGGGGAAGCAAAACGCATGGACCTAAGAAATTTAAATATTCCAAGGATCAGCAAGTTAAGGGGTGGGAGAGAATGCTACGGAGTGCACATAAAGAATGGTTAAAAAATGGAATGAGGGATGAAGAGAAAAATACAATGTTAGAAGTGGCCAGTAAATGCAGTCAGGTGAGGAAGGAGGCGCGGGACAGATACTGGCAAGACTTTGCTCAGTCCATTGGTAATACTAAGAACCTTAAAGACATAGAGAGCAGTAAATAAAATCAGGGGTTGTAAGCCCAAATTCATTGCTCACTCAGATCCAGGGAAGGTTGCTAATGAGTTAGTAGATAAATGGGCAAGTGCTGCTGGTATGCAGTCCTTACCTGCAGACACGAGAGTTACCATTGAGTCATTGGAAAATATTAGAAATGGAGTAACTTTATGTGCCTTAAATACAAGATCTGTAACATGCACTGAGATAACTCACGATGAGCTACTGGATGCTATAAAAAGTGGCAGCTCTACTGCTCCGGGGAAAGATGGAGTAACGTATGACATTCTTAATTATTTAGCCGGTATGAAACCTAGTCATTTACTTGATTTGTTTAATATGAGTTATAGAGAGGGAAAGTTACCAAGAAAATGGAAAGAGGCTGTCATCATTCCTATCCCTAAGTCAAACGGAGGCTACAGACTTGTCTCCTTAATATCCTGCTTTTGCAAAATTATGGAAAGGATTTTGTTAAATAGGCTACTCTACCTTGTAGGTGATAACATGTCCAGTAATCTCTTTGGTTTTATCAAAGGCAAAAGTACTGCGGATTGTCTCTTAAAGTGTTTGTCTAATGTGGATGACAATTGTAGAGTTTTTGTTGATCTACAAGGAGCATTTGATAAAGCCAATGGGGAAGTAATCTTATATGAATTAGCCAATCTGGGAATAACAGGGAGATTGCTACACTGGATAAGGGATTATCTACAAGGCAGAAAAAAGTCAGGTGTATTACCAGGGATACATGTCTGAGGAACGGATGTTTCAGTTAGGTACCCCACAAAGGGGGAGTTTTAAGTCCCACCTTATTCAATGTATTAATGAACAGATTAGCATCAGAGATGTATCCTCCAGGGGTCACGACGATCATATATGCTGATGACATTCTTATACAAGGCACTTCTGGGAACAAAATTCAAACTGCTCTTAACATACTTGGTACAACCTGTCACAAGTTAGGCTTAGTTATGAATGCAGATAAAACCAAATATGAGTATAGGAAACGAAGAAATATAACACTTACTCTAAACGGTGTGGAACTGAGCTGTGTTCAGAAGTACAAGTATTTGGGCATGTATTTTGGATACACATGTGAGAGTAAAAATGCTTAAATAAATCATATCAGCACCTTATGTAAAGCCCGTCGGTATCCTCTAAAAGCACTGGCTTTTTCAGGTAAAGGTGTTGGGGTACCTATCTTGCGGATGTTATACATAAGCACTGTTCGGTCCCTGATCGAATACGCAGCACCCGTTTTGTCTTACACAGGCCAAGGCAGAATTAAAAAAATAGAGCTGATACAGAACGAGGCTATGAGGATTATTCTTGGATGTCAAAGAAATGCAATGATTGAAATAATGAGAATGGAATTAAATTTACAGTGTGTATGATAGAGTCCGTGACATTAACACTAGAGTATCTATTCGTTTCATGCGGAGAAAAGGAGGGGATAAGCTGTTTGAGAGCGTTCAGACCTGCTTGAGTGACGTACACACTTCAAGGAAACTGAAGGAGACACGCTACACGAGGGGATTAGCTCATGACCTCAGGGAATACGATGAACTTGACTGCTGTAAACCCTCTCAACAGTGTAATAGGTCTGCTCCCTTGAAAGTACAGAAAATAGACGTCGAAATTGTACCCCTCAAGGTAAAAAAGATTCAACATGAACCGGGACAATTACGGTGTTTGTATGGAAGCATGATATCTCGGTTACCAAGAGGCAACAGTTTACATGTATATTGCGATGGGTCGGTGGTGGAGGATGGCAGGGCAGGGTGTGGTGTCCTAATAAGAGAATATACGGAGTTTGGGACTGTGGACAGGATAATTGAACTCCAGCTTAGTAATTATATATCATCCACACAAGCTGAACTGCAGGCCATTCTGGCGTGTTTGGAGGAAGTACGTCGAATTAATATATATATATATATATATCCCACCAAACATTTTCGCGTTTTAAAAACATCCTAAAAACGACATTTCATTGTTTTTGGCACGTTTTAAATTACGTTTAAAATACGTATTTTGAGTATTTGTAAAGAAGACCTTAAAACGTAAGGTCAAAACGTTTTAATAAAACGTATTTTACTTGTCATGATATAACGTTTTGGAACAAAGGTTGAATTTATTAGGTATAATAATCTTTATTGCATTTAGAAAGAGAGAGACAGAGAGGAGAGAGGAGAGAGACAGAGAGAGAGAGAGAGAGAGAGAGAAGAAACAAAAAGAGAAGGAGAGAGAAAAAAGAGAGCTAAGAAGAGACAAAAATAATTAAAAAAAGAGAAAGAGAGAGAAGATGAGAGAAAGAAAGGAGCAGAAAAAGTGAGAAGAAGAGAGAGAAGAGAGGGAATGTTACGGACCTGAGCCCAGCGTCCTAGCAACGAGCAGTGACGCCAACGCCATCTGCCAGTCAGCTCCCGAAACCCCCTCCAAATGGACGACGCCATCTAGTGAGGACGAGATATACCGGCCACAGGGGCTGGTTTCCCGTCTTGATCAGCTTGTAACATAGCCGCTGCTGACCTCTGCTGAGGTGACGCTTAGACAGCAACGCCATCTATGGAGTGGATAGGTGGGCGTTTGTATCTAAGCCTGTGAGTACGGTGCCCTAGAGTGTTATCAGTACTAATGACGTGTCTGATTACAGAGTCGACCTGGGACTGCTGAATCAGACGGTGGATCAGTCTACCCGAGGCAGCCAGAGTCCCTCCAAGTAATTGCTGTAGAAGCTGTGAGTCACCCCCCCCCCCCCCCTCTGGATGAACACTGTTGTGTTAGCCTGCCTGTGACGTAGCAGAACCAGGGATTGTCGTACCCGGGGCTGACTGGTGGAGAAGACTAGCCACTTGGGTGTAGCAAGAGGAGAGTGATCAGCAGAATCACACGAGGCTCCTGCCTAGGGCTCGCAACCCTAGTATCGGTTGTGGAGGGGCCTACGCAGCAGAGCTGATTGGAACCTGCCAGCTACAGGCTGGATTTGTGGTTGAAGGCCTCCACGACGGTGCACCCAGTGGGACTGTGATTTGGCTGGCCTGTGGCCAGGGTAGACTCGTCTAGAGAATCTAAGGATTCATCATGAGGCCACGAGAAGAGGACAAGGGCTACTCATCGTGAGCACCGTGGAGCATCCCGTGTCTTCGGAGGAAGACAAGTGATTGTACATTATAGTGTTTATACCCCCCCCCCCCCCGTGTGACTGTTTATATATTTATGGTGGTGGAATAATTATATATTTAATTTAGTGCAGTTTTATCCCTTCCCCTTTAATTTACTTGTGTTATGGAACACACCCCTTGAAAGCCACTACTAACTTGGGGCCGGATACCCAAACTCTAATAACATCAGAGAAGAACCCCAGTTGCGACCCAATAGGGCCGTAACATAATTGGCATCCCCAGCGGGATCCAACCCCTTGTCAAGTATGTTTGACAGGGGTGGTGAAGTGGCGCAATCCCTGTAAATAATTCCCCCTGTTTGTGACTATTAGGACGTTATACGTCCTGTGCGGTGCTCGGAGTGATTCAGTGCAATATTGTAGAGTGCGGTGCTCGCTGAGATTAAGTGCAATATTGCGTAGTGCGGTGCCCGGTGTAATTACGTGCAATATTGGCAAGTGCGGTGTTAGGTGCAATAAAGTGCAATATTGACGTAGAACAGTGCACGGTGCGTTAAGTGCTAACGTGAAAGCAGTGTGTTAAGTGCTAGTGTTCCATCTAAGCGACAATTTATTTATTTATTTATTTATTTATTTATGCATATACAAGAATGTACATAAGGAATGTGAGGATACAAATATGGTAATTACAGTCTTGTAAAGCCACTAGCACGCGCAGCGTTTCGGGCAGGTGATGGCGGAAAAAGCGACTATCGACGATCTGGACGATGTTCAGGCCTTTCTGAACAGGGAGGACTGTCTTGCCAGATTAAAATATCTGGGAAAACAGGAACGTGTACTAGTGATTGCCTACCTGGAGATCAAGATACGTGCCAGTGATTCCCGTGTGGAGATCTTGTCCAAGGTTCACAAGCATTTGAAGGCCGAAGAGAAACAAGAAAGCGAGGCACAAATTACGAAAGAAAGTGAGGAAGTAGCTTCCGCTGAAAAGGAAGATAAGGGCAGTGACATTGACAGTGATGCAGGTGAGCTGAATATAAGCTTGCTAACCGTCAAAATGCGTGCCTTAGAGATAAACCGTGAGATAGAATGGAAGAAATTAGAAATAGACCGAAAATTAAAAGATAAAGAATTAGAGATGAGGCGTTTAGAATTAGAAGAAAGGAAAGAAGAGCGAGAAAGAGAAAGAGAAGAAAAGGAAAAAGAGTTCGCATTTGTGTTCCTCACATGTGCCCCAAAGAATGAGGTGATTTGGTAAAATGCTATGCCCAAGATTACTATCCGAGTGCCGGCGGTGGGGTGGTTCAAATAGCTTCGGCTATCACCTCATTGTGTCCGGTCGTGATGGTCAAGTGGATTAAGGCGTCTTGTACATACCAGTTGCGTTGCTCCTGGGAGTATGGGTTCGAGTTACTTCTGGGGTGTGAGTTTTCAGTTGCATATTGTCCTGGGGACCATTCAGGCTTGTTCGCATTTGTGTTCCTCACGTGTGCCCCAAAGAATGAGGTGATTTGGTAAAATGCTATGCCCAAGATTACTATCCGAGTGCCGGCGGTGGCGAACAGAAGTGACTCGAACACATACTGCCAGGAGCAACGCAACTGGTATCTACAAGACGCCTTAATTTGCTAAACCATCACGACCGGACATAATGAAGTGATAGCCGAAGCTATTTGAACCACTTCCCTGCCGGCACTCGGATGGTAATCTTGGGCATAGCATTTTATCAAATCACTTCATTCTTTGGTTCACATGTGAGGAACACAAATGTGAACAAGCCTGAATGGTCCCCAGGACTATATATCTCTTTGATATCCCCAGAGTCAAGCCTAATCTGTGTAAACACTATGCAAATAAAGAGACCCAGTCTATGGAACTCACTTCCTAATCAATTGAAAAGCTGTCCTAATTTCATCTTCATAGTTTTTTTCCTTGTTGCTTAAAATTGCACTGTATCTAGCGCTCCCCAATCTCCCACTCTTTATGTACCCAATCCGAACAACTTTACCATTGTGATCATTGCTGTCTTCTTTTATGTGCTATCAATTTGCTGTATGGTGCCTATTAATCTTTGTTTAAATTTCCGATCAAGCTGTTAATGAAATCAATCAGAGCTTTGATATACCAATGTGCTTTAATATATTTACTAATCTCTCTTATCTCATTTTTTTCTTGCAATGTATCTGTTATCATTTTATTAATTTTGCTAGAATTTACCTACTTAAAATTATCTGTTAGATTAACCCTTACCTCACGCAAATCATACATATATGCTTTCAGTGACAAAACCGAAACCGTGCATGTCATATATATATGTAATTTCATGTCTAGCGCTATAATTTAAAAGCCCCGCCTGGGATAGGGGCAGCTATAGTGCAGCCAAGAACGATAGTGGACCAGCCAGTTGATAGTGGAGTGGGCTCCTGAGCTACCGTGCAGTGAGGACGTGTCGCCTGCTGCTCCGGTGGTTTGAGTCGGTTCTCACTACGTGTAGAGAGCCATGGGGAAGGCTCAGCGCAAGAGGGAATGGAAGCAGCTTTCGGACGAGGAAGGACGGGGGACCGATGTGCAGCAGGCCCCAAAGAAAACTGCTATCGAGGCTTTACCACTTGCTTCTACCAGCAAGTCAGCGGACGTAATGGACCTAGAGAGGACAGCGTCAGTCACACACCAGCCAGTGTCAGTCAATGCTTCTCTGTCCGCAACGCTGCCGCGGGACGGCAGTATGAGTCAGGAGAGGACACCACCGGTTTCACGCCAGCCAATGTCGGCCATTGTTCCTCTCTCCACAGCCCAGCCGCAGGACAGCAGTATGGGACAGGGGAGGACACCACCAGTCTCACACCAGACATCGCCAGCCTCTGCACTTCTTCCGAAATTCAAGATCATGCAGACCGACCACTTTCCTACAGCATATGGAGTAGTAACGGCGATGGAAAAAGAACAACCAGAGCTCAAACTTTCCATTACAGTCAACCTGATGGGAGAAATAATACTGACACCTCAAGACCAACAGACTGCACATTACTTAGAGAAGGTAAGAGTCCTGCAGGGGAAACCTGTGTGCTTGGTAAAGCTGGACCCTTCAGAACGACGCACACGAGTCGTGCTTTTGGGATACCCAATCGACTTTCCCCTGGATCCAGTGCTAGAACACAAGCAAGTCCTGAGTGCGGAACGTTGCCACACAAAAGTAGACAAGGCAGCGACGCGTCAGGTTCTGGTGACCGTCATGGGACATGTGCCGGAAACTTTCGGTCTTGGAAATTGGGGGACATACCGACAGAGGCCATACGTCCCGGAACCCCTACGCTGCTTGAGGTGTCAGAAATACGGCCACCATCAGTCACGCTGCACAGGACAGGAGAGGTGCGGAGTGTGCAGCCTGAGACATCCCACCAAAGACTGTATTGCCAAGCACAAGGCAAACCAGACCACAACAGCCAAATGTCCAAATTGTGGAGGCAAACATCATGCCTGGAGCACAACCTGCTCTGCACGGAAACAAAAAGTGCAGTCAGCTCAGGCCAGGGTCAACACACTGACCAGCGGTACATCCACCAACACCACCGTCTGGAACACTCGTGCACAGCCACAACAGCCACTCGCTCTCACAGAGCAAAATTTCCCGAATCTGTCAATTCCGAATCAGACATTACACGAAAGTGTTGCAGAAGTCCAGCAAGTGCAAATGAGCAGAAAACACTTACTTTCGGAATCTACTCACCAGCTATACAGTTTTACCGAGGTCCAGCTGCAAACCATCGTGAAGATCATGGCAGAGACCATTATCAATTGCCTACAGATGACGCAGAACGCCTCACAACAACAGACTCAAGACATCACTTGTGTGATAATGGACAAGATCGTGCAGCAGACCACAGTTACACGAGAAATAGACAGTCTCCGACAGGATGGAGCACAAGAGGACAAACAACGCAACTTGGACATACTGACTACCGACAACAGTCGGCTAGTCAAGACACCGGAACATCGACATTCACAAATGCAACTGCAAGACGCAGTGACCACCCACGATCAACAGAATCTTCCAACACAGGAGACAGACAACAACAGCCAATGCAGTCTGATCTGCAGCAACGCCAACAAAGACGTATTGAACAGCAGAGATGCGCAGGTTCCGCCAACACAAGAAATGGCCGCGAGCAATCAATGCAGTCCGACTTGCAGCAATACCAACAACAAAGTGATGGACCACAGTTCTGCACAGATTCCAACAATGCGGGGGTTGACCACGGACAATCAATGCAGTCCGACCTGCAGCACTTCCAACAACATAGCGATGGACCACAGTTATGCACAGATTCCAACAACGTCGGGGATGACCACGAACTATCAATGCAGTCCGATTTGCAGCGACACGACTTGCGAGGCGGAGAATATAGAGGTCGATTCCGAGGAGGAGTTCTAGTAGAACAAGCAACACCAACCGAACCCGTCGTCTGGCCATTACGAATTCTGCAGTGGAACATACAAGGTCTTGGAAATAAAAAACACACACTTCAGGAGGCTGCAATCAGCACGAAAGCAGATATAATCGTTTTGGAAGAAACTCTTTTCCCAGCCACGAAATCCTTCAGATTAGCTGGATATCAGCACTATGTTCTCCCGTATGAGCAGGGGAGACTAAGAGGATTAATGACCCTAGTCAGAAACACCATACCCAGCAAGAAAATAGACTCGGTTTCATGTGGGGATGGAGTAGAGGTATTAGCAGTTACAGTGAATATGGCTAATTTTGAGCTCCTCATATACAACGTCTACAAGCCCCCTAGACGTAAACTAGAAGCAGAGGCAGTGCTTGCCTTGGCCACGCAGGAAAATTTAATTCTTGCTGGAGATTTTAATGCTCATCATCCAGAGTTAGGTGCAACTGGGCCAGCCAATGCAGATGGGCGCCATTTAGCTGCTGCTCTGCGAGAAGTACCTGAAATTACACTTCTCAACACTGGGGAACCCACTCACATTCTAGGAGGTTCCCTTGATCTTACATTCATCTCCACAGCACTCCAGCAACAGGCGAAGTGGGAAGTAGACCCAGTGATCACTAGTGACCACTATGCTACTGTCACGACACTCAACCTGGCACGACCTCCTACACCTCCTGCGCGGCCTCGGTGGAATTTAGGAAAGGCCAATTGGAATGTATACCAGGAAGAACTTGAAAAATGGTATGCAACGTACACGCCACCTGGGGATTTGAACATACACGAGACCAATCTGCAGGAAGCCGTTGCAGCTGCTGCGAACAAAGCTATTCCAATCATTATCACAGGTAACACGAAACGAAAGAACTATTGGTTCTATAGTAATGACGTTAAAGAACAGAACCACAGAGTCAATATCTTCAGAAAACATCTAAAGAGAAACCCCACACCAGAAGGAAGAACTCTGCTACGAGCGGTGATATCTGAAGCAAGGCGAGTTTCTCGAGAAGTAAAGGAGGCAAGATGGTTTGAGTGGTGTCAAACTCTAAATGAACATAGTAGTCTTGGCAAGATATGGGGTCAGATTAAAACTATATCAGGTCGACCAGCCCGGCCACAGGCATGTATTCAACCATTGCAGGAGGCTGAGAGACTTGCTCTCCAATTTGCAGAAAGAACAGCTTCATATCAGCTTCCTGCAATGGTCCGAAGGCAGCAAGACCACTTAAAACAAGAGAGGATGACAGTCATTCATGAGGGCTTAGCTATAAATGACGAATGTGACTGTCCCTTCACCGAACAGGAACTAAGCAGAGCCAAAAAGGGTGGTAAGGACACTGCACCAGGTGCTGATAACATTACATACTCAATGATCGCACATGCAGGTCCTGCTGGAGACCGAGGGATGTTGGACGTCATCAATGCGTCTTGGCAGCAAGGCAAACTACCGCCCTCTTGGAAGAAAGCAGACATCATACCGATTCCTAAGCCGAATGAACCTGGCAATTACAGACCCATTTCCTTAACATCATGCGTTAGTAAAACTGCAGAACGGATGGTCTTAAATAGGCTACTGTGGAAGACTGGAGACCTTCATAAACACATATTTGGCTTCACTAGAGGTGTAGGTACTGCCAACTGCATAGCAACATTACTAGGAACAGTTAACTCGGGTCCAGCTATAGTGGTCTTCCTTGATCTGGAAAAAGCATTTGAACTTGCAAGCCCGCCAGCAATACTACACACCTTAGTTAAAAAAGGTGTGAGGGGGAAAATGCTAGCATGGATTCAAGATTACCTAAGTCACAGGTATGCCAGAGTAAAGTTGCAAGGACAAGTGTCGGACTACCACTTGCACGAGAATGGGACTCCACAAGGAGGAGTCCTCAGTCCTAGTCTTTTTAACATCCTTATGGAAAACCTTGTTACCATGTCCTTTACAGAAGGGGTTACATTGCTAAGCTATGCTGATGATCTAGCATTAGTCGTTACGGGTCCTTCACTTCTCAATAAAGCTCAAGGTGCTTTAGATCAAGTGACATCTGAATGCAGTGTTTTAGGGCTAAAAATATCTGCACAGAAGTCTAAGGCGATGAGACTAGGTGGCAAGGCTCCAGACAGGCACCTACGCATTCAGGACATTAACCTTCAGTGGGTTCCGCAATATCGATATCTCGGAGTGTGGATTGATTTTAAGATGACATTCAATAAGCAAATTCAATATCTAAAGGAGAAAGCAAAGTCACGAATAAATATAATGAGAGCAATCACAGGGCCCCGTCCAGGAGCGGGACACAGAGTGTTGAGAATGTTTTACATACACGCCGTTCGTTCCCTGGTTGATTATGCAGCACCTGCCTTACTCACTCTTTCTCCTGGTCAGTGGGCAAACGTTGAGGTTCTTCAAAATGATGCATTGCGAGTCATAACAGGTGCTCCCAGATGGACTAAAATCCTGAACCTAAGACTAGAGACAAAGCTAACGTCGATTGAATTAAGGGTAAAGGGGATTGCTGCGTGCATGCTGACCAAGATATTGACTAGACCTAGAATCAGTTCACTTAAAGATTTGATCACTGGGGCACTAACTCTGGACAGAAGAGCCTCCAATAGCAACAGGTGGACCCATTGTGCGATAAACGCCATCGATACGTTTGATATGGCAAACACAGTCACTGAGAGGGGTGTCGACGACATACATGCAGACTTTGTTATACAAGCCCCTTGGGAATCTCTGCCAGCAGACTTTCAGATTATGGCTCTTGACGGAAAGAAGAACCAGACACATCCTCATCTGCTACGTCACATTGCACAGATGCATATAGAAGCAAACATGGCATCCGACAGCTTCACTTACTTCACGGATGGGTCAGTAGACCAGCAGGGACAGGAAACCGGAGCTGCAGTTAAAGCAGGAAACTCTGTATATAGTTGGAGGCTCTCAAATGGGTGTTCGACTTTACAGACTGAGATGCTAGCCATTCAAAAGGCTTTGGAACATGCTCTTGCTGAACACCGCCAACATGTTATCGTCCATACAGATTCGAGAACCGCCATTGAAACCTTGCAACAGGAACACATATGTGATAACATCCATCTGATCACCAATGTCTTATCATTCATGCACACACTCCACCGACAAGGCCAACGGGTGCTTATCAACTGGGTGCCAAGTCATGTGGGACTATTAGGTAATGACATTGCAGACGAAGCTGCGAAACTTGCTACTAAGAGGAGGAATGTAGACATTTACATACCACCGAGTCTCTCCCAGATGAAGAAAGTGATTCGAAACAGAGCAATGCGAAGGCTGTACAGTGACCACAACACAGCAGTTGCAACATCAGGATCTGCGGGTTGGTACAAGAATTCCACCAACTACGAACCACTTAGTTTGATGAAAGGGGGCAGTAGAACAACAGAAGTGCACTTACATCGCATCAGGCTTGGATACCCATGTGCATGGGAAATAGGCTTACGGGTTCCGGAAGGTGAGAGGAAATGTCAACACTGTGGAGAAATGCCCGACAGACCACTGGAACATTATCTAACACAGTGCACAGTTACAAACCCATTAAGATTTCACCTTCGATTCGACAGAGCAGAGGAAGTTGTTAAACACATATGGCAAAATCTTACTGAAGCGACCATACGGGTCATACATACTCATCCTCCGCCCAGGTAAACCAGAAACGAGCATCACTTAGTGGGCCAGCCAGAGGCTTAGGGCCCGCGCAGGATTATCCCTGCTAAAAAGAAAAAAAAAAAAAAAAAAAAAAAAACGATAGTTGCCAGATGCCACCTAGAAAAAATCCAGGGGCCGGATTCAGGAAGGTACTTACGAAGGTTTTTCCTCTTAGCTAAGAGCGTTTTCCGTCTTAGCGCCTTCGTGGCGGCTACGTCCGTATTCAATTAACTACCCTAAGTGGAAAAATCTTCGTAAGTTCATTCCGGGATTTAAGTGTGGTTTCGACCACTCGTAGCTTTACGTAAACTGGATATAAGTCATTTTTTCTCTACTACATAACACTGGGATCGATTTATGATATTGGAACATGACCAAAATATTATAGCTGGTGAATCTAGTGGAGAGGAGTCCTTCGTGTTAGTTATATATGCATTCTCTGCTTGAAACTTGAAGTAAATATGTGTTTGATGATAGTAGAATTAGTTTTATAATTGCAAGATATTATACCAGTAGTTATTAAGTAAATAAACACTGGTGAACATGAAATATGAGAGAAGGTGATGAGCCCTGCCTGATGGGATCATTTACTATCACCAAATGCCCCTGTTCACCTAGTAGTAAGGGTGTACCTTAGCAATACATACCCATTTCTAATTTATTTAGTTTGGCTTTATTTTGAAATTAAATCTGGGTGAGACATAAAATAAAAATATGCTGCACAAATGATGTTAGGTAAGGAAAAGGGTAAAAATGTCAAAAACTTTATTTATTGAATACTTAAAGCTATAATTATGACTATATAGACTACTAAAAAAGAGAGAGGGAAGTAGGGGTCCAAGACCTCTTCCTGTTATACAATTTGGGTGTGGAACAAGTAATTATCAAAAGAAGGCACCATGCCGGGAAGGCTATGTAGCAGTAAGGCAGTGAGGTGAGGCAGCTACTTATTTGAGAAATGCTTATTTTATTTACCTTACAAGCTGAGGCAACTTATTTTATTTGAGGAATACTCAGCTGATTCCTCTACATTTAGCATGGAACAAATTTGTGTCAAAGACCTCTTCCTGTTACTCAATTTGGCTGTGTGTAACCAAACTAGAAGTGCTCTACAAATCAAGGGACCCAGAATGTGGAATGACCTCCCGAATCATGTCAAAGGCTGTACCTCTCTCAACCAGTTTAAGAGTTAAACCAAGTACTGCCTAATTAACTCCATGTAACCTAACTTACCTCCTAAATGTCAACCCATGTCTTGCTATTTTTTTAAACAACGCTGTTCACCAACATGTGCAATTGCTGATTTATGCTTTGTTAACCCCCTTTTTGTATTTTTTATTCCTTCTTTCAACACAATTTATACCTAATCCCGATTACTATTAAGTTTTAGTCTGTGTTTTTTTCCCCTACACCTTACCCGAAATGCTATGAGTATTAGTGGCTTTAGGTATTGTATGTACTAGCTCTGCCTATAAATCCAACATTATGTTTGTAAATCAACTGTATGTACTTTTCCTGAATAAAATGTATTTATTATTTATTTTTTAATCAGTAAGTATTAAAAGAAGGCACCAAGCTGGAAAGGCTATGTAGCACCATTGTGTGTAACAATAAACCAAATTTTTTTTTAACAAATAATGCACCTGTATGGGAAAACAAATCCTGTCAGCTGTAAAAATATTGATGCAGTTATTTAAATGAAAAATATAATGCAAGAAATATTACTGGTTTATTTTTATCCTATCTTTTTGTACTGTACAGTATATCCAAGGAAGTGAAAAATTGAGACATAATGCACAATTTAATGAATGATTAGCATGGATTAGCAGTTCAAAAGAAATATGACTTGTATTACATATCAACATGAGATCTTAATGATCCATGATCAACATGATTTAATAAGGATAATACAGTACTGTATTTGTAATAATACAAACTATAATTTAAAATCTTTATTACTGATTTCTTTTATTAAGAAGATTAGGTATACACAGCAATGTGCTGCTACCCTATTCTATATGGAATATTACACAGTGTAGATAAAAACTAGCTATAAGTTTATCTAATACTCCCATCTCACAGGATGGTTAGACATACTGTACATGGAATTAATTTAGAAAATACCAGCCTCAATACAAAAAACAAATCAACTCTGACTAAACAACTCTAAGCAATTTTCACAAGAGGTAAGCACTGAATCATGGAAACATTATATTATAATTACTCTTACCAGTTTCTACAAAACTCCTCTCAAACAATGTATTTTTAAACATGTTTAGGTATACACAGCAATGTGCTGCTTCCCTATTCTGTATAAAGGACCACACAGTGTAGATCAAAAACCAGCTACAAGCTCACCCAACATCCTCACCTCACAGGATGGCCAGTCATACATGGAATTAGGAGAGAACAAAATACTTAATGCTGATCTATTAGCCTCCACTGGCAAAATCTGGGTGCAGCACAAGAATATCTTCCAATATTCCTGAGTGTATGAAGTAATTACAGAGCTCAAAATACCTCATACCATTTGGTATGAAGTCACTGATAACAGGACAATCACAGATATAGTGTTGGAGAGTATGTTCTCTCAAGTAGGACTGAAAACAGATTTTTTTTTCCACCAAGAGGGCTATAAACCCATGGAACCGCCTACCCTCTGAAGCTGTAAATGCCAAATTCCAGCTAAAAAATATCATTAAGACAATTGGCGGGCCCTTTAACAAGCCGCCGGCTTTCTGTCCTCTTCGAGGTCACTAGATAGTTAGTGGCTCTTGGGTAAATTCAGTAAATATATACAATAATTGTCAGCGCATCTTCCGAGCAACAAGGACAGCTACACAGTATCTCTTAGAATTACGTAGGTAAACAACAAATGTAACATATTTGTTTACTACAATGTCGGTGCTGGCTGTAGAAGTTGAAAAAACATTGTTTTACTTCGAAATATACTAATTTTATAAGAAAATTCGACGTAAATAGGAGGCAGTAGAGCTGCGATAAGCCAGCGCTAAATCTAAATCAAATCTCTCTGATTGGCCAAACGAAACACAGTAGTGACCTCTATCGGCACGCAGGTGAACCAACAATTTTCTTCCTAAGTATACCTTATTGAATCGCACCTAAGCATCTTCTTAGGGTGCACTTAGGAACCTTCGTAGCAAACCCACTTGCGAAGAAATACACAGAGCTTCCTGAATCTAGGTCCAGGCCAACATTCTTGGGTGTGAGAGCATCAGTATTGAGCGAGCCACCAAGGCTGATACACACAGCACGAGCTCACAGCACAGCTGTTCAGCTTATGACCACAGCCTCGCCTACAAATGCCATAATATATATGTTCATGTTATTATTTAGCAATGATAGTATTACAGAAGACCCCTGACTGTGAAAAAACTGACCAGGATTCTCATAATAGCAGAATTGTGGTGATATTTAGCACTTTGCTCCATGGAGGGAAGAGTAATGCTGTGGGAGGGAGGGTTGTGAGTAGTAGGGATGACACGCCACAGACGAATTTTTTTTTGGGGGGGGGGAAATTCGTCTGTGGCGTGTCAGGGTTTTCAGGTGAATTTATAAATTCGTGTGTGGCGTGTCGCGGGTTTCAGGTGAATTTGGGGACTCACAGATTTGGGATTAAGGATTTCTTATGAGTGAGTAATTTCCGAGATTTTAGAAGTATGGAATTCTTATGAGAAAAATAATTTCCGAGACTTAGAAGTTTGTTAAGGTCTTATGGGAGAAATTCAAAATCGAGTTTATGAGCCAGGGTTTTCAGGAGAACTCTACGGACATATTTTACCTGTTTTCAACTTACAAAATCCGTCTGTGTGAGCCATGGTTTTCAGGTAAATTTAGAAAATCACCTTTCCCTCCCCCTGCATCTCCCACTCATATACCTCACACCCCCCTCCCCTCCCCCCTTACCTCGCAATCTGTCGCCTCACCTGTATTTACCTTACGCCGGTCAGCCAGGACGTCGCATACAGGTTACCTCTTATCTTATCTTATCTTCTCCATAATATCTGGACCTTTTTGTATATTTTTGTATATTTTGTATATACCTTTTTGTATATTTTTACCCAAACCCACCATCCCACTTAACCTTCTTTCCTTCTTTTACTTTGTTTTATTCCTACTCCTTCTAACCCTCCTTTTCTATCTCTCTCCCTTATTCTCTCTCTTCCTCCCCCTCTCACTCACTCATTTGCTCAAATGCTTTTTTCTTTTCTCAAATTCAAGTCTTAATGCACCCATTCTCTCACCCTTGCTCTCATTCACTTAGTTTTTGTTTTTCTCAATTTCAAGTCTTAGTAGATCTGATTCTTTACTATTGTATTTTATTATTACTAAGATAAAGAATGAACTTATATGTGAAAACAAAGTAAAAGAAGGAAAGAAGGTTAAGTGGGATGGTGGGTTTGGGTAAAAATATACAAAAAGGAGAAACAAAACTACGTCTGAAAGGTTAGGAAAAGGATAATATATTCAACAAATACGTCAAAAAACACAATAAACTACATCTGAAAGGTTAGGTTAAAGGGTTGGGGAATAAGAACATATGATAGAACCTACTAAATACACTAAGATTACAAGAGGTTAGGTTAAGGGGTTGGGGAATAAGAACATATGATAACAAACATAATAAATACAACTTATGAGCAACTTGATGAACTTTAACAAATAACCCTTGATCTGCAAAAATGACCATTTGAGAAATTAGCCCTTGTAACGAGTAAATTCCCATATATAACAAAAATCCTTTGAAATGGTTAAACACCCAATCTTAAACAAATAACACTTGAAATGGAAAAACGTCCATATGAGAAATTAACCCTTGAAATGAGTAAATGCCCATATATAACAAAAATTCTTTGAAATGCTTAAATATCCAATCTCTAACAAATAGCACTTGAAATGCATAAGTGACCATTTGAGAAATTAACTAATGAAATGAGTAAATGAATATGAGACAATGATTGACGAAACACAAAAGACAAGCAGAAATACTTATGTAAGTTAGATCATGTCTGGTTGGACTAGATAAGTTAGGATACATCAGTTTGGGAATGTAAGATTAAGTTAGGTAAAGCAAGTTAGGTTAGGATAGGATAGGTAAGATAAGTTATATAAGTTAGGTAAGGTAAGTTAGGTTAAGATAGGTAAGGTAAGGTAAGTTAGGTAAGTTAGGTTAAGTTATGTAAGTTAGGTTAAGCAGGTTAAGTTATGTAAGTTAGGTTAAGCAGGTTAAGTTATGTAAGTTAGGTTAAGTTATGTAAGTTAGGTTAAGTTATGTAAGTTAGGTTAAGTTATGTAAGTTAGGTTAAGTTATGTAAGTTAGGTTAAGTTATGTAAGTTAGGTTAAGTTAGGTAAGTTAAGTTAGGATAGGTAAATTTAGGTTAAGCAGGTTAAGTTAGGTAATGTATGTAAGTTAGGTTAAACAGGATAAGTTAGGTAAGTTAAGTTAGGTAAATTAGGTAACTTAAGTTAGGATAGGTAGAGTTAGGTTAAACAGGTTAAGATAGGTAAATGTAGGTAAGTTAGGTTAAGCAGGATAAGTTAGGTAAGTTAAGTTAGGATAGGTAAAGTTAGGTTAAGCAGGTTAAGTTAGGTAAATGTAGGTAAGTTAGGTTAAGCAGGTTAAGTTAGGTAAGGTAGGTAAGTTAGGTTAAGCAGGATAAGTTAGGTAAGTTAAGTTAGGATTGGTAAGTTAGGTTAAGCAGGTTAAGTTAGGTAAGGTAAGGTAAGTTAGGTTAAATTATGTAAGTAAGGTAAGATAGGTAAGGTAAGGTAAGTTAAGTTAAGCAGGCTAGGTTATGCAGGTTAAGTTAGGTAATGTAGGTAAGTTAGGTTAAGCAGGTTAAGTTAAGTTACGTAATGTAGGTAAGTTAGGTAAGATAGGTAAAGTTAGGTAAGATAGGTAAGGTAAGGTAAGTTATGTTAGGATAGGTAAAGTTAGGTTATGCAGGTTAAGTTAGGTAAGATAGGTAAAGTTAGGTAAGATAGGTAAGTTAGGTTAAGCAGGATAAGTTAGGTTAGGTTAGGTAAGTTAGGTTAAGTTAGGTAAGGTAAGGTAAGATAGGTAAAGTTAGGTTAGGTAAGATAGGTAAGGTAAGGTAAGATAGGTAAAGTTAGGTTATGCAGGTTAAGTTAGGTAAGATAGGTAAAGTTAGGTAAGATAGGTAAGGTAAGGTAAGTTATGTTAGGATAGGTAAAGTTAGGTTATGCAGGATAGTTAGGTAAGATAGGTAAAGTTAGGTAAGATAGGTAAGGTAAGGTAAGTTATGTTAGGATAGGTAAAGTTAGATTTAGGAACGTTACGTTAACTAAGTAACATTGGGTGGAGAGGATAGGTTACGTAGGTTTGAACAGTGTAGTTCAGAGAACAGTTTTAGGGTAAAGCAACTAAGAAAATATGTTTTAACAGAAGTGCAGGTTTGGTATGAAAAGCTGAACTAGTTACATTTTGGAGAGAAATTTTATGACTGAAGATGTCTTAAAGAATAACATGATGGAAGAAGGAGAGTTTCTTTGATGAACGAAGGTGTCTTAGAGAACAACTTTTGGAGAACGAAGGTGAATTAGAGATCACTTTGATGACTCTGAGAATAACTTTGGTCAACGAATATGGATTGGAAAGTTTCTCTAATGAACGAAGGTGACTTAAAGATTAACTTTTATGATTTAGAGAACATCTTTGATGTCTTAGATAGCAACATTGATGTCTTAGAGAACAACTTTGATGAGCAAGATTAACTTTAGATGTCTCTGAGAATAACTTTTATGTCATAGAGAACAACTTTGATGAGCAAGATTAACTTTAGATGTCTCTGAGAATAACTTTTATGTCTTAGAGAACAACTTTAATGAGCAAGATAAACTTTAGATGTCTCTGAGAATAACTTTTATAACATAGAAATTAACTTTAATGAACAAAAGTGAGTTACAGAATAACTTTGATGACTCTGTGAATAACTTTGATGACTTTGAGAAAAAGTTTGATAGCTCTTAGAATAGCTTTGATGACTTTGAGAATGTCTTTGAGAACATGAGTAGTATTTTGTTAGCTCAGAGAATAACTTTTTGATGACATAGAGAATAACTTTTATGTCTTAGAGAAGAACATTGATGGCTTAGAGAGAATATCTTTGATGAAAGATGATGTCTTGGATTAACTTTGACATCTCTGTGAATAACTTTGATGACTTTGAGAACAAGTTTGATAGCTCTTAGAATAACTTTGATGACTTTGAGAATGTCTTTGAGTGCAACTTTGATGTCTTTGAGTAAATTTTGAGTGTTTGAGAGTGTCTTTTGTTATCTCGAAGAGTAACTTTGGTGTTACGGAGAGCACCTTTGACTATTTTTCTTACTTAACGACATATAATTTTTACGAAAGTGCTGAAAAAGTTACATTTGACTATTTTTCTTACTTAGCGACATATAATTTTAGTTACGAAAGTGTTGAAAAAGTTACATTTGACTATTTTTAGTGCTCCACAAAGTATAAATGGCAGTTAAGAACGACGATGATAGATATCTTTGACTATATTTTCTTACTTGACGAAAACATAATTTTAGTTAGGAACAATGATGAATATGACTTTTTCTGTTGATTGATGGATAATTTTAGTTATGAAATGACAATGAAACATGAAGAACACGGTTATTTTCTGATGACTAGGGAATAAGTTTAGTTATGAACAGTGTTGGAAAGATTCCTTTGACAATTTTTGGTTGATTGGATAATAAGTTTAGTTGAGAAATGAGGAAAGAGACTATGTTTTAGTTGATTGGCGAAAGATTTTTAGTTAAGAAGTTACGAGAAAGGTTTGTCTTTGTAAATTTGGAACTGATTAGAGTGTAGATTTGTTTAAGAACGGGGTTGGTAGAACTATTAAGTTGACAACGAGAATTACTTTGACATAGTTTTGAAAATAAATCTGGGTGACTAAAATTGTTGAGGGAACTGTATTGCTGTATAATATTTGGCAAAGAACTAGTTAGTGAATGGAAGAAAACAAATTGATTTAAAGAAACAAAGAACATAAAAAAATTGAGGTTATGTAGGGGAATGAACACAGTGAACATACGGTGAACACAGAAAACATGTAAGAAAAAGTTGATGAATAGAGTGAACATGCAGGGAATATGAACTTATAGAGAATATGAAGACATGATAAGGAACATAAGGATTACAAAGAATGAACACTGAACATGTGAAGAACAAGCTAAGAACATTGAGAACATGAATATTGAGTATAAAAGTTATACAGAGAACATATGATGTACATGAAAACATGACAAAGAACATAGTGAACATATGGGGAAAATGGTAGAAAACAGAAAATGAGAAAAAATAGGTGAAAAGAATTGAACTGAGCATGCTGTGAACATTTGTAGAACATGGAATGAACACAGAAAACATGGACAAAATGTGAAGAACACAGCTGAATATAGAGAAAATATGCAAATACAGTATGATTATTGAAGGTTTGGATACGTTGGCGATGAGAAGGGTAAAGTAATTACTCTGATAAACAGATAGGCTGGAGAGGGACTTGATCGGATATATTTATGTTCGATGATCTAAGGCTGAGGAAATGGAGCTTGGCTAATGTCCAGATTATTTTTACTACGTTAGAAATAAGGTGATCTTAAATCTCAGGTGATTTAGTTGGAAAATAAAGAACTTGTACAAAATGAACTAAGCTGGGGGACAAGAGTTGAAACTTAATAACTGAACTGGTTTTTATTTACTATGTCTGAAAATGTAGTTGGGTGTTTAAATCTCTGGGGAATTTGGACTGATAGTAATGAATTTACAGGAGTGAACTTGGACAGAGGACAAGAGCTAGAGTTTTATAATTGTTTACATCATATTTACTATGTCTGAAATACAGAGGGTAAAAATTTCAGGGAAATTGATGGGTTATTTACAAAGATACGAAAGAGAACTAAGGTGGGGACGAGAGCTGGAGCTCAGTAACTGACTTGATCTTATTTACTAACTTTGAAGTATGTCTGCTTTAAATTTCGGGAAAAATTGATCTGTTACTAACGATCTTGTACAAATGAACTAAGGTGGAGGACGAGAGCTGGAGCTCGATAACTGTTTTGATCTTATTTAATAACTTTGAAGTATGTCTGCTTTAAATTTCGGGGAAAATTGGTCTGTTACTAACGATCTTGTACAAATAAACTAAGCTGGGGACAAGAGCTGGAGTTCGATAACTGTTTTGATCATATTTACGGTGCCTGAAAATACAGAGGGTAAAAAATTTCAGGGGAATTGATCTGTTACTAACGATCTTGTACAAATGAACTAAGGTGGAGGAATAGAGCTGGAGCTCAGTAATTCACTTGATCTTATTTAATAACTTTGAAGTATGTCTGCTTTAAATTTCGGGGGAAAATTGGTCTGTTACTAACGATCTTGTACAAATGAACTAAGCTGGGGACTAAGGCAGGGATAGGAGCTGGAGCTCGATACCAAATTATTGTATTTTAATGCGTTTGAAATAGCTGTGTTTTAAATCTAGAAGAAAATGATTGGATACTAAAGAAGATGTATTAGTAAAACTAAGGCAGGAACGTGAGCTAGTCCCTGACTTTGTTTTATATATGTAAAACTGAATAGTTTAATGAAAGGAACTATGAATGAACAATATGAAGGAGAGAGAGAGAGAGAGAGGGACGGTCCAGATATTATGGAGAAGATAAGATAAGAGGTAACCTGTATGCGACGTCTGGCTGACCGGCGTAAGGTAAATACAGGTGAGGCGACAGATTGCGAGGTAAGGGGGGAGGGAGGGGGGTGTGAGGTATATGAGTGGGAGATGCAGGGGGAGGGAAAGGTGATTTTCTAAATTTACCTGAAAACCATGGCTCACCCAGACGGATTTTGTAAGTTGAAAACAGGTAAAATATGTCTGAGAGTTCTCCTGAAAACCCTGGCTCATAAACTCGATTTTGAATTTCTCCCATAAGACCTTAACAAACTTCTAAGTCTCGGAAATTATTTTTCTCATAAGAATTCCATACTTCTAAAATCTCGGAAATTACTCACTCATAAGAAATCCTTAATCCCAAATCTGTGAGTCCCCAAATTCACCTGAAACCCGCGACACGCCACACACGAATTTATAAATTCACCTGAAAACCCTGACACGCCACAGACGAATTTTCCCCCCCCCCCAAAAAAAAAAAATTCGTCTGTGGCGTGTCATCCCTACTACTGTTGTGGCGTCGTCTTCTGACTGTGTGTGGCCACCTTTTATTGACTGTACTCACCATACCAGCTAAGTAGTTCACTATGGTGAACACAAATGTAGATACTTATATATAACTTGTGTAGAAATTGTAATAACAGCAATAGGAGTAGGTTGGAAGCCGCCATTTTGGTGAGGGAGGTGCGTCGTCTGCATGACTTTTCATATTGTACGTATGTACAATTGTATGTATTGTATATTAACCTAGTTGATACCTGGTTGATGGGGTTCTGGGAGTTTTTCTACTCCCCAAGCCCGGCTCGAGGCCAGGCTTAACTTGTGAGAGTTTGGTCCACCAGGCTGTTGCTTGGAGCGGCCCGCAGGCCCACATACCCACCACAGCCCGGTTGGTCCGGCACTCCTTGGAGGAATAAATCTAGTTACCTCTTGAAAATGTCCACGGTTGTTCCGGCAATATTTCTTATGCTTGCCGGGAGGACGTTGAACAACCGCGGACCTCTGATGTTTATACAGTGTTCTCTGATTGTGCCTATGGCACCTCTGCTCTTCACTGGTTCTATTCTGCATATTCATCCATATCGTTTACTCCAGTACGTTGTTATTTTACTGTGTAGATTTGGTACTTGGCCCTCCAGTATCTTCCAGGTGTATATTATTTGATATCTCTCTCGTCTTCTTTCTAGTGAGTACATTTGGAGGGCTCTGAGACGATCCCAATAATTTATGTGCTTTATTGCGTCTATGCGTGCCGTATATGTTCTCTGTATTCCCTCTATTTCAGCAATCTCTCCTGCTCTGAAGGGGAAGTGAGTACTGAGCAGTACTCAAGACGAGACAACACAAGTGACTTGAAGAGTACAACCATTGTGATGGGATCCCTGGATTTGAAAGTTCTCGTAATCCATCCTATCATTTTTCTGGCTGTCGCAATATTTGCTTGGTTATGCTCCTTAAACGTTAGGTCGTCAGACATTATTATTCCCAAATCCTTTACATGCTGTTTTCCTACTATGGGTACATTTGATTGTGTTTTGTACTCTGTATTACGTTTAAGGTCCTCATTTTTACCGCACCTGAGTACCTGGAATTTATCACTGTTAAACATCATGTTATTTTCTGATGCCCAGTCGAAAACTTTATTAATATCAGCTTGAAGTTTTTCAATGTCCTCAGCCGAGGTAATTTTCATACTGATTTTTGTGTCATCCGCAAAGGATGATACGAAGCTGTGACTTGTATTTTTGTCTATATCTGATATGAGAATAAGGAAAAGCAGCGGTGCAAGGACTGTACCCTGAGGTACAGAGCTTTTCACTGCACTTGGACTAGATTTTATATGGTTGACAGTTACTCGCTGAGTCCTGTTTGACAGAAAACTGAGTATCCAGCGTCCTACTTTACCGGTTATTCCCATTGACTTCATTTTGTGTGCTATCACGCCATGGTCACATTTATCGAAAGCCTTTGCGAAGTCCGTGTATATCACATCAGCATTCTGTTTCTCTTCTAATGCCTCAGTGACTTTGTCGTAGTGCTCAAGTAGCTGTGAGAGGCACGATCTTCCCGCTCGAAATCCATGTTGGCCTGGGTTGTGAAGGTCATTGGTCTCCATGAAATTGGTGACCTGACTCCTAATCACTCTCTCAAATACTTTTAAATGCTCTCTTATACTCTCTCAAATGTTAGTGCAACTGGTCTAGAATTTTTTGCCAATGCTTTGCTCCCTCCCTTGTGTAGAGGGGCTATGTCTGCTACTTTAAGTGCATCTGGTATCTCCCCCCGTGTCCAAGCTCTTCCTCCACACTATACTGAGTGCCTGTGCTACCGGCACTTTGCATTTCTTTATAAATATTGAATTCCATGAGTCTGGACCTGGGGCCGAGTGCATGGGCATGTTTTCAATTTCTTTTTCAAAATTTAGTGCGCTCGTGTTTATATCAATTATATTTACAGGGGTTTGAATATCCCGCATAAAGAAATTGTCTGGATCTTCCACCTTCATGTTGTTTATTGGAGTGCTAAACATGTCCTCATACTGCTTTTTTAGGATTTCACTAATTTCTTTGTCATCCTCCGTGTATGAACCTTCACTTGTACGAATAGGTCCAATACTGGCAGTGGTTTTAGCTTTTGATTTCGCATATGAGAAGAAATATTTTGGATTTTTCTTTATTTCCTGAATTGCTTTCTGTTCTAACTGCCTTTCTTCAGTTTCATATGAGTGTTTCAATTTCCGCTCGATTTCTTCAATCTCCCTATTTTTTGAATAGGGAGATTGTTTTGAATTGAAACTTCAATTTTTCCCTATTATTGTACGTATGTATATTGTACGTACGTATCTTATCATATTGTATCACTGCACGAATATATCATATGTCTGACCAGGTTCAGGCGAATTCTCATTTAACTATCATTGTGTACTTTAGCTCTGCCTTTCCTCTCTAAAGGTTTTAACTTTACTTTTAACTCCCATGTTCCATAGCACACTGACTTTGCCTGTGTCCTCTAGCATAAACTTCATTATCCAGTGTTCCTGAGTGTATCTCTATTTAAACTACCTCATTTTGTTTTAGTGTAATTTTAGTATTTAACTATAGTGTACTTATAATATATCTTGAGGTTATCTTGAGATGATTTCGGGGCTTTTTTAGTGTCCCCGCGGCCCGGTCCTCGACCAGGCCTCCACCCCCAGGAAGCACCCCGTGACAGCCGAATAACACCCAGGTACCTATTTTACTGCTAGGTAACAGGGGCATAGGGTGAAAGAAACTCTGCCCATTGTTTCTCGCTGGCGCCTGGGATCGAACCCAGGACCACAGGATCACAACTCCAGCGTGCTGTCTGCTCGACCGACCGGCTCCCATAATAGTAATAGTAAGTAAGCTTTTCATTTTATAGATTTCATAATTGATTTTTGACTTTTTTTGTCATCTATTGTTATTAATTATTCTAGTTCATTTTTTACATTCCTAAGTTCCCATTAAGTTTTTACTACTTAAATTATCATTAAGTTTATATTACTATAGAATTTTTATTTTATTTTTTCTTTGAACCCAGGTTGTCTAGCCCAACCACCATTGGTCAATTGTGCTCTTTGCTTTGCCTGTGCAATTTTGATCATTAGTGCAAATAATTACCTTCAGTGTACCTGAAAGTACTTTTAAGCAACCTACCTCATTTTTGGGTATAGATTTATATATATATATATATATATATATATATATATATATATATATATATATATATATATATATATATATATATATATATATATATATATATATATATATATATATATATATATATATATATATATATAAATATATATATATATATATATATATATATAAATATATATATTAGTATATTTTGGTAGCAGTCTTTCCTGTAGACATATATTATTAAATATGACCGAAAAAGTAAGATTAATAATTCTAACACGAATTTTCTCAATCTTTCGTACATTACGCTTCACTGTTGGAGGTAAATCAAAAATCAATTCTCCAAAATTCATTTTTATTTCTAGTCTGACGCGACACGGGCGCGTTTCGTAAAACTTATTACATTTTTAAAGACTTTAGTTCACAAATACCCAACTGATTAGAACTTACGTATCTCCGATTTTATATCTACATTTGAGTGAGGTGGGAGGGGTGATGTGGCATTAACACAAGACAGAACAAGAGGGGATATTAATAGGGTATTAAAAGTATCAACACAAGACAGAACACAAACAATGGGTATTGAATAGAAGTGTTTGTAGAAAGCCTATTGGTCCATATTTCTTGATGCTTCTATATTGGAGCGGAGTCTTGAGGTGGGTAGAATAAAGTTGTGCAATAATTGGCTGTTGATTGCTGGTATTGACTTCTTGATGTGTAGTGACTCGCAAACGTCAAGCCGCCTGCTATCGCTGTATCTATCGATGATTTCTGTGTTGTTTACTAGGATTTCTCTGGCGATGGTTTGGTTGTGGGAAGAGATTATATGTTCCTTAATGGAGCCCTGTTGCTTATGCATCGTTAAACGCCTAGAAAGAGATGTTGTTGTCTTGCCTATATACTGGGTTTTTTGGAGCTTACAGTCCCCAAGTGGGCATTTGAAGGCATAGACGACGTTAGTCTCTTTTAAAGCGTTCTGTTTTGTGTCTGGAGAGTTTCTCATGAGAAGGCTGGCCGTTTTTCTGGTTTTATAGTAAATCGTCAGTTGTATCCTCTGATTTTTGTCTGTAGGGATAACGTTTCTATTAACAATATCTTTCAGGACCCTTTCCTCCGTTTTATGAGCTGTGGAAAAGAAGTTCCTGTAAAATAGTCTAATAGGGGGTATAGGTGTTGTGTTAGTTGTCTCTTCAGAGGTTGCATGCCTTTTCACTTTCCTTCTTATGATGTCTTCGATGAAACCATTGGAGAAGCCGTTATTGACTAGGACCTGCCTTACCCTACAGAGTTCTTCGTCGACTTGCTTCCATTCTGAGCTGTGGCTGAGAGCACGGTCGACATATGCGTTAACAACACTCCTCTTGTACCTGTCAGGGCAGTCGCTGTTGGCATTTAGGCACATTCCTATGTTTGTTTCCTTAGTGTAGACTGCAGTGTGGAAACCTCCGCCCTTTTCCATGACTGTTACATCTAGAAAGGGCAGCTTCCCATCCTTTTCCATCTCGTAAGTGAAACGCAGCACGGAACTCTGCTCAAATGCCTCCTTCAGCTCCTGCAGATGTCTGACATCAGGTACCTGTGTAAAAATGTCGTCAACATACCTGCAGTATATGGCCGGTTTCAAGTTCATGTCGACTAAGACTTTTTGCTCGATGGTACCCATGTAGAAGTTTGCAAACAGGACACCTAGGGGAGAACCCATGGCGACCCCATCTACTTGCTTATACATGTGCCCATCCGGGCTCAAGAAGGGTGCCTCTTTAGTACAAGCTTGGAGTAGTTTCCTCAGAATATTTTCTGGCATGTCAAGAGGAGTACAGGCTGGATCACGATACACTCTGTCGGCTATCATTCCGATTGTCTCGTCCACAGGTACGTTGGTAAACAGCGATTCTACGTCCAACGAGGCTCTTATCCCTGTGGCCCGTGTGCCCCGCAGTAAGTCAACAAATTCCTTTGGAGACTTCAGGCTGAAGGCGCAAGGAACATAAGGAGTCAGCAGGCCGTTGAGTCGCTTCGCCAGTCTGTACGTGGGTGTGGGTATCTGGCTAATGATTGGCCGAAGTGGGTTTCCAGGCTTGTGCGTATAAACCTGGATATGCGTATGGAAATGTCAAGACGCACAAGCCTGGAAACCCACTTCGGCCAATCATTAGCCAGATACCCACACCCACGTACAGACTGGCGAAGCGACTCAACAGCCTGCTGACTCCTTATGTTCCTTGCGCCTTCAGCCTGAAGTCTCCAAAGGAATTTGTTGACTTACTTCGGGGCACACGGGCCACAGGGATAAGAGCCTTGTTGGACGTAGAATCGCTGTTTACCAACGTACCTGTGGACGAGACAATCGGAATGATAGCCGACAGAGTGTATCGTGATCCAGCCTGTACTCCTCTTGACATGCCAGAAAATATTCTGAGGAAACTACTCCAAGCTTGTACTAAAGAGGCACCCTTCTTGAGCCCGGATGGGCACATGTATAAGCAAGTAGATGGGGTCGCCATGGGTTCTCCCCTAGGTGTCCTGTTTGCAAACTTCTACATGGGTACCATCGAGCAAAAAGTCTTAGTCGACATGAACTTGAAACCGGCCATATACTGCAGGTATGTTGACGACATTTTTACACAGGTACCTGATGTCAGACATCTGCAGGAGCTGAAGGAGGCATTTGAGCAGAGTTCCGTGCTGCGTTTCACTTACGAGATGGAAAAGGATGGGAAGCTGCCCTTTCTAGATGTAACAGTCATGGAAAAGGGCGGAGGTTTCCACACTGCAGTCTACACTAAGGAAACAAACATAGGAATGTGCCTAAATGCCAACAGCGACTGCCCTGACAGGTACAAGAGGAGTGTTGTTAACGCATATGTCGACCGTGCTCTCAGCCACAGCTCAGAATGGAAGCAAGTCGACGAAGAACTCTGTAGGGTAAGGCAGGTCCTAGTCAATAACGGCTTCTCCAATGGTTTCATCGAAGACATCATAAGAAGGAAAGTGAAAAGCCATGCAACCTCTGAAGAGACAACTAACACAACACCTATACCCCCTATTAGACTATTTTACAGGAACTTCTTTTCCACAGCTCATAAAACGGAGGAAAGGGTCCTGAAAGATATTGTTAATAGAAACGTTATCCCTACAGACAAAAATCAGAGGATACAACTGACGATTTACTATAAAACCAGAAAAACGGCCAGCCTTCTCATGAGAAACTCTCCAGACACAAAACAGAACGCTTTAAAAGAGACTAACGTCGTCTATGCCTTCAAATGCCCACTTGGGGACTGTAAGCTCCAAAAAACCCAGTATATAGGCAAGACAACAACATCTCTTTCTAGGCGTTTAACGATGCATAAGCAACAGGGCTCCATTAAGGAACATATAATCTCTTCCCACAACCAAACCATCGCCAGAGAAATCCTAGTAAACAACACAGAAATCATCGATAGATACAGCGATAGCAGGCGGCTTGACGTTTGCGAGTCACTACACATCAAGAAGTCAACACCAGCAATCAACAGCCAATTATTGCACAACTTTATTCTACCCACCTTAAGACTCCGCTCCAATATAGAAGCATCAAGAAATATGGACCAATAGGCTTTCTACAAACACTTCTATTCAATACCCATTGTTTGTGTTCTGTCTTGTGTTGATACTTTTAATACCCTATTAATATCCCCTCTTGTTCTGTCTTGTGTTAATGCCACATCACCCCTCCCACCTCACTCAAATGTAGATATAAAATCGGAGATACGTAAGTTCTAATCAGTTGTGTATTTGTGAACTAAAGTCTTTGAAAATGTAATAAGTTTTACGAAACGCGCCCGTGTCGCGTCAGACTAGAAATAAAAATGAATTTTGGAGAATTGATTTTTGATTTACCTCCAACAGTGAAGCGTAATGTACGAAAGATTGAGAAAATTCGTGTTAGAATTATTAAATATATATATATATATATATATATATATATATATATATATATATATATATATATATATATATATATATATATATATATATATATATATATATTCATAGCTAGTTCTTTCATCACTGTCTTTTTCGCTTTTATGTAAAACAGCCCTCCTATGCAAACTATTATAGATCCAGACCTTAACCTCTTATCTAGTATCTCTGACAATCATCACTTTAATGATCAAAATTGCAGGTATTATACAGCACATGATGCAAATAATGTTTTAGCGTGTAATCACAATGTTTCTGTAATTAACTTGAATGTAAGATCTCTAAGCAAACACTTTGATGATATTAATGCCCTGATTCAAACAGTTGACAACAAATTTTCCTTTATTGTGTTTACTGAAACGTGGTTAAAAGAGGACATTTCTCAACTCTACAACATACCTAACTACTCAGCCATTCACAACTTTCGTCCTATACAAAGAGGTGGTGGTACTTTCCTTTACTACCACCATGCACTGACTTGCTTAAAAGTAATTAAATCTAGAGACCCTTATGAAGAGTATAAATTTGCCTGTTTCAGAATCAAGGGTAAAGATGCTGTCTTGACTGTGGGAGCAGTCTACAGGGTTCCTAACACTGATGTGACTGAATTTAACTCTAACCTTAGAAATCTTATACTAGAGAACAGACTGAACAAAAACCACTTAAATATTTTTGGTGACTTTAACGTTGACCTCTGCGAGCCTGATAACCCTCCTGCTGCTAGTTTCCTCAACTCTATGAATTCCTGCTTCCTCATACCCTTAATCACTAGACCTACTAGAATCACTGACAGTACGGCCACGGCTCTTGATCACATCTGGACCAACATAACCTCTCCACTTCAGGGATAATCATCGACAGCACTACAGACCATTACCCCACATTTCTCCTAGCCAACATTAGCAAACCACCTCTAGAGACAAGTGAGATAAGCTTTAGGCTGCAAAATGAAACTGATATAGGCAATTTTATAGCTGCTGCTGCTAATGTCAACTGGGAATCTGAATTAGGTAACATAGGGAATATCAACCTAGCAGTGCAATCTTTTCTTCAAAAAACTCTCAGCCTTTATAACACCCACTGTCCTATGCTAACGAAACAAGTCACAACCAAAAGGCTAAACAATCCTTGGCTTACAAAGGGAATACTTAAATCTATTAATAAAAACCATGACCTTGAGAAGAAGCAGTCTTACCTGGGACACGGTCGGGTCAAGAAGTACCTGCTCCGCGACTAGGGGTGAAGTTGGTATTGGTGTTTAGCTCAGTCTACACAAAGGAGACTGACTAGTATTAATCGCATTCTAGACATCTCCCCCCATGCTGGGTACTGAGATGGAGACTCAGTCATCAGAAGAACTGGCTACTTCCCACGGCAATATTAACATGGACTCAGAAAGCAGCCAGTCAGTCGAGAAGGGTGAGTTTCAAAAAGTTTTAACCAGGCAACAGAAGAAACGGAGAAGACAGGATGTAAGGCGTAGTGTTGACAGTGATAGTACACATAACGGAAACGACAAGAGAATGAAGAACGACGCCGAGACTGATCAAACCAGTGTCGACGAACGGACAGAACGATGTCAGGAAGGTGAGGGTCAGCGGAGGTGGAGGCTTCTCTTCCCTGCCTCATGCACGCTGGCCTATCATCAGAAGCTGCTGTGGACAATCAATCTTGGAAGAGAACACCGCAAGTTCGAGCCCCTGCTGAAGGAAGGTGTGAACACACCTTTCTTAACGGTAGGTTCCATGGAGGCAGTTGTATTTCTTACCCAGCAAGGATATGAAGGAATTGTTATGGAAATACCGGAGGGGAACGAGAAGCTGATGAAGGTAATTATCTATAAATACCCTCAGATTCTAGACCCCGAATTCATCCTCGACGACCAACGATTTGTGTGGGCCAAGCGTCACCTTATTAAAGGTGAAGCTTGGAATCAGGTGGTGGCTCTAGTGAGAGGTGAAGTTCCCAAGAGAGTGTTCATTACCGGGGCTGGTTACAGGCATGTTGCAAAGTATGTGGAAGAGCCTATAATATGCCTGAAATCCTGCAGATGGGGGCATAAATCCTGGAGCTGTCAACATGATCCACGATGTCGTTTCTGCAGAAAGTCTCACCTCTCTAATGTGTGTAGAAACAGACTTAATCTGGGTGAGAAAATAGTTCCCAGATGCTGCAACTGTGGAGGTGTTCACAATACCAGCTCGGCTGTGTGTAGCAAGAGGCCGAGTATGGATGTTCCCCGGCCGGTGAATGTTACAGAGCAGGCAAGAACTCTTACCCAGACATCGGGAGCACAGCAAAACAGTCCGCCCCAAACAGCGCCAGTGAACCGGACGAATGCGTGGGTAAAGGAGTCACCTTTACTTCGTCAGGCTCAAGCAACAAGCAGTCACGCCACCACTCAGGACTCCGGCAGTGACAGTGTAACGGTGAGTGAAGTGGTTACTGGGGCTCAGAAAGAGGGCCATAATAATATGGTCAAGGAGGTGTGGGCTGAACTAAGAAAAGTTGGGGAGTTTCTCCGAAATCTTGGGCAGAGAATCGAGTCCATCGAGGCGAAATTAAACGTTCAGGAGGTCAAGGAAAATCACAAAACAGTAAAGGAAAGTCAGGATATAGTGGTTGAGGGCAATAATGAAATATTGAGTGATGAAATGAAGGAAAGTGAAGTGTGTGTGAATGATGGTAGTCGTAGTGAAAGGAAGAACCCTATAATTACACATAAAATGAAGGAATCATTTGGGCCAATAATGGACGTCACAGGACTGAAAAAATCTCATGAGAATCGCAATGTCGCTTTTACTGGTGCACTTGGGAGGAGGTGGGAGATGTTATACAAGTTATGCTATCATTTAGTGAACTTATTAGGGATGACTTAGACAGTGAATTGTTTAATAATGGATCACCATAGACTGAAAGTGTTGTCATGGAATGTTAATGGTTTAAGAAACAGAGTTACAGATGTTCATTGTTATGTGATGGGAAATGATATTGATGTTGTAGCTCTTCAGGAGACAGGGGATAGGAATGAAGGCTTATTGAAATTAAATGGCTGTAAAGGGTTTCACCTCTTCGCCGCAAATAACATCAGAGGGACGTCGATTTATGTTAAGAACTCCATAACAGCAGAGTTAGTAGAACCGCCATCAAAAACGCAAGGTATAGAGAGTGTCTGTGTTAAATTATCATTAAAAGAAAGGGAATTTATTGTAGTTAATTTGTATGTATCCAGGAACTGCTTCGACGCTAACTATCTACCTGACTACATTTATACTAATCCTTCACTGGTCATAGGGGACCTTAATGCTCGGCACACAAGCCTTGGGACAGTGGGTAGCATTAATGCTAATGGGGTCAAGTGGTTATAGTTTCTACAAGATCATCCAGATACGCTGTCTCTTGGGAAACAATGAACCAACTCACATCAGGGGAGGACGGCTTGACTATGCCTGCATTTTAAACTCTCAGGGGATTATGGGGGGAGGCTCGGGTTGTTCGGGAACTACTTAGTGACCACTTTGCCTTGAACGTTGAATTACCACTGGGGAAAAAACAAGTCCACTTTCAAAGGAAAATGCTAAATATTAATAAAGATATGAAAAATTATTTTATTCAAAACATGGAAGATTGGTATCAACAATACACACCGCTCTGCGTTGATAGTTTTTACGAGGACATGGTCGAGAACATAGAGAAATTAGTACAGAGGGTAAATAACGGGGGCAGGGGAAGCAAAACGCATGGACCTAAGAAATTTAAATATTCCAAGGATCAGCAAGTTAAGGGGTGGGAGAGAATGCTACGGAGTGCACATAAAGAATGGTTAAAAAATGGAATGAGGGATGAAGAGAAAAATACAATGTTAGAAGTGGCCAGTAAATGCAGTCAGGTGAGGAATGAGGCGCGGGACAGATACTGGCAAGACTTTGCTCAGTCCATTGGTAATACTAAGAACCTTAAAGACATAGAGAGCAGTAAATAAAATCAGGGGTTGTAAGCTCAAATTCATTGCTCACTCAGATCCAGGGAAGGTTGCTAATGAGTTAGTAGATAAATGGGCAAGTGCTGCTGGTATGCAGTCCTTACCTGCAGACACGAGAGTTACCATTGAGTCATTGGAAAATATTAGAAATGGAGTAACTTTATGTGCCTTAAATACAAGATCTGTAACATGCACTGAGATAACTCACGATGAGCTACTGGATGCTATAAAAAGTGGCAGCTCTACTGCTCCGGGGAAAGATGGAGTAACGTATGACATTCTTAATTATTTAGCCGGTATGAAACCTAGTCATTTACTTGATTTGTTTAATATGAGTTATAGAGAGGGAAAGTTACCAAGAAAATGGAAAGAGGCTGTCATCATTCCTATCCCTAAGTCAAACGGAGGCTACAGACTTGTCTCCTTAATATCCTGCTTTTGCAAAATGATGGAAAGGATTTTGTTAAATAGGCTACTCTACCTTGTAGGTGATAACATGTCCAGTAATCTCTTTGGTTTTATCAAAGGCAAAAGTACTGCGGATTGTCTCTTAAAGTGTTTGTCTAATGTGGATGACAATTGTAGAGTTTTTGTTGATCTACAAGGAGCATTTGATAAAGCCAATGGGGAAGTAATCTTATATGAATTAGCCAATCTGGGAATAACAGGGAGATTGCTACACTGGATAAGGGATTATCTACAAGGCAGAAAAAGTCAGGTGTATTACCAGGGATACATGTCTGAGGAACGGATGTTTCAGTTAGGTACCCCACAAAGGGGGAGTTTTAAGTCCCACCTTATTCAATGTATTAATGAACAGATTAGCATCAGAGATGTATCCTCCAGGGGTCACGACGATCATATATGCTGATGACATTCTTATACAAGGCACTTCTGGGAACAAAATTCAAACTGCTCTTAACATACTTGGTACAACCTGTCACAAGTTAGGCTTAGTTATGAATGCAGATAAAACCAAATATGAGTATAGGAAACGAAGAAATATAACACTTACTCTAAACGGCGTGGAACTGAGCTGTGTTCAGAAGTACAAGTATTTGGGCATGTATTTTGGATACACATGTGAGAGTAAAAATGCTTAAATAAATCATATCAGCACCTTATGTAAAGCCCGTCTGCATCCTCTAAAAGCACTGGCTTTTTCAGGTAAAGGTGTTGGGGTACCTATCTTGCGGATGTTATACATAAGCACTGTTCGGTCCCTGATCGAATACGCAGCACCCGTTTTGTCTTACACAGGCCAAGGCAGAATTAAAAAAATAGAGCTGATACAGAACGAGGCTATGAGGATTATTCTTGGATGTCAAAGAAATGCAATGATTGAAATAATGAGAATGGAATTAAATTTACAGTGTGTATGATAGAGTCCGTGACATTAACACTAGAGTATCTATTCGTTTCATGCGGAGAAAAGAGGGGATAAGCTGTTTGAGAGCGTTCAGACCTGCTTGAGTGACGTACACACTTCAAGGAAACTGAAGGAGACACGCTACACGAGGGGATTAGCTCATGACCTCAGGGAATACGATGAACTTGACTGCTGTAAACCCTCTCGACAGTGTAATAGGTCTGCTCCCTGGAAAGTACAGAAAATAGACGTCGAAATTGTACCCCTCAAGGTAAAAAAGATTCAACATGAACCGGGACAATTACGGTGTTTGTATGGAAGCATGATATCTCGGTTACCAAGAGGCAACAGTTTACATGTATATTGCGATGGGTCGGTGGTGGAGGATGGCAGGGCAGGGTGTGGTGTCCTAATAAGAGAATATACGGAGTTTGGGACTGTGGACAGGATAATTGAACTCCAGCTTAGTAATTATATATCATCCACACAAGCTGAACTGCAGGCCATTCTGGCGTGTTTGGAGGAAGTACGTCGAATTAATATATATATATATATATCCCACCAAACATTTTCGCGTTTTAAAAACATCCTAAAAACGACATTTCATTGTTTTTGGCACGTTTTAAATTACGTTTAAAATACGTATTTTGAGTATTTGTAAAGAAGACCTTAAACGTTTGAAGACCTTAAACGTTAAGGTCAAAACGTTTTAATAAAACGTATTTTACTTGTCATGATATAACGTTTTGGAACAAAGGTTGAATTTATTAGGTATAATAATCTTTATTGCATTTAGAAAGAGAGAGACAGAGAGGAGAGAGGAGAGAGACAGAGAGAGAGAGAGAGAGAGAGAGAAGAAACAAAAAGAGAAGGAGAGAGAAAAAAGAGAGCTAAGAAGAGACAAAAATAATTAAAAAAAGAGAAAGAGAGAGAAGATGAGAGAAAGAAAGGAGCAGAAAAAGTGAGAAGAAGAGAGAGAGAGGAAGAGAGAGGGAATGTTACGGACCTGAGCCCAGCGTCCTAGCAACGAGCAGTGACGCCAACGCCATCTGCCAGTCAGCTCCCGAAACCCCCTCCAAATGGACGACGCCATCTAGTGAGGACGAGATATACCGGCCACAGGGGCTGGTTTCCCGTCTTGATCAGCTTGTAACATAGCCGCTGCTGACCTCTGCTGAGGTGACGCTTAGACAGCAACGCCATCTATGGAGTGGATAGGTGGGCGTTTGTATCTAAGCCTGTGAGTACGGTGCCCTAGAGTGTTATCAGTACTAATGACGTGTCTGATTACAGAGTCGACCTGGGACTGCTGAATCAGACGGTGGATCAGTCTACCCGAGGCAGCCAGAGTCCCTCCAAGTAATTGCTGTAGAAGCTGTGAGTCACCCCCCCCCCCCCCCTCTGGATGAACACTGTTGTGTTAGCCTGCCTGTGACGTAGCAGAACCAGGGATTGTCGTACCCGGGGCTGACTGGTGGAGAAGACTAGCCACTTGGGTGTAGCAAGAGGAGAGTGATCAGCAGAATCACACGAGGCTCCTGCCTAGGGCTCGCAACCCTAGTATCGGTTGTGGAGGGGCCTACGCAGCAGAGCTGATTGGAACCTGCCAGCTACAGGCTGGATTTGTGGTTGAAGGCCTCCACGACGGTGCACCCAGTGGGACTGTGATTTGGCTGGCCTGTGGCCAGGGTAGACTCGTCTAGAGAATCTAAGGATTCATCATGAGGCCACGAGAAGAGGACAAGGGCTACTCATCGTGAGCACCGTGGAGCATCCCGTGTCTTCGGAGGAAGACAAGTGATTGTACATTATAGTGTTTATACCCCCCCCCCCCCGTGTGACTGTTTATATATTTATGGTGGTGGAATAATTATATATTTAATTTAGTGCAGTTTTATCCCTTCCCCTTTAATTTACTTGTGTTATGGAACACACCCCTTGAAAGCCACTACTAACTTGGGGCCGGATACCCAAACTCTAATAACATCAGAGAAGAACCCCAGTTGCGACCCAATAGGGCCGTAACATAATTGGCATCCCAGCGGGATCCAACCCCTTGTCAAGTATGTTTGACAGGGGTGGTGAAGTGGCGCAATCCCTGTAAATAATTCCCCCTGTTTGTGACTATTAGGACGTTATACGTCCTGTGCGGTGCTCGGAGTGATTCAGTGCAATATTGTAGAGTGCGGTGCTCGCTGAGATTAAGTGCAATATTGCGTAGTGCGGTGCCCGGTGTAATTACGTGCAATATTGGCAAGTGCGGTGTTAGGTGCAATAAAGTGCAATATTGACGTAGAACAGTGCACGGTGCGTTAAGTGCTAACGTGAAAGCAGTGTGTTAAGTGCTAGTGTTCCATCTAAGCGACAATTTATTTATTTATTTATTTATTTATTTATGCATATACAAGAATGTACATAAGGAATGTGAGGATACAAATATGGTAATTACAGTCTTGTAAAGCCACTAGCACGCGCAGCGTTTCGGGCAGGTGATGGCGGAAAAAGCGACTATCGACGATCTGGACGATGTTCAGGCCTTTCTGAACAGGGAGGACTGTCTTGCCAGATTAAAATATCTGGGAAAACAGGAACGTGTACTAGTGATTGCCTACCTGGAGATCAAGATACGTGCCAGTGATTCCCCGTGTGGAGATCTTGTCCAAGGTTCACAAGCATTTGAAGGCCGAAGAGAAACAAGAAAGCGAGGCACAAATTACGAAAGAAAGTGAGGAAGTAGCTTCCGCTGAAAAGGAAGATAAGGGCAGTGACATTGACAGTGATGCAGGTGAGCTGAATATAAGCTTGCTAACCGTCAAAATGCGTGCCTTAGAGATAAACCGTGAGATAGAATGGAAGAAATTAGAAATAGACCGAAAATTAAAAGATAAAGAATTAGAGATGAGGCGTTTAGAATTAGAAGAAAGGAAAGAAGAGCGAGAAAGAGAAAGAGAAGAAAAGGAAAAAGAGTTCGCATTTGTGTTCCTCACATGTGCCCCAAAGAATGAGGTGATTTGGTAAAATGCTATGCCCAAGATTACTATCCGAGTGCCGGCGGTGGGGTGGTTCAAATAGCTTCGGCTATCACCTCATTGTGTCCGGTCGTGATGGTCAAGTGGATTAAGGCGTCTTGTACATACCAGTTGCGTTGCTCCTGGGAGTATGGGTTCGAGTTACTTCTGGGGTGTGAGTTTTCAGTTGCATATTGTCCTGGGGACCATTCAGGCTTGTTCGCATTTGTGTTCCTCACGTGTGCCCCAAAGAATGAGGTGATTTGGTAAAATGCTATGCCCAAGATTACTATCCGAGTGCCGGCGGTGGCGAACAGAAGTGACTCGAACACATACTGCCAGGAGCAACGCAACTGGTATCTACAAGACGCCTTAATTTGCTAAACCATCACGACCGGACATAATGAAGTGATAGCCGAAGCTATTTGAACCACTTCCCTGCCGGCACTCGGATGGTAATCTTGGGCATAGCATTTTATCAAATCACTTCATTCTTTGGTTCACATGTGAGGAACACAAATGTGAACAAGCCTGAATGGTCCCCAGGACTATATATCTCTTTGATATCCCAGAGTCAAGCCTAATCTGTGTAAACACTATGCAAATAAAGAGACCCAGTCTATGGAACTCACTTCCTAATCAATTGAAAAGCTGTCCTAATTTCATCTTCATAGTTTTTTTCCTTGTTGCTTAAAATTGCACTGTATCTAGCGCTCCCCAATCTCCCACTCTTTATGTACCCAATCCGAACAACTTTACCATTGTGATCATTGCTGTCTTCTTTTATGTGCTATCAATTTGCTGTATGGTGCCTATTAATCTTTGTTTAAATTCCGATCAAGCTGTTAATGAAATCAATCAGAGCTTTGATATACCAATGTGCTTTAATATATTTACTAATCTCTCTTATCTCATTTTTTTCTTGCAATGTATCTGTTATCATTTTATTAATTTTGCTAGAATTTACCTACTTAAAATTATCTGTTAGATTAACCCTTACCTCACGCAAATCATACATATATGCTTTCAGTGACAAAACCGAAACCGTGCATGTCATATATATATGTAATTTCATGTCTAGCGCTATAATTTAAAAGCCCCGCCTGGGATAGGGGCAGCTATAGTGCAGCCAAGAACGATAGTGGGACCAGCCAGTTGATAGTGGAGTGGGCTCCTGAGCTACCGTGCAGTGAGGACGTGTCGCCTGCTGCTCCGGTGGTTTGAGTCGGTTCTCACTACGTGTAGAGAGCCATGGGGAAGGCTCAGCGCAAGAGGGAATGGAAGCAGCTTTCGGACGAGGAAGGACGGGGGACCGATGTGCAGCAGGCCCCAAAGAAAACTGCTATCGAGGCTTTACCACTTGCTTCTACCAGCAAGTCAGCGGACGTAATGGACCTAGAGAGGACAGCGTCAGTCACACACCAGCCAGTGTCAGTCAATGCTTCTCTGTCCGCAACGCTGCCGCGGGACGGCAGTATGAGTCAGGAGAGGACACCACCGGTTTCACGCCAGCCAATGTCGGCCATTGTTCCTCTCTCCACAGCCCAGCCGCAGGACAGCAGTATGGGACAGGGGAGGACACCACCAGTCTCACACCAGACATCGCCAGCCTCTGCACTTCTTCCGAAATTCAAGATCATGCAGACCGACCACTTTCCTACAGCATATGGAGTAGTAACGGCGATGGAAAAAGAACAACCAGAGCTCAAACTTTCCATTACAGTCAACCTGATGGGAGAAATAATACTGACACCTCAAGACCAACAGACTGCACATTACTTAGAGAAGGTAAGAGTCCTGCAGGGGAAACCTGTGTGCTTGGTAAAGCTGGACCCTTCAGAACGACGCACACGAGTCGTGCTTTGGGATACCCAATCGACTTTCCCCTGGATCCAGTGCTAGAACACAAGCAAGTCCTGAGTGCGGAACGTTGCCACACAAAAGTAGACAAGGCAGCGACGCGTCAGGTTCTGGTGACCGTCATGGGACATGTGCCGGAAACTTTCGGTCTTGGAAATTGGGGGACATACCGACAGAGGCCATACGTCCCGGAACCCCTACGCTGCTTGAGGTGTCAGAAATACGGCCACCATCAGTCACGCTGCACAGGACAGGAGAGGTGCGGAGTGTGCAGCCTGAGACATCCCACCAAAGACTGTATTGCCAAGCACAAGGCAAACCAGACCACAACAGCCAAATGTCCAAATTGTGGAGGCAAACATCATGCCTGGAGCACAACCTGCTCTGCACGGAAACAAAAAGTGCAGTCAGCTCAGGCCAGGGTCAACACACTGACCAGCGGTACATCCACCAACACCACCGTCTGGAACACTCGTGCACAGCCACAACAGCCACTCGCTCTCACAGAGCAAAATTTCCCGAATCTGTCAATTCCGAATCAGACATTACACGAAAGTGTTGCAGAAGTCCAGCAAGTGCAAATGAGCAGAAAACACTTACTTTCGGAATCTACTCACCAGCTATACAGTTTTACCGAGGTCCAGCTGCAAACCATCGTGAAGATCATGGCAGAGACCATTATCAATTGCCTACAGATGACGCAGAACGCCTCACAACAACAGACTCAAGACATCACTTGTGTGATAATGGACAAGATCGTGCAGCAGACCACAGTTACACGAGAAATAGACAGTCTCCGACAGGATGGAGCACAAGAGGACAAACAACGCAACTTGGACATACTGACTACCGACAACAGTCGGCTAGTCAAGACACCGGAACATCGACATTCACAAATGCAACTGCAAGACGCAGTGACCACCCACGATCAACAGAATCTTCCAACACAGGAGACAGACAACAACAGCCAATGCAGTCTGATCTGCAGCAACGCCAACAAAGACGTATTGAACAGCAGAGATGCGCAGGTTCCGCCAACACAAGAAATGGCCGCGAGCAATCAATGCAGTCCGACTTGCAGCAATACCAACAACAAAGTGATGGACCACAGTTCTGCACAGATTCCAACAATGCGGGGGTTGACCACGGACAATCAATGCAGTCCGACCTGCAGCACTTCCAACAACATAGCGATGGACCACAGTTATGCACAGATTCCAACAACGTCGGGGATGACCACGAACTATCAATGCAGTCCGATTTGCAGCGACACGACTTGCGAGGCGGAGAATATAGAGGTCGATTCCGAGGAGGAGTTCTAGTAGAACAAGCAACACCAACCGAACCCGTCGTCTGGCCATTACGAATTCTGCAGTGGAACATACAAGGTCTTGGAAATAAAAAACACACACTTCAGGAGGCTGCAATCAGCACGAAAGCAGATATAATCGTTTTGGAAGAAACTCTTTTCCCAGCCACGAAATCCTTCAGATTAGCTGGATATCAGCACTATGTTCTCCCGTATGAGCAGGGGAGACTAAGAGGATTAATGACCCTAGTCAGAAACACCATACCCAGCAAGAAAATAGACTCGGTTTCATGTGGGGATGGAGTAGAGGTATTAGCAGTTACAGTGAATATGGCTAATTTTGAGCTCCTCATATACAACGTCTACAAGCCCCCTAGACGTAAACTAGAAGCAGAGGCAGTGCTTGCCTTGGCCACGCAGGAAAATTTAATTCTTGCTGGAGATTTTAATGCTCATCATCCAGAGTTAGGTGCAACTGGGCCAGCCAATGCAGATGGGCGCCATTTAGCTGCTGCTCTGCGAGAAGTACCTGAAATTACACTTCTCAACACTGGGGAACCCACTCACATTCTAGGAGGTTCCCTTGATCTTACATTCATCTCCACAGCACTCCAGCAACAGGCGAAGTGGGAAGTAGACCCAGTGATCACTAGTGACCACTATGCTACTGTCACGACACTCAACCTGGCACGACCTCCTACACCTCCTGCGCGGCCTCGGTGGAATTTAGGAAAGGCCAATTGGAATGTATACCAGGAAGAACTTGAAAAATGGTATGCAACGTACACGCCACCTGGGGATTTGAACATACACGAGACCAATCTGCAGGAAGCCGTTGCAGCTGCTGCGAACAAAGCTATTCCAATCATTATCACAGGTAACACGAAACGAAAGAACTATTGGTTCTATAGTAATGACGTTAAAGAACAGAACCACAGAGTCAATATCTTCAGAAAACATCTAAAGAGAAACCCCACACCAGAAGGAAGAACTCTGCTACGAGCGGTGATATCTGAAGCAAGGCGAGTTTCTCGAGAAGTAAAGGAGGCAAGATGGTTTGAGTGGTGTCAAACTCTAAATGAACATAGTAGTCTTGGCAAGATATGGGGTCAGATTAAAACTATATCAGGTCGACCAGCCCGGCCACAGGCATGTATTCAACCATTGCAGGAGGCTGAGAGACTTGCTCTCCAATTTGCAGAAAGAACAGCTTCATATCAGCTTCCTGCAATGGTCCGAAGGCAGCAAGACCACTTAAAACAAGAGAGGATGACAGTCATTCATGAGGGCTTAGCTATAAATGACGAATGTGACTGTCCCTTCACCGAACAGGAACTAAGCAGAGCCAAAAAGGGTGGTAAGGACACTGCACCAGGTGCTGATAACATTACATACTCAATGATCGCACATGCAGGTCCTGCTGGAGACCGAGGGATGTTGGACGTCATCAATGCGTCTTGGCAGCAAGGCAAACTACCGCCCTCTTGGAAGAAAGCAGACATCATACCGATTCCTAAGCCGAATGAACCTGGCAATTACAGACCCATTTCCTTAACATCATGCGTTAGTAAAACTGCAGAACGGATGGTCTTAAATAGGCTACTGTGGAAGACTGGAGACCTTCATAAACACATATTTGGCTTCACTAGAGGTGTAGGTACTGCCAACTGCATAGCAACATTACTAGGAACAGTTAACTCGGGTCCAGCTATAGTGGTCTTCCTTGATCTGGAAAAAGCATTTGAACTTGCAAGCCCGCCAGCAATACTACACACCTTAGTTAAAAAAGGTGTGAGGGGGAAAATGCTAGCATGGATTCAAGATTACCTAAGTCACAGGTATGCCAGAGTAAAGTTGCAAGGACAAGTGTCGGACTACCACTTGCACGAGAATGGGACTCCACAAGGAGGAGTCCTCAGTCCTAGTCTTTTTAACATCCTTATGGAAAACCTTGTTACCATGTCCTTTACAGAAGGGGTTACATTGCTAAGCTATGCTGATGATCTAGCATTAGTCGTTACGGGTCCTTCACTTCTCAATAAAGCTCAAGGTGCTTTAGATCAAGTGACATCTGAATGCAGTGTTTTAGGGCTAAAAATATCTGCACAGAAGTCTAAGGCGATGAGACTAGGTGGCAAGGCTCCAGACAGGCACCTACGCATTCAGGACATTAACCTTCAGTGGGTTCCGCAATATCGATATCTCGGAGTGTGGATTGATTTTAAGATGACATTCAATAAGCAAATTCAATATCTAAAGGAGAAAGCAAAGTCACGAATAAATATAATGAGAGCAATCACAGGGCCCCGTCCAGGAGCGGGACACAGAGTGTTGAGAATGTTTTACATACACGCCGTTCGTTCCCTGGTTGATTATGCAGCACCTGCCTTACTCACTCTTTCTCCTGGTCAGTGGGCAAACGTTGAGGTTCTTCAAAATGATGCATTGCGAGTCATAACAGGTGCTCCCAGATGGACTAAAATCCTGAACCTAAGACTAGAGACAAAGCTAACGTCGATTGAATTAAGGGTAAAGGGGATTGCTGCGTGCATGCTGACCAAGATATTGACTAGACCTAGAATCAGTTCACTTAAAGATTTGATCACTGGGGCACTAACTCTGGACAGAAGAGCCTCCAATAGCAACAGGTGGACCCATTGTGCGATAAACGCCATCGATACGTTTGATATGGCAAACACAGTCACTGAGAGGGGTGTCGACGACATACATGCAGACTTTGTTATACAAGCCCCTTGGGAATCTCTGCCAGCAGACTTTCAGATTATGGCTCTTGACGGAAAGAAGAACCAGACACATCCTCATCTGCTACGTCACATTGCACAGATGCATATAGAAGCAAACATGGCATCCGACAGCTTCACTTACTTCACGGATGGGTCAGTAGACCAGCAGGGACAGGAAACCGGAGCTGCAGTTAAAGCAGGAAACTCTGTATATAGTTGGAGGCTCTCAAATGGGTGTTCGACTTTACAGACTGAGATGCTAGCCATTCAAAAGGCTTTGGAACATGCTCTTGCTGAACACCGCCAACATGTTATCGTCCATACAGATTCGAGAACCGCCATTGAAACCTTGCAACAGGAACACATATGTGATAACATCCATCTGATCACCAATGTCTTATCATTCATGCACACACTCCACCGACAAGGCCAACGGGTGCTTATCAACTGGGTGCCAAGTCATGTGGGACTATTAGGTAATGACATTGCAGACGAAGCTGCGAAACTTGCTACTAAGAGGAGGAATGTAGACATTTACATACCACCGAGTCTCTCCCAGATGAAGAAAGTGATTCGAAACAGAGCAATGCGAAGGCTGTACAGTGACCACAACACAGCAGTTGCAACATCAGGATCTGCGGGTTGGTACAAGAATTCCACCAACTACGAACCACTTAGTTTGATGAAAGGGGGCAGTAGAACAACAGAAGTGCACTTACATCGCATCAGGCTTGGATACCCATGTGCATGGGAAATAGGCTTACGGGTTCCGGAAGGTGAGAGGAAATGTCAACACTGTGGAGAAATGCCCGACAGACCACTGGAACATTATCTAACACAGTGCACAGTTACAAACCCATTAAGATTTCACCTTCGATTCGACAGAGCAGAGGAAGTTGTTAAACACATATGGCAAAATCTTACTGAAGCGACCATACGGGTCATACATACTCATCCTCCGCCCAGGTAAACCAGAAACGAGCATCACTTAGTGGGCCAGCCAGAGGCTTAGGGCCCGCGCAGGATTATCCCTGCTAAAAAGAAAAAAAAAAAAAAAAAAAAAAAAAACGATAGTTGCCAGATGCCACCTAGAAAAAATCCAGGGGCCGGATTCAGGAAGGTACTTACGAAGGTTTTTCCTCTTAGCTAAGAGCGTTTTCCGTCTTAGCGCCTTCGTGGCGGCTACGTCCGTATTCAATTAACTACCCTAAGTGGAAAAATCTTCGTAAGTTCATTCCGGGATTTAAGTGTGGTTTCGACCACTCGTAGCTTTACGTAAACTGGATATAAGTCATTTTTTCTCTACTACATAACACTGGGATCGATTTATGATATTGGAACATGACCAAAATATTATAGCTGGTGAATCTAGTGGAGAGGAGTCCTTCGTGTTAGTTATATATGCATTCTCTGCTTGAAACTTGAAGTAAATATGTGTTTGATGATAGTAGAATTAGTTTTATAATTGCAAGATATTATACCAGTAGTTATTAAGTAAATAAACACTGGTGAACATGAAATATGAGAGAAGGTGATGAGCCCTGCCTGATGGGATCATTTACTATCACCAAATGCCCCTGTTCACCTAGTAGTAAGGGTGTACCTTAGCAATACATACCCATTTCTAATTTATTTAGTTTGGCTTTATTTTGAAATTAAATCTGGGTGAGACATAAAATAAAAATATGCTGCACAAATGATGTTAGGTAAGGAAAAGGGTAAAAATGTCAAAAACTTTATTTATTGAATACTTAAAGCTATAATTATGACTATATAGACTACTAAAAAAGAGAGAGGGAAGTAGGGGTCCAAGACCTCTTCCTGTTATACAATTTGGGTGTGGAACAAGTAATTATCAAAAGAAGGCACCATGCCGGGAAGGCTATGTAGCAGTAAGGCAGTGAGGTGAGGCAGCTACTTATTTGAGAAATGCTTATTTTATTTACCTTACAAGCTGAGGCAACTTATTTTATTTGAGGAATACTCAGCTGATTCCTCTACATTTAGCATGGAACAAATTTGTGTCAAAGACCTCTTCCTGTTACTCAATTTGGCTGTGTGTAACCAAACTAGAAGTGCTCTACAAATCAAGGGACCCAGAATGTGGAATGACCTCCCGAATCATGTCAAAGGCTGTACCTCTCTCAACCAGTTTAAGAGTTAAACCAAGTACTGCCTAATTAACTCCATGTAACCTAACTTACCTCCTAAATGTCAACCCATGTCTTGCTATTTTTTTAAACAACGCTGTTCACCAACATGTGCAATTGCTGATTTATGCTTTGTTAACCCCCTTTTTGTATTTTTTATTCCTTCTTTCAACACAATTTATACCTAATCCCGATTACTATTAAGTTTTAGTCTGTGTTTTTTTCCCCTACACCTTACCCGAAATGCTATGAGTATTAGTGGCTTTAGGTATTGTATGTACTAGCTCTGCCTATAAATCCAACATTATGTTTGTAAATCAACTGTATGTACTTTTCCTGAATAAAATGTATTTATTATTTATTTTTTAATCAGTAAGTATTAAAAGAAGGCACCAAGCTGGAAAGGCTATGTAGCACCATTGTGTGTAACAATAAACCAAATTTTTTTTTAACAAATAATGCACCTGTATGGGAAAACAAATCCTGTCAGCTGTAAAAATATTGATGCAGTTATTTAAATGAAAAATATAATGCAAGAAATATTACTGGTTTATTTTTATCCTATCTTTTTGTACTGTACAGTATATCCAAGGAAGTGAAAAATTGAGACATAATGCACAATTTAATGAATGATTAGCATGGATTAGCAGTTCAAAAGAAATATGACTTGTATTACATATCAACATGAGATCTTAATGATCCATGATCAACATGATTTAATAAGGATAATACAGTACTGTATTTGTAATAATACAAACTATAATTTAAAATCTTTATTACTGATTTCTTTTATTAAGAAGATTAGGTATACACAGCAATGTGCTGCTACCCTATTCTATATGGAATATTACACAGTGTAGATAAAAAACTAGCTATAAGTTTATCTAATACTCCCATCTCACAGGATGGTTAGACATACTGTACATGGAATTAATTTAGAAAATACCAGCCTCAATACAAAAAACAAATCAACTCTGACTAAACAACTCTAAGCAATTTTCACAAGAGGTAAGCACTGAATCATGGAAACATTATATTATAATTACTCTTACCAGTTTCTACAAAACTCCTCTCAAACAATGTATTTTTAAACATGTTTAGGTATACACAGCAATGTGCTGCTTCCCTATTCTGTATAAAGGACCACACAGTGTAGATCAAAAACCAGCTACAAGCTCACCCAACATCCTCACCTCACAGGATGGCCAGTCATACATGGAATTAGGAGAGAACAAAATACTTAATGCTGATCTATTAGCCTCCACTGGCAAAATCTGGGTGCAGCACAAGAATATCTTCCAATATTCCTGAGTGTATGAAGTAATTACAGAGCTCAAAATACCTCATACCATTTGGTATGAAGTCACTGATAACAGGACAATCACAGATATAGTGTTGGAGAGTATGTTCTCTCAAGTAGGACTGAAAACAGATTTTTTTTTCCACCAAGAGGGCTATAAACCCATGGAACCGCCTACCCTCTGAAGCTGTAAATGCCAAATTCCAGCTAAAAAATATCATTAAGACAATTGGCGGGCCCTTTAACAAGCCGCCGGCTTTCTGTCCTCTTCGAGGTCACTAGATAGTTAGTGGCTCTTGGGTAAATTCAGTAAATATATACAATAATTGTCAGCGCATCTTCCGAGCAACAAGGACAGCTACACAGTATCTCTTAGAATTACGTAGGTAAACAACAAATGTAACATATTTGTTTACTACAATGTCGGTGCTGGCTGTAGAAGTTGAAAAAACATTGTTTTACTTCGAAATATACTAATTTTATAAGAAAATTCGACGTAAATAGGAGGCAGTAGAGCTGCGATAAGCCAGCGCTAAATCTAAATCAAATCTCTCTGATTGGCCAAACGAAACACAGTAGTGACCTCTATCGGCACGCAGGTGAACCAACAATTTTCTTCCTAAGTATACCTTATTGAATCGCACCTAAGCATCTTCTTAGGGTGCACTTAGGAACCTTCGTAGCAAACCCACTTGCGAAGAAATACACAGAGCTTCCTGAATCTAGGTCCAGGCCAACATTCTTGGGTGTGAGAGCATCAGTATTGAGCGAGCCACCAAGGCTGATACACACAGCACGAGCTCACAGCACAGCTGTTCAGCTTATGACCACAGCCTCGCCTACAAATGCCATAATATATATGTTCATGTTATTATTTAGCAATGATAGTATTACAGAAGACCCCTGACTGTGAAAAAACTGACCAGGATTCTCATAATAGCAGAATTGTGGTGATATTTAGCACTTTGCTCCATGGAGGGAAGAGTAATGCTGTGGGAGGGAGGGTTGTGAGTAGTAGGGATGACACGCCACAGACGAATTTTTTTTTGGGGGGGGGAAATTCGTCTGTGGCGTGTCAGGGTTTTCAGGTGAATTTATAAATTCGTGTGTGGCGTGTCGCGGGTTTCAGGTGAATTTGGGGACTCACAGATTTGGGATTAAGGATTTCTTATGAGTGAGTAATTTCCGAGATTTTAGAAGTATGGAATTCTTATGAGAAAAATAATTTCCGAGACTTAGAAGTTTGTTAAGGTCTTATGGGAGAAATTCAAAATCGAGTTTATGAGCCAGGGTTTTCAGGAGAACTCTACGGACATATTTTACCTGTTTTCAACTTACAAAATCCGTCTGTGTGAGCCATGGTTTTCAGGTAAATTTAGAAAATCACCTTTCCCTCCCCCTGCATCTCCCACTCATATACCTCACACCCCCCTCCCTCCCCCCTTACCTCGCAATCTGTCGCCTCACCTGTATTTACCTTACGCCGGTCAGCCAGACGTCGCATACAGGTTACCTCTTATCTTATCTTATCTTCTCCATAATATCTGGACCTTTTTGTATATTTTTGTATATTTTGTATATACCTTTTTGTATATTTTTACCCAAACCCACCATCCCACTTAACCTTCTTTCCTTCTTTTACTTTGTTTTATTCCTACTCCTTCTAACCCTCCTTTTCTATCTCTCTCCCTTATTCTCTCTCTTCCTCCCCCTCTCACTCACTCATTTGCTCAAATGCTTTTTTCTTTTCTCAAATTCAAGTCTTAATGCACCCATTCTCTCACCCTTGCTCTCATTCACTTAGTTTTTGTTTTTCTCAATTTCAAGTCTTAGTAGATCTGATTCTTTACTATTGTATTTTATTATTACTAAGATAAAGAATGAACTTATATGTGAAAACAAAGTAAAAGAAGGAAAGAAGGTTAAGTGGGATGGTGGGTTTGGGTAAAAATATACAAAAAGGAGAAACAAAACTACGTCTGAAAGGTTAGGAAAAGGATAATATATTCAACAAATACGTCAAAAAACACAATAAACTACATCTGAAAGGTTAGGTTAAAGGGTTGGGGAATAAGAACATATGATAGAACCTACTAAATACACTAAGATTACAAGAGGTTAGGTTAAGGGGTTGGGGAATAAGAACATATGATAACAAACATAATAAATACAACTTATGAGCAACTTGATGAACTTTAACAAATAACCCTTGATCTGCAAAAATGACCATTTGAGAAATTAGCCCTTGTAACGAGTAAATTCCCATATATAACAAAAATCCTTTGAAATGGTTAAACACCCAATCTTAAACAAATAACACTTGAAATGGAAAAACGTCCATATGAGAAATTAACCCTTGAAATGAGTAAATGCCCATATATAACAAAAATTCTTTGAAATGCTTAAATATCCAATCTCTAACAAATAGCACTTGAAATGCATAAGTGACCATTTGAGAAATTAACTAATGAAATGAGTAAATGAATATGAGACAATGATTGACGAAACACAAAAGACAAGCAGAAATACTTATGTAAGTTAGATCATGTCTGGTTGGACTAGATAAGTTAGGATACATCAGTTTGGGAATGTAAGATTAAGTTAGGTAAAGCAAGTTAGGTTAGGATAGGATAGGTAAGATAAGTTATATAAGTTAGGTAAGGTAAGTTAGGTTAAGATAGGTAAGGTAAGGTAAGTTAGGTAAGTTAGGTTAAGTTATGTAAGTTAGGTTAAGCAGGTTAAGTTATGTAAGTTAGGTTAAGCAGGTTAAGTTATGTAAGTTAGGTTAAGTTATGTAAGTTAGGTTAAGTTATGTAAGTTAGGTTAAGTTATGTAAGTTAGGTTAAGTTATGTAAGTTAGGTTAAGTTATGTAAGTTAGGTTAAGTTAGGTAAGTTAAGTTAGGATAGGTAAATTTAGGTTAAGCAGGTTAAGTTAGGTAATGTATGTAAGTTAGGTTAAACAGGATAAGTTAGGTAAGTTAAGTTAGGTAAATTAGGTAACTTAAGTTAGGATAGGTAGAGTTAGGTTAAACAGGTTAAGATAGGTAAATGTAGGTAAGTTAGGTTAAGCAGGATAAGTTAGGTAAGTTAAGTTAGGATAGGTAAAGTTAGGTTAAGCAGGTTAAGTTAGGTAAATGTAGGTAAGTTAGGTTAAGCAGGTTAAGTTAGGTAAGGTAGGTAAGTTAGGTTAAGCAGGATAAGTTAGGTAAGTTAAGTTAGGATTGGTAAGTTAGGTTAAGCAGGTTAAGTTAGGTAAGGTAAGGTAAGTTAGGTTAAATTATGTAAGTAAGGTAAGATAGGTAAGGTAAGGTAAGTTAAGTTAAGCAGGCTAGGTTATGCAGGTTAAGTTAGGTAATGTAGGTAAGTTAGGTTAAGCAGGTTAAGTTAAGTTACGTAATGTAGGTAAGTTAGGTAAGATAGGTAAAGTTAGGTAAGATAGGTAAGGTAAGGTAAGTTATGTTAGGATAGGTAAAGTTAGGTTATGCAGGTTAAGTTAGGTAAGATAGGTAAAGTTAGGTAAGATAGGTAAGTTAGGTTAAGCAGGATAAGTTAGGTTAGGTTAGGTAAGTTAGGTTAAGTTAGGTAAGGTAAGGTAAGATAGGTAAAGTTAGGTTAGGTAAGATAGGTAAGGTAAGGTAAGATAGGTAAAGTTAGGTTATGCAGGTTAAGTTAGGTAAGATAGGTAAAGTTAGGTAAGATAGGTAAGGTAAGGTAAGTTATGTTAGGATAGGTAAAGTTAGGTTATGCAGGATAAGTTAGGTAAGATAGGTAAAGTTAGGTAAGATAGGTAAGGTAAGGTAAGTTATGTTAGGATAGGTAAAGTTAGATTTAGGAACGTTACGTTAACTAAGTAACATTGGGTGGAGAGGATAGGTTACGTAGGTTTGAACAGTGTAGTTCAGAGAACAGTTTTAGGGTAAAGCAACTAAGAAAATATGTTTTAACAGAAGTGCAGGTTTGGTATGAAAAGCTGAACTAGTTACATTTTGGAGAGAAATTTTATGACTGAAGATGTCTTAAAGAATAACATGATGGAAGAAGGAGAGTTTCTTTGATGAACGAAGGTGTCTTAGAGAACAACTTTTGGAGAACGAAGGTGAATTAGAGATCACTTTGATGACTCTGAGAATAACTTTGGTCAACGAATATGGATTGGAAAGTTTCTCTAATGAACGAAGGTGACTTAAAGATTAACTTTTATGATTTAGAGAACATCTTTGATGTCTTAGATAGCAACATTGATGTCTTAGAGAACAACTTTGATGAGCAAGATTAACTTTAGATGTCTCTGAGAATAACTTTTATGTCATAGAGAACAACTTTGATGAGCAAGATTAACTTTAGATGTCTCTGAGAATAACTTTTATGTCTTAGAGAACAACTTTAATGAGCAAGATAAACTTTAGATGTCTCTGAGAATAACTTTTATAACATAGAAATTAACTTTAATGAACAAAAGTGAGTTACAGAATAACTTTGATGACTCTGTGAATAACTTTGATGACTTTGAGAAAAAGTTTGATAGCTCTTAGAATAGCTTTGATGACTTTGAGAATGTCTTTGAGAACATGAGTAGTATTTTGTTAGCTCAGAGAATAACTTTTTGATGACATAGAGAATAACTTTTATGTCTTAGAGAAGAACATTGATGGCTTAGAGAGAATATCTTTGATGAAAGATGATGTCTTGGATTAACTTTGACATCTCTGTGAATAACTTTGATGACTTTGAGAACAAGTTTGATAGCTCTTAGAATAACTTTGATGACTTTGAGAATGTCTTTGAGTGCAACTTTGATGTCTTTGAGTAAATTTTGAGTGTTTGAGAGTGTCTTTTGTTATCTCGAAGAGTAACTTTGGTGTTACGGAGAGCACCTTTGACTATTTTTCTTACTTAACGACATATAATTTTTACGAAAGTGCTGAAAAAGTTACATTTGACTATTTTTCTTACTTAGCGACATATAATTTTAGTTACGAAAGTGTTGAAAAAGTTACATTTGACTATTTTTAGTGCTCCACAAAGTATAAATGGCAGTTAAGAACGACGATGATAGATATCTTTGACTATATTTTCTTACTTGACGAAAACATAATTTTAGTTAGGAACAATGATGAATATGACTTTTTCTGTTGATTGATGGATAATTTTAGTTATGAAATGACAATGAAACATGAAGAACACGGTTATTTTCTGATGACTAGGGAATAAGTTTAGTTATGAACAGTGTTGGAAAGATTCCTTTGACAATTTTTGGTTGATTGGATAATAAGTTTAGTTGAGAAATGAGGAAAGAGACTATGTTTTAGTTGATTGGCGAAAGATTTTTAGTTAAGAAGTTACGAGAAAGGTTTGTCTTTGTAAATTTGGAACTGATTAGAGTGTAGATTTGTTTAAGAACGGGGTTGGTAGAACTATTAAGTTGACAACGAGAATTACTTTGACATAGTTTTGAAAATAAATCTGGGTGACTAAAATTGTTGAGGGAACTGTATTGCTGTATAATATTTGGCAAAGAACTAGTTAGTGAATGGAAGAAAACAAATTGATTTAAAGAAACAAAGAACATAAAAAAATTGAGGTTATGTAGGGGAATGAACACAGTGAACATACGGTGAACACAGAAAACATGTAAGAAAAGTTGATGAATAGAGTGAACATGCAGGGAATATGAACTTATAGAGAATATGAAGACATGATAAGGAACATAAGGATTACAAAGAATGAACACTGAACATGTGAAGAACAAGCTAAGAACATTGAGAACATGAATATTGAGTATAAAAGTTATACAGAGAACATATGATGTACATGAAAACATGACAAAGAACATAGTGAACATATGGGGAAAATGGTAGAAAACAGAAAAATGAGAAAAAATAGGTGAAAAGAATTGAACTGAGCATGCTGTGAACATTTGTAGAACATGGAATGAACACAGAAAACATGGACAAAATGTGAAGAACACAGCTGAATATAGAGAAAATATGCAAATACAGTATGATTATTGAAGGTTTGGATACGTTGGCGATGAGAAGGGTAAAGTAATTACTCTGATAAACAGATAGGCTGGAGAGGGACTTGATCGGATATATTTATGTTCGATGATCTAAGGCTGAGGAAATGGAGCTTGGCTAATGTCCAGATTATTTTTACTACGTTAGAAATAAGGTGATCTTAAATCTCAGGTGATTTAGTTGGAAAATAAAGAACTTGTACAAAATGAACTAAGCTGGGGGACAAGAGTTGAAACTTAATAACTGAACTGGTTTTTATTTACTATGTCTGAAAATGTAGTTGGGTGTTTAAATCTCTGGGGAATTTGGACTGATAGTAATGAATTTACAGGAGTGAACTTGGACAGAGGACAAGAGCTAGAGTTTTATAATTGTTTACATCATATTTACTATGTCTGAAATACAGAGGGTAAAAATTTCAGGGAAATTGATGGGTTATTTACAAAGATACGAAAGAGAACTAAGGTGGGGACGAGAGCTGGAGCTCAGTAACTGACTTGATCTTATTTACTAACTTTGAAGTATGTCTGCTTTAAATTTCGGGAAAAATTGATCTGTTACTAACGATCTTGTACAAATGAACTAAGGTGGAGGACGAGAGCTGGAGCTCGATAACTGTTTTGATCTTATTTAATAACTTTGAAGTATGTCTGCTTTAAATTTCGGGGAAAATTGGTCTGTTACTAACGATCTTGTACAAATAAACTAAGCTGGGGACAAGAGCTGGAGTTCGATAACTGTTTTGATCATATTTACGGTGCCTGAAAATACAGAGGGTAAAAAATTTCAGGGGAATTGATCTGTTACTAACGATCTTGTACAAATGAACTAAGGTGGAGGAATAGAGCTGGAGCTCAGTAATTCACTTGATCTTATTTAATAACTTTGAAGTATGTCTGCTTTAAATTTCGGGGGAAAATTGGTCTGTTACTAACGATCTTGTACAAATGAACTAAGCTGGGGACTAAGGCAGGGATAGGAGCTGGAGCTCGATACCAAATTATTGTATTTTAATGCGTTTGAAATAGCTGTGTTTTAAATCTAGAAGAAAATGATTGGATACTAAAGAAGATGTATTAGTAAAACTAAGGCAGGAACGTGAGCTAGTCCCTGACTTTGTTTTATATATGTAAAACTGAATAGTTTAATGAAAGGAACTATGAATGAACAATATGAAGGAGAGAGAGAGAGAGAGAGGGACGGTCCAGATATTATGGAGAAGATAAGATAAGAGGTAACCTGTATGCGACGTCTGGCTGACCGGCGTAAGGTAAATACAGGTGAGGCGACAGATTGCGAGGTAAGGGGGGAGGGAGGGGGGTGTGAGGTATATGAGTGGGAGATGCAGGGGGAGGGAAAGGTGATTTTCTAAATTTACCTGAAAACCATGGCTCACCCAGACGGATTTTGTAAGTTGAAAACAGGTAAAATATGTCTGAGAGTTCTCCTGAAAACCCTGGCTCATAAACTCGATTTTGAATTTCTCCCATAAGACCTTAACAAACTTCTAAGTCTCGGAAATTATTTTTCTCATAAGAATTCCATACTTCTAAAATCTCGGAAATTACTCACTCATAAGAAATCCTTAATCCCAAATCTGTGAGTCCCCAAATTCACCTGAAACCCGCGACACGCCACACACGAATTTATAAATTCACCTGAAAACCCTGACACGCCACAGACGAATTTTCCCCCCCCCCCAAAAAAAAAAAATTCGTCTGTGGCGTGTCATCCCTACTACTGTTGTGGCGTCGTCTTCTGACTGTGTGTGGCCACCTTTTATTGACTGTACTCACCATACCAGCTAAGTAGTTCACTATGGTGAACACAAATGTAGATACTTATATATAACTTGTGTAGAAATTGTAATAACAGCAATAGGAGTAGGTTGGAAGCCGCCATTTTGGTGAGGGAGGTGCGTCGTCTGCATGACTTTTCATATTGTACGTATGTACAATTGTATGTATTGTATATTAACCTAGTTGATACCTGGTTGATGGGGTTCTGGGAGTTTTTCTACTCCCCAAGCCCGGCTCGAGGCCAGGCTTAACTTGTGAGAGTTTGGTCCACCAGGCTGTTGCTTGGAGCGGCCCGCAGGCCCACATACCCACCACAGCCCGGTTGGTCCGGCACTCCTTGGAGGAATAAATCTAGTTACCTCTTGAAAATGTCCACGGTTGTTCCGGCAATATTTCTTATGCTTGCCGGGAGGACGTTGAACAACCGCGGACCTCTGATGTTTATACAGTGTTCTCTGATTGTGCCTATGGCACCTCTGCTCTTCACTGGTTCTATTCTGCATATTCATCCATATCGTTTACTCCAGTACGTTGTTATTTTACTGTGTAGATTTGGTACTTGGCCCTCCAGTATCTTCCAGGTGTATATTATTTGATATCTCTCTCGTCTTCTTTCTAGTGAGTACATTTGGAGGGCTCTGAGACGATCCCAATAATTTATGTGCTTTATTGCGTCTATGCGTGCCGTATATGTTCTCTGTATTCCCTCTATTTCAGCAATCTCTCCTGCTCTGAAGGGGAAGTGAGTACTGAGCAGTACTCAAGACGAGACAACACAAGTGACTTGAAGAGTACAACCATTGTGATGGGATCCCTGGATTTGAAAGTTCTCGTAATCCATCCTATCATTTTTCTGGCTGTCGCAATATTTGCTTGGTTATGCTCCTTAAACGTTAGGTCGTCAGACATTATTATTCCCAAATCCTTTACATGCTGTTTTCCTACTATGGGTACATTTGATTGTGTTTTGTACTCTGTATTACGTTTAAGGTCCTCATTTTTACCGCACCTGAGTACCTGGAATTTATCACTGTTAAACATCATGTTATTTTCTGATGCCCAGTCGAAAACTTTATTAATATCAGCTTGAAGTTTTTCAATGTCCTCAGCCGAGGTAATTTTCATACTGATTTTTGTGTCATCCGCAAAGGATGATACGAAGCTGTGACTTGTATTTTTGTCTATATCTGATATGAGAATAAGGAAAAGCAGCGGTGCAAGGACTGTACCCTGAGGTACAGAGCTTTTCACTGCACTTGGACTAGATTTTATATGGTTGACAGTTACTCGCTGAGTCCTGTTTGACAGAAAACTGAGTATCCAGCGTCCTACTTTACCGGTTATTCCCATTGACTTCATTTTGTGTGCTATCACGCCATGGTCACATTTATCGAAAGCCTTTGCGAAGTCCGTGTATATCACATCAGCATTCTGTTTCTCTTCTAATGCCTCAGTGACTTTGTCGTAGTGCTCAAGTAGCTGTGAGAGGCACGATCTTCCCGCTCGAAATCCATGTTGGCCTGGGTTGTGAAGGTCATTGGTCTCCATGAAATTGGTGACCTGACTCCTAATCACTCTCTCAAATACTTTTAAATGCTCTCTTATACTCTCTCAAATGTTAGTGCAACTGGTCTAGAATTTTTTGCCAATGCTTTGCTCCCTCCCTTGTGTAGAGGGGCTATGTCTGCTACTTTAAGTGCATCTGGTATCTCCCCCCGTGTCCAAGCTCTTCCTCCACACTATACTGAGTGCCTGTGCTACCGGCACTTTGCATTTCTTTATAAATATTGAATTCCATGAGTCTGGACCTGGGGCCGAGTGCATGGGCATGTTTTCAATTTCTTTTTCAAAATTTAGTGCGCTCGTGTTTATATCAATTATATTTACAGGGGTTTGAATATCCCGCATAAAGAAATTGTCTGGATCTTCCACCTTCATGTTGTTTATTGGAGTGCTAAACATGTCCTCATACTGCTTTTTTAGGATTTCACTAATTTCTTTGTCATCCTCCGTGTATGAACCTTCACTTGTACGAATAGGTCCAATACTGGCAGTGGTTTTAGCTTTTGATTTCGCATATGAGAAGAAATATTTTGGATTTTTCTTTATTTCCTGAATTGCTTTCTGTTCTAACTGCCTTTCTTCAGTTTCATATGAGTGTTTCAATTTCCGCTCGATTTCTTCAATCTCCCTATTTTTTGAATAGGGAGATTGTTTTGAATTGAAACTTCAATTTTTCCCTATTATTGTACGTATGTATATTGTACGTACGTATCTTATCATATTGTATCACTGCACGAATATATCATATGTCTGACCAGGTTCAGGCGAATTCTCATTTAACTATCATTGTGTACTTTAGCTCTGCCTTTCCTCTCTAAAGGTTTTAACTTTACTTTTAACTCCCATGTTCCATAGCACACTGACTTTGCCTGTGTCCTCTAGCATAAACTTCATTATCCAGTGTTCCTGAGTGTATCTCTATTTAAACTACCTCATTTTGTTTTAGTGTAATTTTAGTATTTAACTATAGTGTACTTATAATATATCTTGAGGTTATCTTGAGATGATTTCGGGGCTTTTTTAGTGTCCCCGCGGCCCGGTCCTCGACCAGGCCTCCACCCCCAGGAAGCACCCCGTGACAGCCGAATAACACCCAGGTACCTATTTTACTGCTAGGTAACAGGGGCATAGGGTGAAAGAAACTCTGCCCATTGTTTCTCGCTGGCGCCTGGGATCGAACCCAGGACCACAGGATCACAACTCCAGCGTGCTGTCTGCTCGACCGACCGGCTCCCATAATAGTAATAGTAAGTAAGCTTTTCATTTTATAGATTTCATAATTGATTTTTGACTTTTTTTGTCATCTATTGTTATTAATTATTCTAGTTCATTTTTTACATTCCTAAGTTCCCATTAAGTTTTTACTACTTAAATTATCATTAAGTTTATATTACTATAGAATTTTTATTTTATTTTTTCTTTGAACCCAGGTTGTCTAGCCCAACCACCATTGGTCAATTGTGCTCTTTGCTTTGCCTGTGCAATTTTGATCATTAGTGCAAATAATTACCTTCAGTGTACCTGAAAGTACTTTTAAGCAACCTACCTCATTTTTGGGTATAGATTTATATATATATATATATATATATATATATATATATATATATATATATATATATATATATATATATATATATATATATATATATATATATATATATATATATATATATATATATATATATATATATAAATATATATATATATATATATATATATATAAATATATATATTAGTATATTTTGGTAGCAGTCTTTCCTGTAGACATATATTATTAAATATGACCGAAAAAGTAAGATTAATAATTCTAACACGAATTTTCTCAATCTTTCGTACATTACGCTTCACTGTTGGAGGTAAATCAAAAATCAATTCTCCAAAATTCATTTTTATTTCTAGTCTGACGCGACACGGGCGCGTTTCGTAAAACTTATTACATTTTTAAAGACTTTAGTTCACAAATACCCAACTGATTAGAACTTACGTATCTCCGATTTTATATCTACATTTGAGTGAGGTGGGAGGGGTGATGTGGCATTAACACAAGACAGAACAAGAGGGGATATTAATAGGGTATTAAAAGTATCAACACAAGACAGAACACAAACAATGGGTATTGAATAGAAGTGTTTGTAGAAAGCCTATTGGTCCATATTTCTTGATGCTTCTATATTGGAGCGGAGTCTTGAGGTGGGTAGAATAAAGTTGTGCAATAATTGGCTGTTGATTGCTGGTATTGACTTCTTGATGTGTAGTGACTCGCAAACGTCAAGCCGCCTGCTATCGCTGTATCTATCGATGATTTCTGTGTTGTTTACTAGGATTTCTCTGGCGATGGTTTGGTTGTGGGAAGAGATTATATGTTCCTTAATGGAGCCCTGTTGCTTATGCATCGTTAAACGCCTAGAAAGAGATGTTGTTGTCTTGCCTATATACTGGGTTTTTTGGAGCTTACAGTCCCCAAGTGGGCATTTGAAGGCATAGACGACGTTAGTCTCTTTTAAAGCGTTCTGTTTTGTGTCTGGAGAGTTTCTCATGAGAAGGCTGGCCGTTTTTCTGGTTTTATAGTAAATCGTCAGTTGTATCCTCTGATTTTTGTCTGTAGGGATAACGTTTCTATTAACAATATCTTTCAGGACCCTTTCCTCCGTTTTATGAGCTGTGGAAAAGAAGTTCCTGTAAAATAGTCTAATAGGGGGTATAGGTGTTGTGTTAGTTGTCTCTTCAGAGGTTGCATGCCTTTTCACTTTCCTTCTTATGATGTCTTCGATGAAACCATTGGAGAAGCCGTTATTGACTAGGACCTGCCTTACCCTACAGAGTTCTTCGTCGACTTGCTTCCATTCTGAGCTGTGGCTGAGAGCACGGTCGACATATGCGTTAACAACACTCCTCTTGTACCTGTCAGGGCAGTCGCTGTTGGCATTTAGGCACATTCCTATGTTTGTTTCCTTAGTGTAGACTGCAGTGTGGAAACCTCCGCCCTTTTCCATGACTGTTACATCTAGAAAGGGCAGCTTCCCATCCTTTTCCATCTCGTAAGTGAAACGCAGCACGGAACTCTGCTCAAATGCCTCCTTCAGCTCCTGCAGATGTCTGACATCAGGTACCTGTGTAAAAATGTCGTCAACATACCTGCAGTATATGGCCGGTTTCAAGTTCATGTCGACTAAGACTTTTTGCTCGATGGTACCCATGTAGAAGTTTGCAAACAGGACACCTAGGGGAGAACCCATGGCGACCCCATCTACTTGCTTATACATGTGCCCATCCGGGCTCAAGAAGGGTGCCTCTTTAGTACAAGCTTGGAGTAGTTTCCTCAGAATATTTTCTGGCATGTCAAGAGGAGTACAGGCTGGATCACGATACACTCTGTCGGCTATCATTCCGATTGTCTCGTCCACAGGTACGTTGGTAAACAGCGATTCTACGTCCAACGAGGCTCTTATCCCTGTGGCCCGTGTGCCCCGCAGTAAGTCAACAAATTCCTTTGGAGACTTCAGGCTGAAGGCGCAAGGAACATAAGGAGTCAGCAGGCCGTTGAGTCGCTTCGCCAGTCTGTACGTGGGTGTGGGTATCTGGCTAATGATTGGCCGAAGTGGGTTTCCAGGCTTGTGCGTATAAACCTGGATATGCGTATGGAAATGTCAAGACGCACAAGCCTGGAAACCCACTTCGGCCAATCATTAGCCAGATACCCACACCCACGTACAGACTGGCGAAGCGACTCAACAGCCTGCTGACTCCTTATGTTCCTTGCGCCTTCAGCCTGAAGTCTCCAAAGGAATTTGTTGACTTACTTCGGGGCACACGGGCCACAGGGATAAGAGCCTTGTTGGACGTAGAATCGCTGTTTACCAACGTACCTGTGGACGAGACAATCGGAATGATAGCCGACAGAGTGTATCGTGATCCAGCCTGTACTCCTCTTGACATGCCAGAAAATATTCTGAGGAAACTACTCCAAGCTTGTACTAAAGAGGCACCCTTCTTGAGCCCGGATGGGCACATGTATAAGCAAGTAGATGGGGTCGCCATGGGTTCTCCCCTAGGTGTCCTGTTTGCAAACTTCTACATGGGTACCATCGAGCAAAAAGTCTTAGTCGACATGAACTTGAAACCGGCCATATACTGCAGGTATGTTGACGACATTTTTACACAGGTACCTGATGTCAGACATCTGCAGGAGCTGAAGGAGGCATTTGAGCAGAGTTCCGTGCTGCGTTTCACTTACGAGATGGAAAAGGATGGGAAGCTGCCCTTTCTAGATGTAACAGTCATGGAAAAGGGCGGAGGTTTCCACACTGCAGTCTACACTAAGGAAACAAACATAGGAATGTGCCTAAATGCCAACAGCGACTGCCCTGACAGGTACAAGAGGAGTGTTGTTAACGCATATGTCGACCGTGCTCTCAGCCACAGCTCAGAATGGAAGCAAGTCGACGAAGAACTCTGTAGGGTAAGGCAGGTCCTAGTCAATAACGGCTTCTCCAATGGTTTCATCGAAGACATCATAAGAAGGAAAGTGAAAAGCCATGCAACCTCTGAAGAGACAACTAACACAACACCTATACCCCCTATTAGACTATTTTACAGGAACTTCTTTTCCACAGCTCATAAAACGGAGGAAAGGGTCCTGAAAGATATTGTTAATAGAAACGTTATCCCTACAGACAAAAATCAGAGGATACAACTGACGATTTACTATAAAACCAGAAAAACGGCCAGCCTTCTCATGAGAAACTCTCCAGACACAAAACAGAACGCTTTAAAAGAGACTAACGTCGTCTATGCCTTCAAATGCCCACTTGGGGACTGTAAGCTCCAAAAAACCCAGTATATAGGCAAGACAACAACATCTCTTTCTAGGCGTTTAACGATGCATAAGCAACAGGGCTCCATTAAGGAACATATAATCTCTTCCCACAACCAAACCATCGCCAGAGAAATCCTAGTAAACAACACAGAAATCATCGATAGATACAGCGATAGCAGGCGGCTTGACGTTTGCGAGTCACTACACATCAAGAAGTCAACACCAGCAATCAACAGCCAATTATTGCACAACTTTATTCTACCCACCTTAAGACTCCGCTCCAATATAGAAGCATCAAGAAATATGGACCAATAGGCTTTCTACAAACACTTCTATTCAATACCCATTGTTTGTGTTCTGTCTTGTGTTGATACTTTTAATACCCTATTAATATCCCCTCTTGTTCTGTCTTGTGTTAATGCCACATCACCCCTCCCACCTCACTCAAATGTAGATATAAAATCGGAGATACGTAAGTTCTAATCAGTTGTGTATTTGTGAACTAAAGTCTTTGAAAATGTAATAAGTTTTACGAAACGCGCCCGTGTCGCGTCAGACTAGAAATAAAAATGAATTTTGGAGAATTGATTTTTGATTTACCTCCAACAGTGAAGCGTAATGTACGAAAGATTGAGAAAATTCGTGTTAGAATTATTAAATATATATATATATATATATATATATATATATATATATATATATATATATATATATATATATATATATATATATATATATATATATATATTCATAGCTAGTTCTTTCATCACTGTCTTTTTCGCTTTTATGTAAAACAGCCCTCCTATGCAAACTATTATAGATCCAGACCTTAACCTCTTATCTAGTATCTCTGACAATCATCACTTTAATGATCAAAATTGCAGGTATTATACAGCACATGATGCAAATAATGTTTTAGCGTGTAATCACAATGTTTCTGTAATTAACTTGAATGTAAGATCTCTAAGCAAACACTTTGATGATATTAATGCCCTGATTCAAACAGTTGACAACAAATTTTCCTTTATTGTGTTTACTGAAACGTGGTTAAAAGAGGACATTTCTCAACTCTACAACATACCTAACTACTCAGCCATTCACAACTTTCGTCCTATACAAAGAGGTGGTGGTACTTTCCTTTACTACCACCATGCACTGACTTGCTTAAAAGTAATTAAATCTAGAGACCCTTATGAAGAGTATAAATTTGCCTGTTTCAGAATCAAGGGTAAAGATGCTGTCTTGACTGTGGGAGCAGTCTACAGGGTTCCTAACACTGATGTGACTGAATTTAACTCTAACCTTAGAAATCTTATACTAGAGAACAGACTGAACAAAAACCACTTAAATATTTTTGGTGACTTTAACGTTGACCTCTGCGAGCCTGATAACCCTCCTGCTGCTAGTTTCCTCAACTCTATGAATTCCTGCTTCCTCATACCCTTAATCACTAGACCTACTAGAATCACTGACAGTACGGCCACGGCTCTTGATCACATCTGGACCAACATAACCTCTCCACTTCAGGGATAATCATCGACAGCACTACAGACCATTACCCCACATTTCTCCTAGCCAACATTAGCAAACCACCTCTAGAGACAAGTGAGATAAGCTTTAGGCTGCAAAATGAAACTGATATAGGCAATTTTATAGCTGCTGCTGCTAATGTCAACTGGGAATCTGAATTAGGTAACATAGGGAATATCAACCTAGCAGTGCAATCTTTTCTTCAAAAAACTCTCAGCCTTTATAACACCCACTGTCCTATGCTAACGAAACAAGTCACAACCAAAAGGCTAAACAATCCTTGGCTTACAAAGGGAATACTTAAATCTATTAATAAAAACCATGACCTTGAGAAGAAGCAGTCTTACCTGGGACACGGTCGGGTCAAGAAGTACCTGCTCCGCGACTAGGGGTGAAGTTGGTATTGGTGTTTAGCTCAGTCTACACAAAGGAGACTGACTAGTATTAATCGCATTCTAGACATCTCCCCCCATGCTGGGTACTGAGATGGAGACTCAGTCATCAGAAGAACTGGCTACTTCCCACGGCAATATTAACATGGACTCAGAAAGCAGCCAGTCAGTCGAGAAGGGTGAGTTTCAAAAAGTTTTAACCAGGCAACAGAAGAAACGGAGAAGACAGGATGTAAGGCGTAGTGTTGACAGTGATAGTACACATAACGGAAACGACAAGAGAATGAAGAACGACGCCGAGACTGATCAAACCAGTGTCGACGAACGGACAGAACGATGTCAGGAAGGTGAGGGTCAGCGGAGGTGGAGGCTTCTCTTCCCTGCCTCATGCACGCTGGCCTATCATCAGAAGCTGCTGTGGACAATCAATCTTGGAAGAGAACACCGCAAGTTCGAGCCCCTGCTGAAGGAAGGTGTGAACACACCTTTCTTAACGGTAGGTTCCATGGAGGCAGTTGTATTTCTTACCCAGCAAGGATATGAAGGAATTGTTATGGAAATACCGGAGGGGAACGAGAAGCTGATGAAGGTAATTATCTATAAATACCCTCAGATTCTAGACCCCGAATTCATCCTCGACGACCAACGATTTGTGTGGGCCAAGCGTCACCTTATTAAAGGTGAAGCTTGGAATCAGGTGGTGGCTCTAGTGAGAGGTGAAGTTCCCAAGAGAGTGTTCATTACCGGGGCTGGTTACAGGCATGTTGCAAAGTATGTGGAAGAGCCTATAATATGCCTGAAATCCTGCAGATGGGGGCATAAATCCTGGAGCTGTCAACATGATCCACGATGTCGTTTCTGCAGAAAGTCTCACCTCTCTAATGTGTGTAGAAACAGACTTAATCTGGGTGAGAAAATAGTTCCCAGATGCTGCAACTGTGGAGGTGTTCACAATACCAGCTCGGCTGTGTGTAGCAAGAGGCCGAGTATGGATGTTCCCCGGCCGGTGAATGTTACAGAGCAGGCAAGAACTCTTACCCAGACATCGGGAGCACAGCAAAACAGTCCGCCCCAAACAGCGCCAGTGAACCGGACGAATGCGTGGGTAAAGGAGTCACCTTTACTTCGTCAGGCTCAAGCAACAAGCAGTCACGCCACCACTCAGGACTCCGGCAGTGACAGTGTAACGGTGAGTGAAGTGGTTACTGGGGCTCAGAAAGAGGGCCATAATAATATGGTCAAGGAGGTGTGGGCTGAACTAAGAAAAGTTGGGGAGTTTCTCCGAAATCTTGGGCAGAGAATCGAGTCCATCGAGGCGAAATTAAACGTTCAGGAGGTCAAGGAAAATCACAAAACAGTAAAGGAAAGTCAGGATATAGTGGTTGAGGGCAATAATGAAATATTGAGTGATGAAATGAAGGAAAGTGAAGTGTGTGTGAATGATGGTAGTCGTAGTGAAAGGAAGAACCCTATAATTACACATAAAATGAAGGAATCATTTGGGCCAATAATGGACGTCACAGGACTGAAAAAATCTCATGAGAATCGCAATGTCGCTTTTACTGGTGCACTTGGGAGGAGGTGGGAGATGTTATACAAGTTATGCTATCATTTAGTGAACTTATTAGGGATGACTTAGACAGTGAATTGTTTAATAATGGATCACCATAGACTGAAAGTGTTGTCATGGAATGTTAATGGTTTAAGAAACAGAGTTACAGATGTTCATTGTTATGTGATGGGAAATGATATTGATGTTGTAGCTCTTCAGGAGACAGGGGATAGGAATGAAGGCTTATTGAAATTAAATGGCTGTAAAGGGTTTCACCTCTTCGCCGCAAATAACATCAGAGGGACGTCGATTTATGTTAAGAACTCCATAACAGCAGAGTTAGTAGAACCGCCATCAAAAACGCAAGGTATAGAGAGTGTCTGTGTTAAATTATCATTAAAAGAAAGGGAATTTATTGTAGTTAATTTGTATGTATCCAGGAACTGCTTCGACGCTAACTATCTACCTGACTACATTTATACTAATCCTTCACTGGTCATAGGGGACCTTAATGCTCGGCACACAAGCCTTGGGACAGTGGGTAGCATTAATGCTAATGGGGTCAAGTGGTTATAGTTTCTACAAGATCATCCAGATACGCTGTCTCTTGGGAAACAATGAACCAACTCACATCAGGGGAGGACGGCTTGACTATGCCTGCATTTTAAACTCTCAGGGGATTATGGGGGGAGGCTCGGGTTGTTCGGGAACTACTTAGTGACCACTTTGCCTTGAACGTTGAATTACCACTGGGGAAAAAACAAGTCCACTTTCAAAGGAAAATGCTAAATATTAATAAAGATATGAAAAATTATTTTATTCAAAACATGGAAGATTGGTATCAACAATACACACCGCTCTGCGTTGATAGTTTTTACGAGGACATGGTCGAGAACATAGAGAAATTAGTACAGAGGGTAAATAACGGGGGCAGGGGAAGCAAAACGCATGGACCTAAGAAATTTAAATATTCCAAGGATCAGCAAGTTAAGGGGTGGGAGAGAATGCTACGGAGTGCACATAAAGAATGGTTAAAAAATGGAATGAGGGATGAAGAGAAAAATACAATGTTAGAAGTGGCCAGTAAATGCAGTCAGGTGAGGAATGAGGCGCGGGACAGATACTGGCAAGACTTTGCTCAGTCCATTGGTAATACTAAGAACCTTAAAGACATAGAGAGCAGTAAATAAAATCAGGGGTTGTAAGCTCAAATTCATTGCTCACTCAGATCCAGGGAAGGTTGCTAATGAGTTAGTAGATAAATGGGCAAGTGCTGCTGGTATGCAGTCCTTACCTGCAGACACGAGAGTTACCATTGAGTCATTGGAAAATATTAGAAATGGAGTAACTTTATGTGCCTTAAATACAAGATCTGTAACATGCACTGAGATAACTCACGATGAGCTACTGGATGCTATAAAAAGTGGCAGCTCTACTGCTCCGGGGAAAGATGGAGTAACGTATGACATTCTTAATTATTTAGCCGGTATGAAACCTAGTCATTTACTTGATTTGTTTAATATGAGTTATAGAGAGGGAAAGTTACCAAGAAAATGGAAAGAGGCTGTCATCATTCCTATCCCTAAGTCAAACGGAGGCTACAGACTTGTCTCCTTAATATCCTGCTTTTGCAAAATGATGGAAAGGATTTTGTTAAATAGGCTACTCTACCTTGTAGGTGATAACATGTCCAGTAATCTCTTTGGTTTTATCAAAGGCAAAAGTACTGCGGATTGTCTCTTAAAGTGTTTGTCTAATGTGGATGACAATTGTAGAGTTTTTGTTGATCTACAAGGAGCATTTGATAAAGCCAATGGGGAAGTAATCTTATATGAATTAGCCAATCTGGGAATAACAGGGAGATTGCTACACTGGATAAGGGATTATCTACAAGGCAGAAAAAGTCAGGTGTATTACCAGGGATACATGTCTGAGGAACGGATGTTTCAGTTAGGTACCCCACAAAGGGGGAGTTTTAAGTCCCACCTTATTCAATGTATTAATGAACAGATTAGCATCAGAGATGTATCCTCCAGGGGTCACGACGATCATATATGCTGATGACATTCTTATACAAGGCACTTCTGGGAACAAAATTCAAACTGCTCTTAACATACTTGGTACAACCTGTCACAAGTTAGGCTTAGTTATGAATGCAGATAAAACCAAATATGAGTATAGGAAACGAAGAAATATAACACTTACTCTAAACGGCGTGGAACTGAGCTGTGTTCAGAAGTACAAGTATTTGGGCATGTATTTTGGATACACATGTGAGAGTAAAAATGCTTAAATAAATCATATCAGCACCTTATGTAAAGCCCGTCTGCATCCTCTAAAAGCACTGGCTTTTTCAGGTAAAGGTGTTGGGGTACCTATCTTGCGGATGTTATACATAAGCACTGTTCGGTCCCTGATCGAATACGCAGCACCCGTTTTGTCTTACACAGGCCAAGGCAGAATTAAAAAAATAGAGCTGATACAGAACGAGGCTATGAGGATTATTCTTGGATGTCAAAGAAATGCAATGATTGAAATAATGAGAATGGAATTAAATTTACAGTGTGTATGATAGAGTCCGTGACATTAACACTAGAGTATCTATTCGTTTCATGCGGAGAAAAAGAGGGGATAAGCTGTTTGAGAGCGTTCAGACCTGCTTGAGTGACGTACACACTTCAAGGAAACTGAAGGAGACACGCTACACGAGGGGATTAGCTCATGACCTCAGGGAATACGATGAACTTGACTGCTGTAAACCCTCTCGACAGTGTAATAGGTCTGCTCCCTGGAAAGTACAGAAAATAGACGTCGAAATTGTACCCCTCAAGGTAAAAAAGATTCAACATGAACCGGGACAATTACGGTGTTTGTATGGAAGCATGATATCTCGGTTACCAAGAGGCAACAGTTTACATGTATATTGCGATGGGTCGGTGGTGGAGGATGGCAGGGCAGGGTGTGGTGTCCTAATAAGAGAATATACGGAGTTTGGGACTGTGGACAGGATAATTGAACTCCAGCTTAGTAATTATATATCATCCACACAAGCTGAACTGCAGGCCATTCTGGCGTGTTTGGAGGAAGTACGTCGAATTAATATATATATATATATCCCACCAAACATTTTCGCGTTTTAAAAACATCCTAAAAACGACATTTCATTGTTTTTGGCACGTTTTAAATTACGTTTAAAATACGTATTTTGAGTATTTGTAAAGAAGACCTTAAAACGTTTTGAAGACCTTAAAACGTTTGAAGGTCAAAACGTTTTAATAAAACGTATTTTACTTGTCATGATATAACGTTTTGGAACAAAGGTTGAATTTATTAGGTATAATAATCTTTATTGCATTTAGAAAGAGAGAGACAGAGAGGAGAGAGGAGAGAGACAGAGAGAGAGAGAGAGAGAGAGAGAAGAAACAAAAAGAGAAGGAGAGAGAAAAAAGAGAGCTAAGAAGAGACAAAAATAATTAAAAAAAGAGAAAGAGAGAGAAGATGAGAGAAAGAAAGGAGCAGAAAAAGTGAGAAGAAGAGAGAGAAGAGCGTGAAGAAGAGAGGGAATGTTACGGACCCGAGCCCAGCGTCCTAGCAACGAGCAGTGACGCCAACGCCATCTGCCAGTCAGCTCCCGAAACCCCCTCCAAATGGACGACGCCATCTAGTGAGGACGAGATATACCGGCCACAGGGGCTGGTTTCCCGTCTTGATCAGCTTGTAACATAGCCGCTGCTGACCTCTGCTGAGGTGACGCTTAGACAGCAACGCCATCTATGGAGTGGGTAGGTGGGCGTTTGTATCTAAGCCTGTGAGTACGGTGCCCTAGAGTGTTATCAGTACTAATGACGTGTCTGATTACAGAGTCGACCTGGGACTGCTGAATCAGACGGTGGATCAGTCTACCCGAGGCAGCCAGAGTCCCTCCAAGTAATTGCTGTAGAAGCTGTGAGTCACCCCCCCCCCCCCCTCTGGATGAACACTGTTGTGTTAGCCTGCCTGTGACGTAGCAGAACCAGGGATTGTCGTACCCGGGGCTGACTGGTGGAGAAGACTAGCCACTTGGGTGTAGCAAGAGGAGAGTGATCAGCAGAATCACACGAGGCTCCTGCCTAGGGCTCGCAACCCTAGTATCGGTTGAGGAGTGGCCTACGCAGCAGAGCTGATTGGAACCTGCCAGCTACAGGCTGGATTTGTGGTTGAAGGCCTCCACGACGGTGCACCCAGTGGGACTGTGATTTGGCTGGCCTGTGGCCAGGGTAGACTCGTCTAGAGAATCTAAGGATTCATCGTGAGGCCACGAGAAGAGGACAAGGGCTACTCATCGTGAGCACCGTGGAGCATCCCGTGTCTTCGGAGGAAGACAAGTGATTGTACATTATAGTGTTTATACCCCCCGTGTGACTGTTTATATATTTATTTATGGTGGTGGAATAATTATATATTTAATTTAGTGCAGTTTTATCCCTTCCCCTTTAATTTACTTGCGTTACGGAACACACCCCTTGAAAGCCACTACTAACTTGGGGCCGGATACCCAAACTCTAATAACATCAGAGAAGAACCCCAGTTGCGACCCAATAGGGCCGTAACATAATTGGCATCCCCAGCGGGATCCAACCCCTTGTCAAGTATGTTTGACAGGGGTGGTGAAGTGGCGCAATCCCTGTAAATAATTCCCCCTGTTTGTGACTATTAGGACGTTATACGTCCTGTGCGGTGCTCGGAGTGATTCAGTGCAATATTGTAGAGTGCAGTGCTCGCTGAGATTAAGTGCAATATTGCGTAGTGCGGTGCCCGGTGTAATTACGTGCAATATTGGCAAGTGCGGTGTTAGGTGCAATAAAGTGCAATATTGACGTAGAACAGTGCTCGGTGCGTTAAGTGCTAACGTGAAAGCAGTGTGTTAAGTGCTAGTGTTCCATCTAAGCGACAATTTATTTATTTATTTAATTATTTATTTATGCATATACAAGAATGTACATAAGGAATGTGAGGATACAAATATGGTAATTACAGTCTTGTAAAGCCACTAGCACGCGCAGCGTTTCGGGCAGGTGATGGCGGAAAAAGCGACTATCGACGATCTGGACGATGTTCAGGCCTTTCTGAACAGGGATGACTGTCTTGCCAGATTAAAATATCTGGGAAAACAGGAACTTGTACTGGTGAGTGCCTACCTGGAGATCAAGATACGTGCCAGTGATTCCCGTGTGGAGATCTTGTCCAAGGTTCACAAGCATTTGAAGGCCGAAGAGAAACAAGAAAGCGAGGCACAAATTACGAAAGAAAGTGAGGAAGTAGCTTCCGCTGAAAAGGAAGATAAGGGCAGTGACATTGACAGTGATGCAGGTGAGCTGAATATAAGCTTGCTAACCGTCAAAATGCGTGCCTTAGAGATAAACCGTGAGATAGAATGGAAGAAATTAGAAATAGACCGAAAATTAAAAGATAAAGAATTAGAGATGAGGCGTTTAGAATTAGAAGAAAGGAAAGAAGAGCGAGAAAGAGAAAGAGAAGAAAAGGAAAAAGAGAGACAACATGAGTTAGAAGTGTTGCGATTGGGTGGTCGAAGGCAAACAACGGAAACAAGTAGTTTTGATCCGGTAAGGAACATCAAAATGGTCCCGAAGTTCAACGAGAAGGAAGTTTAGAAGTTCTTTGCGGCCTTTGAGAAAATCGCAGCCTCTTTGGAGTGGCCAAAGGAGAATTGGGCCATCATGATACAGTCCGTCTTGACTGGGAAGGCCCAAATCGCCTACTCCATGTTGTCCCGTGATGAATCCGGCGATTACGACAAGGTGAAGAAGGTCGTGCTCATGGCGTACCAATTGGTACCTGAGGCGTACAGGCAGAAGTTTAGAAACCTGAAAAAGACCTCAGAGCACTCGTTCACCGAATTCGCCACAATCAAGGAACGGCTTTTCCAGGAGTGGTGCGCCTCTCGGAAGGTGGAGACCAAAGAAGACCTCGAGCAGCTCCCCAGCAAACACAGAACGTTTGTGAACGTTTTTAAATGGTGCCACAAAGGTAATACTCTAACATTTGAGATAAATGCGTATTTCTGACGTTCTTAAAACCACTATATATAACTAAAAACATGTATTCTTGAGACACAGTTTTTTAAGATTTATGTAAAAATTTAAAAATAGTAGTGAATGCTATGGAATTATAATGTTTTCATGCTTTATATATAAAAATAAACAATTTTCAGTCAACATTTCGCTTTTTTTTGTTTACTTTATGTAAACCTATCCAATTTTTGTTCTTATAACATAAATATAACATTTATATGTCGTCAATATAACGTTATTTACACGACATCGTTACGTTATTATAATGTTATATTAACGTATAATTCCGGTATAAAAAAGCTGAAATATATTGAGCTTTATATTTTAAACCTTGTAAAATTGTCGTAAAACTTGGAATAAGACAGTAAGCATGCTTTATTTATTAAAATATAGAAACAAATCAACAAAAACATAAACCACATGTCACCTACCTATAATTCTTTGTCTTTCTAGAGAATGTAATTTAAGCTTTGACAATCTTTCTTCATATGACAGGTTTCTATTTTGGGGTATTAATTTTGTTATCCTCCGCTGGACGCATTCTAGTAAATTTATATCCATGATGTGGATATACTGTGACCAAAAGTGAAGTGCATATATATCTAAATGGGGCCTACCCAGACAAGATATACCTGAAGAACAATGAACTGATATCTTAATTATTACTAATGTTTCAATACATAAATCCCAGTGTTCTGTTCACCTTATTATGAACATTTATTCATTGATTTTTGTTTGTTTTAAATTCTTACTAATCATAACTCCCAGATCCCTTTGATAATTCGACTTCATAATCTCAGCACCATGCACGCATCTAGCTTATATCTTGTAACTCGATCTATCGTCATTACCTATCCTTTAAACCTTACATTTGTCAGTATTAAACGGCATCCGTCAATCTTTTGACCATATTTCAGTACCCAATTTAGATCGTTCGATCGATCAATTTAGACCTCCTTGTATCATGTATCATCATACATGATGATATAATGATACACACTACTGGGTATGCTGATGATATAATGATACACACTACTTGTTATGCTAACATGCAGAACACTCTTAACTCTGTATTAGTCTCATGTCAGGACTTAGGTTTAATCATATCTCAGCAGAGGAAACAAAGATACTAAACGGGTGTCCACCCAGGCAGGGAGGAGCTGTTCACAAGATGCAACAGTATGATGACTCCCAGCTTGACTATGTTAACAGATTCAAATACCTTAAAATTTGCCTTGTATTGTCCTTTTGTATTCAAACTCTGTCGTCAGTATAAAGAGAGGCTCCATAAGCCCTCTTGGAGATGTTGCAGGTTATCACTCAGGCTATGGTGCCAATGTCACAATTGTCAAAATGATATACCTTGCACACATCAGATCTTTAGTGGATTATGCTGCACCTCTGCTTGCCTTGATGACTGAAAGAGAGCATAAAGGGCTTAAAAACTTGCAGAACGAAGCCTTGAAGATAATCTTTGGATGCCCCTTGTACCACAAAGATACTTAACATGAGGAAGGAACTTAATATTCTGAGCGTTGTTTATCGTGTTACTGAAATTAACTGTCAAATTGGTATAAAAATGCTAAGGCTAGCTCATCCTAACTCTTGCACAGAAGCCTTCCAGAATGTCCTTATTGAAGGTCAAAATTTTTTCATGTGGCACTGTATCAAAAGCTTTGCTAAAGTCAAGGTACACAACCTCACAATCCTTACCACTATCAACTGCCTCAATTATGCTGGAATAAAAGGAGAGCAAATTTGTTAAACGTGAACGGCCATGTGTAAAACCATGTGTTGCGACTTAACCCCATTGATTCTAAATCTTTGATTCCTTTGGTATAGCCATGCCGGTTTGGGAGCCGGTCGGCCGAGCGGACAGCACACTGGACTTGTGATCCTGTGGACCTGGGTTCGATCCCAGGTGCAGGCGAGAAACAATGGGCAAAGTTTCTTTCACCCTATGCCCCTGTTACCTAGCAGTAAAATAGGTACCTGGGTGTTAGTCAGCTGTCACGGGCTGCTTCCCGGGGGTGGAGGCCTGGTCGAAGACCGGGCCGCGGGGACACTAAAGCCCCAAAATCATCTCAAGATAAGATACCCTAATTCAGCTTAATATAGAATCCACAATATAGTGAGCCTCTATCTTTTTAACCAGTCTTTTATGTGGCACTGTATCAAAAGCTTATATTATGAGTGGGAAGTCCGTATAAACAACTGGGCCTCTACCCCCTTCAATCCGAACTATTTTCCTTGCTTCTTTCACTGAAATGTGTACAAGTCTCTAAACTGATACAATAATTGTGACTCTTTATCATCCTAAATTGCTCTGAACTCTTTAAGACATACTGTAACATACACGTGTCTGAAGCTAGACACAAATACAACAAAATTATTAATGATAACAAGAGACTTCGAACTAGGTACCTCACAGGAAGGTGTCCTCAGTCCTACCTTATTTAATATCTTAACAAACACGCTGTTAAACTCTATACCGAGCAAACCCAACGTCCACATCATTATAGCTATGCTGATGATATAATGATACACACCACTGGGTATGCTGATGATATAATGATACACACCACTGGGTATGCTGATGATATAATGCTGCACACCACTTGGTATGCTGATGATATAATGATGCACACCACTTGGTATGCTGATGATATAATGATACACACCACTGGGTATGCTGATGATATAATGATACACACCACTGGGTATGCCAATGATATAATGATACACACCACTGGGTATGCTGATGATATAATGATACACACAACTGGGTATGCTGATGATATAATGATACACACAACTGGGTATGATGATGATATAATGATACACACAACTGGGTATGCTGATGATATAATGATACACACAACTGGGTATGATGATGATATAAAGATACACACAACTGGGTATGCTGATGATATGATGATACACACCACTGGGTATGCTAACACGCAGAACACTCTTAACTCTGTATTAAACTCATGTCAGGACCTAGGTTTAATTATCTCAGCAGAGAAAACAAAGATACTAAATCGGCTCCCACCCAGGCAGGAAGGAGCTGTTCGCAAGATGCAACTGTCCGATGGCTCCCAGCTTGACTATGTAAACAGATTCAAATACCTTGGCCTTGAGGTGCCACTGTATGGTCCTGTTGTATTCAGACTCTGTCGTCAGTATAAAGAGAGGCTCCGAACTCTTAAGGCTGTTGCAGGTTATCACTCAGGCTATGGTGCCAATGTCACAATTGTCAAAATGATGTACCTTGCATACATCAGATCTTTAGTGGATTATGCTGCACCTCTGCTTGTTTTGATGCCTGAAAGAAAGCTTGGAGGGCTTGAAAAATTGCAGAACGAAGCCTTGAGGATAATCCTTGGGTGCCCTCGTACAACAAAGATACTTAATATGAGAAAGGAACTTAATATTCCGAGCGTTGTTGATCGTGTTACTAAAATTAACTGTCAAATTGGTATAAAAATGCTTAGGCTAACTCATCCTAGTCCTTTCACAGAAGCCCTCCAGAATTTCTTTATTGAAGATCAACATTGTTCCAAATGGATAACAAAAACTGGAACTCAACTCAGAATGTATCACGTTCATGATTTGTACCAAAAGAAACAACAACGGCACTTTCCTGCACCGTGAGAGGTTACACCCTTTCCAGTTTTAATCCCTCCCTTTCCACCCAAGAAGCAAATTAGAGATCAGCCCAAACTTCGTCTTGAGGCAAAGCTCAACGCCTTAAGCCATATTGATGCTCTGTCCACAGAGCAGTCTCTCTCTCAAATCATATACACTGATGGTTCCCTACACCGCACCACAGGTGCAACTGGAAGTGCAGTTGTTCTGACAATGGGCGATGGCTTATATTTTGAGTGGGGAGTCCGTATAAACAACTGGGCCTCTACCCTTCAGACTGAACTATTTGCTTGCTCCGGGCACTGAAATGTGTACAAGTCTCCAAACTTGATACATTAATTGTAAGTGACTCCTTATCATCCTTAAATGCTCTCAACTCTTTAAGACATAACTGTAACATGCTCGTGTCTGAAGCTAGACACAAATACAACAAAATTATTAAGGATGGTAACAGAGTCCATTTCATGTGGTCTCCATCTCATGTTGGCCTCCGAATGCATGATAGAGCTGATAAGTTAGCCAAAGAATCTGCCTTTATAGGAGCCGTTGAGTGTAACCTTGGATTGTCAATGAGCAATCTGAGAGCAGCAGTACACCGAAAACTTCAACAAGATCTTGTAGATCTGAGGCAAAGTGAAATTGACACCAGTAATTCCATCTATCATGCAAGAGGAGCCACACATCTATGGATCATCCAATATAATCAGCAGACTTCTAGATGTTACTACTGTTCGGCTTAAACTGTGTTACAACTCTCTCTGGGATTTCTAATTATCTGCTGATGTAGACCTAACCAAATGTAAACTGGGTCAACAAGCACACCCTCTGTCACTATGTGATGGAGTGCCAAAAGACTTCAATTGAATTGAATTGAATTGAATTGAGTTCAGAGACAATTTTATAATAAATGTTCCAGAGATGTTTAAATATTTCATTCAAAACGATCTGCTACCAGAAATCTTAGCCAAATACCCCCTATTTGCTAACTAAGATAAGTAAATGATAAGTAAATTGTCTCGCCAATTATATATACGAGGGAATGATTAAGGGTCGATGGACGAAATGCGCATTGCTGCCCTCACCTGTGACGTCACAGCGTCATCCGCGCCAGTATTAACGGAGCAGCCATTTTGTCGTCAGTGCAGTCAGCGGACAGAGGACAAACGCTTCATGCAAATATTATCGTAAGTAAACACTTATATTTTATTATATTATTAGATTCTAGTGCTGGCTATAGTGCTTGTAGTGTTTGTGTGTTACTGAGGAAGTCTTGGTTGTAGGGTTGATGTAAAGTCATGACTTGTTTACTGACTTTAATACTTAATATGATTACATGACTAGTAGCTACCAAGCTTGGCGGGCGTCCTGTATGCTCTATTGTTTACCTCCTCTGGCGTCTGCTCCGCCACACATAGAAAACGGATGGTACCATTTTCTGTGAACATGACAGTGCTGTGTATGTGGAGGCGAGGCCGGGCAGTGCTAGTGTATGGAGAGGCGAGGCTGGGCAGTGCTAGTGTATGGAGAGACGAGGCTGGGCAGTGCTAGTGTATGGAGAGACGAGGCTGGGCAGTGCTAGTGTATGGAGAGACAAGGCCGGGCAGTGCTAGTGTATGTGGAGGCGAGGCCGGGCAGTGCTGGTGTATGTGGAGGTGAGGCCGAGCAGTACTAGTGTATGTGGAGGCGAGGCTGGGCAGTGCTAGTGTATGTGGAGGCGAGGCTGGGCAGTGCTAGTGTATGGAGAGACGAGGCTGGGCAGTGCTAGTGTATGTGGAGGCGAGGTCGGGCAGTGCTAGTGTATGGAGAGGCGAGGCCGGGCAGTGCTGGTGTATGTGGGGGCGAGGCCAGGCAGTGCTAGTGTATGGAGAGGTGAGGCCGGGCAGTGCTAGTGTATGGAGAGGCGAGGCCGGGCAGTGCTGGTGTATGTGGAGGCGAGGCCGGGCAGTGCTAGTGTATGTGGAGGCGAGGCTGGGCAGTGCTAGTGTATGTGGAGGCGAGGCTGGGCAGTGCTAGTGTATGGAGAGACGAGGCTGGGCAGTGCTAGTGTATGTGGAGGCGAGGCCGGGCAGTGCTAGTGTATGGAGAGGCGAGGCCGGGCAGTGCTGGTGCAGTGCTAGTGTATGGAACTGAGGACTTAGGCCCCAGGGCCTGGGCACGGGGGCCTGAGGACTGCTGAGGGTTAGCCAACATGAGAAGGTTGTGTTGATTGCCAGAAATTATTTAAATTGTTTAATGTATTGAATGGCATTTTTCAAGTTACATTTTTTAAATTACTGAACTAGGTTCTAAATTTTTTTAAATTTTGCCCCGAGGGGCGAGTTTATTGGGCAGCGCCACTCATCTTGTGAGTGGCCACACTGCTATAGCAGCATGTACAACACTCTCCAATAGGAAGAAAACCCGCTGGGTTCTAGGCTAGGTTAGGCAAGGTTAGGCTCATCTGTAATAATTGAATTAAGCCTAGCAAAGCCTAGAATCTAGTTCAGTAATTTAAAAAATGTTGTAACTTGAAAAATGCCATTCAATACATTAAACAATTTAAATATTTTCAGGCAATTAACACAACCCTCTCATGTTGGCTAACCCTCTCTCATGTTGGTCAATAATTTAATTATTTTTTTTATGGAGTAATCTTTGCTATGTTGATAGTGCTTGTTGTGTGTCTGCAGGTGCATTCAGTGTGTGTGTATGATACCTGGTGTTAAAAAATTATTTCTTTCTCGTTCATGCTCTCATTTAGACGTTTGGCCTCGACGAGTTTCAGTCTTGTGACTGGTCTGTGGCACGTTTCTGTTGAAATGTAGTCTTTTCGAGACTACATTTCAAATATTACCTAACATACACGGTCTAATATATCTATCTGTGTGAAATAGATTAAATCCATTTTTTTGATATTTGGCTAATAGTTCTGTATTTTCTACATTCATCCATGTTTTGGTAAGTGCAATAATATGTATTGTTTCATTGCATATAAGAGATTCTAGAGCGTTCTAGATTTCCGAAATACTGAAACGCGCACCATATAGGCTTAGTGGATCTAGGTGCAAGGTAAAATTATTTACATATACTTGTTTTTTATTTATATGCATATATATATATATGTCGTACCTAGTAGCCAGAACGCACTTCTATGCCTACTATTCAAGGCCCGATTTGCCTAATAAGCCAAGTTTTCCTGAATTAATATATTTTTTCTAATTTTTTTCTTATGAAATGATAAAGTTAACTATTTCATTATGTATGAGGTAAATTTTTTTTTATTTGAGTTAAAATTAACGTAGATATATGACCGAACCTAACCAACCCTACCTAACCTAACCTAACCTATCTTTATAGGTTAGGTTAGGTTTGGTAGCAGAAAAAGTTAGGTTAGGTTAGGTTAGGTAGGTTAGGTAGTCGAAAAAAACATTAATTCATGAAAACTTGGCTTATTAGGCAAATCGGGCCTTGCATAGTAGTCATAGAAGTGCGTTCTGGCTACTAGGTACGACATATATATATATATATATATATATATATATATATATATATATATATATATATATATATATATATATATATATATATATATATGTCGTACCTAGTAGCCAGAACGCACTTCTCAGCCTACTATGCAAGGCACGATTTGCCTAATCAGCCAAGTTTTACTGAATTAATATATTTTCTCTAATTTCTTTCTTATGAAATAATAAAGCTACCCATTTCAATATGTACGAGGTCAATTGTTTTTCATTAGAGTTAAAATTAATGTAGATATATGACCGAACCTAACCAACCTTACCTAACCTAACCTAACCTATCTTTATAGATTAGGTTAGGTTAGGTAGCGGAAAAAGTTAGGTTAGGTTAGGTTAGGTAGTCGAAAAACAATTAATTCATGAAAACTTGGCTTATTAGGCAAATTGGGTATTGCATAGTAGGCTGAGAAGTGCGTTCTGGCTACTAGGTACGACATATATATATATATATATATATATATATATATATATATATATATATATATATATATATATATATTATATGTACGTGTGTATATGTATTTGTGTGTATATAAATTTGAGTGTAAATCACGGAAATTAACATGTGGTGAAAAATGTGACACTGTCAGACCGCGAAAGAAGTTACTGAATGTAATACTTAATATGATTACATGACTAGTTGCTACCAAGCTTGGCGGGCGTCCTGTATGCTCTATTGTTTACCTTCTCTGGCGTCTGCTCCGCCACACATAGAAAACGGATGGTACCATTTTCTGTGAACATGACATCCCTCCTTTTCTTTAAAAAGAATGAATACAGGATGTCTACCATGCTTGTAGCACAAAGCAAAGTTATTGACACAAAGTAAGTTATTAACATATCAAGAGATATTGCATACATTTAACATTAATTAAGCACACAAAGAATTTAAACAACTTAATCTTTACCACAAAGGATTTCAATGTTAAAAATACATATGCAATGTTAAACAAACATGAAAGAAACTGTAATACAAGGTTACAAAATATTGAATGAGATATCTGCATTATACAAACAATACTAAATTTAGTTTAGCATAATAAGTAAATACTTTTCATTACATAGGAACACAATTAATCATCAAATCGTGTAGGGCGTTTAACATGACGTTTAGGACGAGAGTCCTTAAATGCAATAACATCCCTTGATGAATTGTTTGTCGGGTTATAACTATTTTTTTCTTTTTCTTTTACACGACTTTGCACTTCATCATTTTCTACACTAGTTGGAATCACTTTGAAATAGGCCATATTACGTGTTATACTATTATCTCTATTACTAGCTATTACCATAGTTCCTTTTACACTAATCACTTTATATGGTTTTGTATCATATGGCATATCTAGCTTTCCCTCTTTTTTCTTTTTCACGAGAACAGTATCTCCAACCTTTATGAATTGTTCCTTTGCACGTTGATCATGAGCAATTTTCATTTTGCCCTTGGCTAGTGCATCCTTCTGAGTGAGACGTTTATCCGTTACCTCGGTTGGCATGACGGGTAGTGAGATCCTCATAGGACGTCCAAATAAAAGTTCGCCAGGCGACTTGCCCAGTGTTCCATGCGGTGTTGCACGGTAGTTCCTGAGAAAAGCATACATAGCTTGTTTCCAGGATCGTCCTTCGGCATGAGCACAGCGTACCGCTTTCATGAGAGGTTGCATGAATCTCTCGACTTCTCCATTTGCTTGGGGATGTAGTGGCATCACACGGCGGTGTTTGAATCCAATATGCTCAGCAAAGTTGACGAAGTCTTGTCCATTGAATGGCGGTCCATTGTCCGTCTTGACAACTTCAGGAATGCCAAAATTTGAAAAGATCTTGTCGAGTTTCGGGATGACAGCCTTTGCAGATGTGGAAGTGGTGATTTCTACTTCTGGATAACGTGAGTGATCATCAATGACTACCATCAAGTACTCTCCAGGTGGTAGTGGTCCGCAGAAGTCCATCGATACTTCCGTCCATGGTGCAGCAGGTAGTGGTGAAGGTTGTAGAGGTGTTGGTCTTGAAGTATCCACTGCAGCTTGGCAAGGGACACAGGCATCATGCATATCCTTTGCTTGACGATCAATGCCAGGAAACCACACCTTTTCTCGTAGCAGCTGTTTGGTCCTAACAAGACCTTGGTGTCCTTGATGTGCAAGCTTCAGAGCACGTTGCTGGAGAACAGCTGGAATAACGATACGGGTACCTCGCAGCACAGTGTCACGTTGTTGCGTAACACTTAATTCTGTCTGGATGCGTTCAAGTGCTTTGAATGCATCTTGGTCAACTCCTGTGGGTGGGATGGGTGGAAACTTTTTCTTAGTCAATGCATCCACTGTTGCTTGCAGAGTTGGGTCCTCTAGGGTTGCAGTACGGATTTCATCAAGAGTGAGAGCCTTAGGGACTGCATCACAGGTTACAGAGTGTACATATTCCTCGGCAACTTGCTGATGCTTGGTGATGGTGAAACTGTTGGCAGGACGTCGACTGATATAATCAGCGGGATTGCCTGCACCCGGCTTGTATTTCACCGTAAAGTTGCATGGTTGCAGACGAAGAGCCCATCTCTCAATGCGAGCTGGTGGTTTGGACTTTGGATTATTGAAGATGGTCTCCAACGGTTTGTGGTCAGTGACTATCGTGGTGAAGGGTGCACCAAGCAGATACACATTGAAGTGTTCACAGCCCCATACAAGAGCAAGAGCTTCCTTCTCTGTCTGACTGTATCGTTGCTCAACATCTGTGAGAGAACGGCTGGAGTAGGCATTTACTACTCTGGAATCTGGTTGACCAGGTTTGTTTTGGGCTAAAACAGCACCTAAACCAACAGGACTAGCATCCACCGTTAACTCAGTGTCCATTGATGGATCAAAGTATGCAGCAGTCGCATTCTCTACTAGTGCATCTTTCACAGCATCAAATGCATTTTGCTCGATATCGCTCCAGTACCATGATGCATTTTTCTTCAGGAGCTCACGTAGAGGCTTCGTAATGGTAGCAAAATCTGGAATGAAGCGAGAACAGTAGTTTGCCATTCCCAGAAAACTATGTACTTCAGTGGACGTTGAAGGAGGTGCAGCATTCTTGATATCTGCAAGTTTCTTAGGATCTGGAGACAGACCTTTGTCACTAAGTACATGTCCAAAGAATTCAATTTTATGTTGATTGAACTCACACTTTGCTCGGCTTAGCGTCAAATTCTTTTCTCGTAAGCGTTGCAATGTTGCACGAAGAGCTTTGTCGTGTTCAGCTTGGGTACGGCCATAAACAATGATGTCATCAGACATGTTGTCAGCATTAGGTATATCTTGTAATACCTGGCTGATGATTTTCTGGAATACCTCGGCAGCACTGTTGATACCAAAACTCAGGCGCTTGTACCTATACAGACCTCGATGTGTCATAAACGTTGTGATGAAGCGACTCTCATCATCAAGTTCAAGCTGATGATAGCCCTTGTTTAAATCTAACTTGCTGAATACAGTTGCACAATTCAAGCAGTAGATCATATCATCTACAGTGGGTGTAGGATGGCGTTCACGCATTATTGCCTTGTTGGGAACACGCGTGTCCACACAAATGCGTATCTCATCTGGATTCTTCGGCTTTGGTGGAGTGACAATTGGGCTTACCCATGGTGTTGGGCCTGTTACTGGTTCAATGATATCTAGTTCCATCAGCCTATCCAGTTCGGCATCGACTTTCTTGCGAGTATGGAATGGTTGTCGGCGATGTGGTTGGGCAACTGGAATTACATCTGGGTTGATATGCAGATGTACTTTGCTATCAGTATAACAACCTATGGATTTAAATCGATCAGAAAATTCGGCAACAATACCATCAACATTGTTTGCAGATTCCACTGCTACAGCATTAGAAAGCTGAAGTAGCCCCAATTTGGTTGAAGTCTTGTAACTGAGTAAAGACTCCTTTGCATTCCTAACATGGAATGTAGTAGTGAGCATTGCACTCTTTGACTTAATCTCTGCAGTAAAAGTTCCAATCACTGGCAAGGCTACCTTTGAAGCATAGGCAGTGGCTTTGCCATTATAGTTTTCAAGCTTTGGGAACTGTTTTTTAAATTTTTCATAGTGGCACTCAGCAATGGTGTCAATGTTTGATCCAGTGTCAATGAGAACTTTGAGACAAATGCCAGCAATGTATACACATGTCTCTGGGTTGTTTGGAAGATCATTCCATTCTGTGATTGCTTGTACTCCATAAGTATAATCACATTCACTGTCATCTGAGACTGGTTGTAATGAAATGTTGTCTTGTACATTATTAACATTCTGGATATGAGGTGCAATATTGTGTTTACCACCTCGACCCCTATGACCTGATCCTCGTACAGTGCTTTTATTCACTGACTGTGGTTTCTTTAGTGCGGAACGACACATAGCACCAAAATGACCTAGTTTTCCACACTCATAGCACTTCTTACCTTGAGCAGGACAAACATTATCTTGGTGTGGGTAGTCTCCTCCACAATTGTAACATTTATTGTTGACACCCTCTGATGTGAATCGTTGTGACTGCTTGAGTCTTGTTCCTTGACCCCAGTTGTAATGTGGTTCTCGGCTCAATTTACTGTTAGGTTTGGCATGATAACTTCTTTGATTACGATGTCCTCCCTGAACCTTACATACCTCATCACTGTTAGTAACAGTGGCAGAAACGTTGTTGGCACTGCACTCCATGATACGAGCATCACGTGCAGCATCTTCCATTCAACGAGCCATATCCAGTATCTTGGTAAGAGAACTGTCATCATCAACAAGTTCTAGAGCTCTTCGACGAAGACGTGTAGATGTGCATGTTTCAATTATTTGCTGTTTGATTTCTTTGTCAATATCAGCAAACTCACAATGGGCTGCTAAACCCTGCAGACGTGTGTGGTATTGATCAACGGTTTCATTAGAGAGTTGTCTGGCTCTCCTGAAATGCATAATTTCCATTGCAGTATTTTGCCTTGGTTTGAAATGCTCTGTTAGTTTGGCTTTGGCAGTGTCATAATCTTTGGCACCACCAGTGTCTTTCAGTGTATCAAAGATGTCACAAACTCGATCACCTGCATAATGAAGTAGAAAGGCACGCTTTCTTTCAGCACTTTTGATGTCAGAAACTATCAACAAATTTTCAAACCTTTTAAGCCATTTAACCCACCTCTGTGACAGGTTTGTCTGGTCACAGTCAGGATCAAATGCAGGAAACTGAGGTATATTTGCCATTTTTACTGAATAAATATAAACTTATCACTTAAATGTTCCTCAAAATATTAAACACTTACTGCACTGTATAAGTTAGTTAAGAATTCACTGTAATTACTTTAATTTTGCAAAGCACACAAGCATTTTAATGCAAATGTTCACAACAGTGCACAATATAGCAGCAACTGACTTCTTACCTAGCCCTTGTGTACATGTGTTGTTCCTACTCACAGCAGCAGCACAGCAGTTGGTACAGCAGTAGTTAGCAGTTGGTACAGCAGTTGGTGCAGCAGTTGGTACAGCAGTCAGTTCAGTGTGAAGAATTTTGTAGCACGAAGCGTCGTTTCGTAACCAAAACATCAGATTTTGTACACATCCAAGCGTCGTTTCGTACACGGCGTCGGCACGCAGATTACTCGTACGCAGCTTGAGTCAGCACATGCTTGGGGTAGCACATAGCATTGGTTAGCACATGGCATTGGTTAGCACATGGCATTGGTTTGCACATAGCATTGGTTAGCACATAGCATCGTTTAGCACAAAGCATTGGTTAGCACACAGCATTGGGTATGGTGCTCACAGCACGACTTCTCCTTCCTCCTCTGGGCGAGACAGCATGCTCCTTCCTTGTTTGAAGTTGAACAAAATACCTGCGTTCCCAGTTCATCCTCGTCGCCAATGTAGTGTTTGTGTGTTACTGAGGAAGTCTTGGTTGTAGGGTTGATGTAAAGTCATGACTTGTTTACTGACTTTAATACTTAATATGATTACATGACTAGTAGCTACCAAGCTTGGCGGGCGTCCTGTATGCTCT